>NC_061115.1:111611843-111975210 GCF_002878395.1 Capsicum annuum | reverse complement strand
ATGTGTAGCTTTGTCTTGATATGTAATCTGCAATAACATTTTTGTTAGTACTAATTACTTCAATTGTAAATGTAAAATTTAATATATTCAATACTAGTCTCCGAATCTCTTTTGTTGTAACTGAATTTTGTATTTTCTTTGTTAGCCACCACCGAACCTGGGTATTATTTGTTCTCACAATAAATTTGTTATATACAGTACATAGTTCAAATGCTAATAAATATTTATATAACGAACATAATTCTTTTCTATTTATTTTCTATTTTATTTCTGTTTCATTAAACGTACCTGAGTAGTATCTGCGATGATGTTCTAATTTTTTATTTTCGTATCTATATTTAAGTACTCATCCATAACTATATTCACTTATATCTGCTTCTACTATATATGTAAATTTTTTATTTGCATCTGAGAATTGTAATTTTGGTAACTTTTTACAAAGTATTTTTATTTTTTGAACTAGTTTTTTATCTTCTTCATTATAATTAAATTCTACATCCTTTTTTAATGTTTTTTGTAAAGGCTTTAGGTTTTCTGCTAATTTTAGTATATATTCTCTTACTTGGTTTACTAATCCTAAAAATGATTGTAATTTCTTTTGTATCTAATTTTTCTTTTGAATTTATTATTTTTTGTATTATATGTTGTTGCATTTTTACTCCACTTTTATCAATTTGTATTACTAAAAATTCTATTTGGTTTTTTCATAATTCCGGCTTTCTTTTCACTTAAACTTATTCTCGATTTTTCTATTATATGTAAATTGTCCTATATATGAAATTTCGGAGAATGAAATAGATAATGAAATAGATAGTGAATTAGATGAATCAAATGACTGAAGAAGATATAAAAATGAACCAAATAACTGAAGAAGATATAACAATAATAACAAAGGAAGAATATTTAAATGAAGAAGGAACGGATCAAAAAATAATATTTGACCATAATATATTTGACGAAATAAATGGATAAGAGTTAGACTTAAGTGTAGAAAAAATATTTAAAATACCAAGAATAAAAAATATATTTAGTAGAAAAAAGGAACGATATTACGTAGTAAGTCAAAAAGAACATGTAATAGACTGTAGATATGCAAAAGGAAGAGCTAGTATACCACTAGTAACAAAAAGAATAGTTAATAAAGAAATAAATGATATAAAAAGTAAAGACCCAATAAAATATGTACACTTTGGAGGAACAGAGATATTGATAAAAGCATATTTTAGAGAAGAAATAGATACATTAATAGAATTATATTTAGCAGATGATAGAATTATAAAACCTATAGAAAAAAGTATAATAACCGCTATAAAAGGAAATTTAATATACTAAACATTTAAATTTATAATAAGTGCGAATTATTCAGTAGCAATAATAGATAAAAATATAGATAAATCTATAGTATTTTAATGTTAAAATTAGAAATATGTAATATGTGCTATATAGATGAGTATACATGCGCATTTAAAGAATATTATTAAAAAGGAACATATAATATAGAAGAAAGTAAAGAAATAAGAAAATTATATTTTAGTAAATTACCTGAACCATTTAGTTCAAAAATAATAAAGAGTTGGGATGAAGCAAAAATAGTATAGAAATAAAATTTCTATTGGTATAGAAATCTATGTGAAAAATATAGAGAAGAAATAAAAATGAACAAAACATTAACAAGAAATTTAGCATGTTGCAAAGATAAAATAGCATAAATTAAAAACACCAATAGTAGTCAAAGGATTTAATACTGAAGGAAGCTTAATTACATATAAAGTTAAAAATGTAAAAATACAAATATGGGATAAAATAATAACAATAGAAGAAATCTATAATTATGAACTAACATCAAAAGATATGCTTTTAGGAATACAATTTTTAGACAAATTATACCCACATATAATAACTAAAATAGATTGGTAGTTACAACAAATACACCAGAATATATAAAAAAGACATTAATAGGAACAGTAAAATTATAATTTTTAAACCTAGCTGAAGCAAGTAAAAAAGTACTAAGATCCAATAAGGCCTTAATAACCTTCGTTATCCATTTAACCATTTATTCAATACAATAGTTTAGAAAAGTATGTTAAATCGTGTGATTAACCATATTTCAAATCTAGTATTGCAAGTTGGTTGAGGGAACATAATTTTCAAAACCAAAATCATTAGTCTGAGAGAATACCTCGACCCCCATTCCATTCACCATACCCATGCACCCCAACGACTTGAAAATAAATAATTAAAGCATGAACACTTGCATTAAAACAAATGTAATTCAAATCAAGTAGCCATCCTTCCAAAACCCTCAACCCAATTCAATACCCATATTCAAATCAACACAAATAACCATTTAAACATATGACTTAAGTAAAACAAGTTTAAAAAGAGAGGTTGTTATGGGTATCAAGGGATCAAGACCATTCTCAAGACCATTCACAAGGAGCCAAGCTCAGGAACTATAAAGCCTTCAAGGAATGTTCCTGAAGATGGACGTATTAAAGAATGTATTAAGTCTATCTAACATAATTTGTGTATTGAAGTTTGAAGACTCTCCTTAATTTATTTAAAACACTCTAAGGATTCTCCAAGTTGCACTCCAACCCCTCCCCGCCTTATTAAGAGTAGAAGGGTCATTTCTCATCTCTTTGGGTCATTTCTCATCTCTTTTGTAACAGTCTATAAGTAGGATTCTCTTAGACTTATTTTCTTAGTTAGCTTATTATTGTGACTATAAGACTTTCAAATAACATTCCTCTCTCTTGGAGATTAGACCACTAAAACAAGGGTTCCATAAGTTAAGGTTTCACTTGTGTTGTTCATTTGGTTAGAAACTTGAGTTCTGGAGGTAAACTGAGTCCCTCTTGGGTAAAATTAAGAACTTGGTGTTAGTTTACACGATATTTAGGGGTTCTGGAGTTTTAAACACTCCTTAGTTCCTATACTTTGTGTATAATCTATGTCAAATTACCTATCTATCTATCTTTAAGTTTGTTTGCCTCTTGTAGCCATTTGTGTGTCTTGCTTCTCTATCACGTTGCCTAGCTGTTTCTTGAGTTTTGTGGACTGTTTTGAGACCATTGTGGGATGTTCCATATCATATGGTATCATAGCTTACATGTTTCATATCAATTGGTATCAAAGCTTGCAGTTGATTTAATTTTTATGGAATCAATCACATGAAAATAAGCAAAAAAGGTAGTTGCCTTGTGCTTGCATTTGGTCAAGATCTTAAGTCCTAGATCTAGGCGTCTTTTACTTTTTTTTGGTAGTTTATAGTGTTGTTTTTCTTTATCACTAACACTCGTAGTGTCTACATCCAAGTTTTGAGATATTTTCAAGTTTTTGTTAAAGGTTGTGGATGGTTTTTGTTGTTGTCGTTCTTGATATTCCTTTTGTTGTGGTGAAGAAGTATCCTTAAGAAGGGGTGTTTGATCTTGAAACAAGAAAATAAAAGTGAGACTTTTGTTTGTCTTTGAAAAATTTTCAAGACATCACCAAAGTGATAAAAGAACAAAAGATATCCCAAAAGTCTAGATACAAAAAAAGAGTAAGACCACTTTTCTAGGTAGACCAAAAGAGAAAAGGGGACAAGACTTCCAAAAAGGTTGTCTTGCCAAAAGAGTGCAAGTAGGTGAAAAGCTTTTTGAATCTTGAAAAAAGAGCAAGACTTTGTATATCTATACATATAGACAAAACTTCCTCTTCCAACTGTGATATTGAACAACTAAATTCATGGAACAAGTTTTCTTAAATTTTAAGAACATTTCAATGGCCAATAGTTGGTTGCCACATTACCGAAAGGCTCAAAATTTTGGATTTCCTTGTTTCTGTTCTTTTTTTTCGTTAGTTTAAACTTTGTTGATTCTTATACTAATTGGAAAATAGTAAATACCTTCTAAGTTGTAAATTAGTCTTTGAATACGTTCTTCGTGTTAGCATTGTTTTGTGTTTTATTCGTTAATGAATCATAGCCATTCTTGATTCAAGTACGTACACTACTTATTTGAGTCTTCAAATAAAAAATCCATTCTGACCAAAGAGTAGACTCACCTTCAATTCTCATAGGTTGCTAGCCGATTTACAACACTTGAGAGAACAAGTGAGGGGGAGTGAAATGTGAGAGTTTGGTGAGGATCATTTTAAGAAAACTTGTTTGTTAATTTTGTAGGTGTTTTAGGTAAAATAGAGGCCGAGGCAAAAACCTCACAAACCATGGAAAGTTATGCTAACAATACCATTTTGGCTCATCTTGAGACCATTATCCGTAGCATGGATAAGATGCAAATGGAGTTGTTTTCATTGAGTGGGAGGTTATATCGAGTGGAAAGTCAAAGAAGTTCCCAACCATCTATACCTGAAATACCGCACCAACTATTACAACCGAAACATTGCACCAAATGTTCAATCCATCGAGACAATCATCAATTTCCCCGAATCTAACCAATCTTTACTCCCAAGGATGAGAACAAGATAGACCAACCCACCCTCCACTTTACCAAGTCCAAAAATAAGGGCTTGGAGGCCAAATACCACCCCTAAACCCAAACCCTCCACTACAATCTCCTTTAAATCAAAGACCTTCTCCTCATCCACTATATCCAAATCTACCATACCAAGTTCCTCTTGTCCAAAAACCACCCGTGCATGAAAAGAGATATAGTAGGGAGAATAAAAAAGAAGGATATGGAGCATATGATGACCCTTACTTAATGGAAGAAGAGATTAGAGGGAGACGGATGTTTCCAAGGGGATTTTGTAGGAATAAGGGTCAAATTAGCCACGGGAATCATCAAGGCACTAGAGATAGGGATGTAGGCATCAATACTATCAAGGTGGGACTTCCAATCTCAAAGGGTAAGAGTGATCCCAAAGAGTTTCTTGAATGGGAATCCACATGTGAGAGGGTGTTCCAAGTGAATGACCTTACCAAGAAGAAGAAGAGTTGTTATAAAATCGTTCACTTTGAGGGTTATGCTACTACATGGTGGGAGAAAGTTAAGCATTTTAGCAATGTATTGATTAAAGGCAAACCCCCTCGTTGGTTTTGGTTAAGATACCTTATGAGAAAAAGGTATTTACCCAAAAGCTACCAACATGAACTCCTCGCCAAGTTGTATAACTTGAATCAAGGTAACAAGAGTGTAGTGGCTTACAATGATGAGTTTCAACAACTTATTTTGAAATTTAATCTTAGAAGAGAGAAAGTGAGCCATGACATCATCCAGTTCAAGGTTGTCCTAAACAAAGAAATATGTATTCACATGACTTTTCATAAATTTGGAACTACTGAAGGGATATTTTAATCGACTTTAGTTATTGAAAGAGATAGTAAAGAGAGGACGACATACAAAACAAAGGGTTATCAATGGTCCTCGGGTTGGACCAAAGGTAAAGAGGTGAATCAATCTTCTTCGGGGAAGAACAAGACAAGAGATCTTCCAACCAATGCTCCTTAACCCATGACCAAAGCTTCCCAACATCAATCTCCAAGGTGTAAAGGTAAGTCAAATACTACTTCCACTTATAAGGGGTTTCCATGCTTCAAATACCAAGGGTAGGGACACAAGGATAGTGAGTGTCAAAATCAGAGGAATGTAATCCAAAGGGATGGAAAATTGTATTTCTTGGGGGAAAAATTGGGAATTGAAATAGTTGACAATGATAAAGGCTCTCAATATGGAGAAGGAGGAGAGTCCAAACGTCCTACTAATTATGATAAAGAAGATACTTGGCCTTAAAGATGTGAACTTGAAGTACCTAATTTTATGGTATGGATATTTATGATTAGTAAGGCGTTGGATGATCCAAGTTAAAGAGAGAACCTTTTCCATACCAACTGCCTTATTAAGGGGAGTGTGTCTTCCTTAATTGTTGATAGTGGAATATGTTCCAATGTTTCTAGTGTTGCAATGGTGGACTACTTAAAATTTCCTACTACTCCACATGCAAGCCCATATAAGCTCCAATGGTTGAACGAATATGGAGAATTGAAGGTAACCTGACAAATAGTGTTTCAGTTTAAGGTGGGAAATTATGAAGATAAAGTACTTCATGATATCATTCCAATGCAAGCTTGTCCCATGTTGTTGGGTTGTCCATGGGAATATGATAGGTTGACCAAGAATGATGGCCAAACCAATCATTATTCATTTGAGTTCAATGGATGAAGGTTCATGAATAAAGAGTCACTATTACTATTCTCATGCTAGTATGTTTGGGAGATCCCAACCATAACTATTTGAATACATCAAAGGGCATGAGGTTGATAATAGCCCCCAAATCACTTAATGCTCAAGTGAAGTTGAAAGACCCAATAGTGCAAGGTATTATTAAAGATCCAGGGTTCTTCTATTTCTCTACCAAAGATCTAGTGACTACAACACTGTAATGATTAATTTCGTCAATAGGATCATAACTGACAGACCATTACTTCATTATTAAATCCTTCATGAACTTTGCATATCCTGGCATCTTCTCTAATGCCTTTACAAATGGTATGTTGATAGTTAACTCTTTTAAAGTAGAAATAAATTTTGATACTTACCTTCTTCTAATTTTTTTCTCATCTTTGTGGATAGGGAGGAAGTGGTCTTAGAATGGGTTTCAGTATAGGCTTTGTAGCCTTTTTTCTCCTTTATTCAGCTTACAGCAGCTCCAAATATCAATAGGCTCATCCTCACTTTTCTGCTTATAAGTATGGGTATAGGTGGATCAGTTATAACCTTACCACTCTGAGTGGTAATGGAATGGCCTTGACTATATTTTCTAGTATTTACCACTATATTTCTTAGAAGAGTGCCAGGTTGTCTCAAATTTACTATGGCTAATATCTGGCCAAACTACTGTTTTAACTCCTTGATTGTATTAGCATGTGACTCAACTTTTTGGTTCAATCCTCATAGATTATCTTTGATATCCCTCGAGAAGTTCTCTTGTCTTTCTTGCCCTTGGATCAGTTTGGCAAAAAGTGCCTCTATTTTGGTCTCTATATCTCAATTACCTAATGGTATATATTTGTCAGTCTTCTCCTTATAGTCCTACTTATGCCGCCAATCACCATTTTTTTCTCTACTCCAATCTTTGTATCTATAATTATAATAGTTCTAACCTTTATTTCCTTTCCCTTGGGATTGAAAATACTCCAATATATGATCAAGGTACTTTTTATCTTTCTCAGATTCGATTTGTAATGGTTTAGAGGTAGACCTTTTTGTCACTACGACATTCACCTTCTTAACATTTATTGATGCAAAATTATTTTGTAAAAAACCCAAAATTTGTATGAAGTTATGCAACCACTTGTGCTACCAGGTAATTTGCTGCTCCATATGGATTTTTTTCTCCAGTAAAACATGTACCATCACCATATTTTAAATCTCATGTTTGCCATCCTCTGTTGGTAACCCCAATATAATCCAGCATTTTCTAGGTAGCTTCCTAGTAAAGACAAATTTATAATACTCCTAAAATAGTATCTATCATAGCTCTTGAGCTATTATTCAATGTTGATAGAAGATCTCAAACAAGTTAGATCCTCTAATTCTATGATTCAGTACCATGTTACGATTGTTCTTGAATCGACACCACGCCAAATACATAGACTCAACAGGTAACTATCTGAAATTTCAAATTTCATCCTTCAATTGTAACATCTGTGCATGAGGGAAGAATCTTCTTAGAAACTCTATCTTGAACTCATGCCAAGTAGTGATAGAACCTCTCGAAAGTTCCTCCAACAATAAAGATGATTCTCTAGTCAAAGAAAATAGGAAAAACCTTAAGCTTAATGCTTCTTGATTAACCCCTACAATATTATAATTTGTATATCCCCCATAAATATGTAAGGTGCATTTTTGCATCATCCTTAGCAGCCCCTAAAAATGCACCCCTTAAATTCAATAATTAGATCATAGAACTAGTGATATCAAACTTCACATTAGGAGCTAAGGAGGAGAAAAAATGTCTCCAGTCTCCATAGGTTCAACATAACTTAGATCTTTATCATCTTTCTTATATGTGTCTAAGTGTTGATATGATAGAATAAATGGAGCACTACCTTTATAAACTCGATGATCAACAACATCTCTCAATTGTACTAGTCCTCCTTGTTAAGCTACTGCCGCCTCTGTACCAAGACTGGCTTTTTTTGCTTCTCTATATTTTTGTTCCAACAGTTGGTGTGTCTGTAAGTGTACAATATTCTACAGATCTAACAGATCACAAGGGAGTTCCGCATTTGGGTCCATAGGTGGGGGGTCTTGAACCCCATCATAAACTTGTCCTGATATCTTTCTAGGTGTTTGAAAGATATTTTCTAGCTCTGGATCAAGTGGAAGTAATGGATTGCCTATGCTACTCATACATGGCATACACCGACATATTCCAAAACAAAAATGAAAAGTTTAGAACACAAAAACTTCACCAATTCATTTTACTACTCATCTGTCTTCCCCAACAACAACGCCAAAATTTGATGTCGCCTAAAACTACACCTCAATAAGAAGTATAATCTAGTCGATTGAAAATATAATAGCCCAACAAGGTTGGGGTTGATTCCACATGGAAAATGTTAATAGCTGCTTGCCTTGATATAATCCACGAGCAGTACAGGAAAGTAAATAGGGGGATTTTGTTACCAATTGCAAATAGTGACCAATTTTTTAGTGTTCTTGAGTTGAAATAAATACGAGACGAATATTAGGTTTGTGTTCTCTATGGATTCTCAGCTTCATAATTTTCCCATGGTCATCCCAATTATTCTGTTATTCTACATTCAAAGCCTACATGATAGATATTATCCACTGCTTAGAAGATAAATTTCACCCTTTGACTTGGTTATCATCTCACTGTGTTTCCTTGTTTCCCTTTGATAAGATCTCAGTTACTCTTCTCAGGGTAGGATTAAGTGATAAGATTAGATACTTGGTTATCTTACCCTAAATCGCTATCTTAAATTTTATTTTTCCTAATTAGAAGCTTCTTAGTTATCTAAGTGATGTGAATACAGGAAATCTCAAGCGTCTGCAACTGCTATGAGTTTAATTATTGTGAAGAAGAATTAAGATACATACTGAAACTTTAGAATAATTGAGTGTCACACTTCATCTAGGTAGCTAATCCACCACAATCCCCACAGCCCTAGTTAAGGGGATTAGCTGCTTATATTTATGCCAAAAACCATTGTTATTAATAAAGAACTCATAAAATAATTGTACAAGAATAAGATAAATAAAATCCAAAGTCTTTAATTGAATAAAACCCTAAAATCTAAATAAATAATGTAATAATTAGTAATAGTGCATAATAACGTGTTAAAGAATGTCATAATGCATAAACTAATAAAATATAAACCCTAGGGTATTTATAGTATCTCAAAATAACATAAAAATCCTATTAAAAACAATAAATGTAAAGTTTAGTAGGCAGTCGTTACGACTCAGTTTTCACTCGTATCCTCAACTTTTGAGTCGTACCCTGACTTGTCGTATCCATTCTAGTTCTTGATTTTCCAAGGCTTCAACTCTCTGTTCAACATATTAATTCTGCTTACGAGTCGTACCTTAGTGTATGACTCATGACCTTCATTCGTATCCTCCTGGGACTTCAGTCTTTTTGGGTCTTGAACACTGGTTTGTATACGACATCCCTATATGAGTCATACTAAAACTTCTAACAAGTATAGCTTTGAAACTTCAGCTCTTAGATAGTATCACAGGTTCTATTATGCTTACAACTTCAATATACGACTCATACCATGGATTACGACTGGGGTACTTGAGTCGTATCTTTCTTATTCTTGGCTCCTCAGTTTGGATTTTGGTTATATTATTTATATGATTTAGTATACGAGTCATATTGATTAGTTAAAACTTAGACTGACTCGTATACTGATCAGAGTTAGTCTTTTTTAGGTTTTTTTCTTTTTTTTGTCAAATACTATTGTTGCCCTATTTTATCTGCAATTCACACCAAATTGCATAATTTCCAATGAAATACCCTTTGTTCAATCATAAATTTGTGGTTTTAAGCATTGAAAGTTTCGTAATTCCATGCCACATTATCTAGGGTTGTTGTTTCTGATGCCCCCATAAATTGCCACCATCCCTACTAATCCTTCTGCTATTGTGGGCATCCCTACTTTGTTACCTCTAAGAGATATTACTAAGTTTAAGTTTCTACATTTTATTTCTCTATTGACCTAGTTTGTGATATCTCATTCATTTCAGTCGAGTCCCATTGGAGTTGCTGTGAGTTCATCTGAGGCCACTAGAGTTGGGCAATTTATAAACCTTAATCCTCTGAACTTTATTGGCTCTAAGGTTGAGGAATATCCATAAGATTTTTTATATGAGATGGAGAAGATTTTCTGTGTGATGTATGCTTCTTATATGGAGGGTATGAAGTTCACTGCTTATCAGTTAAAGGATATAGCATACCAGTGGTATGAGGAATAGGATCTGTTTAAAGGTAAAGATACTGAGTCCGCTTTATGGGATATTTTTTGGGTGCCTTTATTGATCATTTCTTTCCTCAGGAGTTGAGGAGAAAAAAGCTTAGGAGTGCATAAATCTAAAATAGAGTAGGATGACTGTGAAGAGTATGCTCTAAAATTTTATCAGTTTTCCTGCTATGCTTCTGAGCTAGTGTCTAGCTTGAGAGATAAGATAAGGAAATTTGCTTTGGGTTTTTCTCTAGCCTTAGTGTTGTAGTGCAAGGCTGCTTTGCTGAATAACAACATGGACATCTTAAGTCTTGTGGTGTATATGCACTAGGTTGAAGATGAGAAGAAGATATAAACCGAGATAAGGGAGAGGCAAAGTAAGAGATATAAATTCTTTAAGCAGTGTATAGTAGCCATGTTGCTACTATGGCTAATAAGTTCCCAATTTCTATTTGTTCATCTCCTACAACAAAAAGTGCTATTTCTAGCTCTGACACTGGTTAAAACCATTTATATTCTCTTGCCACCCATTAGGATTTTAAGGCATCTCCTGATATTGTTGCTGGTATGCTAAAATTTTCTCTCATGATGTATGTTATCTGCTTGATCTTGGGTCTACCCTTTTTTATGTGACCCTATATGTGGCTATTAATTTTTGTTTTGGTACTAAGTGTATTCCTGATCCCTTCTAAGTATCCACTATATTGGGTGACACTATTGTGGCTAGAAAAGTCTATAGGGGTTATATGATATCTATCTATAATAGGGAGATAATAGTGGATCTAATAGAGTAGGACATGTTATATTATGATGTTATTTTAGGGATAGATTAGTTGCACACATGCTATAAGTCTCTTGATTGTAGAACCCGGAAGGTTAGTTTCCAATTCCCTAATAAGTCGGTGATTGAGTGGGAGAGGAATTCTCTAGTACCTAAGGGAAGATTTATTTCATATCTTAGAGCCTAGAAATTGATTTCCAAGAGGTTTCCTTATCATTTGGTCAGGTTTAAAGATTCTGACTTGGAGGTACCTTTATGATAATTCGTTCTCATGGTTAATGAATTTCTTAAGGTTTTCCCTTATTACCTTCTCGATGTTCCTCTCTATAGGAAAATCAATTTTTGGAATTAATCTTCTTCGGGGCACTCGTTCTATCTCTATACCTCCTTGTAGAATGGCCTTGTCTTAATTAAGAGAACTCAAGGAGCAATTGAAAAATCTTCTTAATAAGGGTTTTATTCACCTTAGTTTTTCCCCGTAGGATGCACCAGTGCACTTCATGTATTAGAAGGATGGATCCCTTCAAATATGTATATATTATTTCCAGTTGAATAAGGTGACAGTGAAGAATACGTGCCTCTTCCTAGGATTGATGACCTATTTTATCAGGTTTAATGAGCTAAGTACATTTCTAAGATTGCTCTTCAATCGGGTTATCATCAATTAAAGATTAGGGAGGTGGATATCCCTAAGACTGCTTTCCGAACCTGGTATGGTCATTTTGAGTTCTTGTTGATGTCCTTCGATTTGACTAATGCCCTAGGGACATTCATGGATCTTATGAATTGAGTATTCCATCAGTTCTTAAATTTGTTCATTGTTGTATTTATTGATGATATTTTGACATACTTAAAGAGTGTGGTGGATCATGCCAATCACCTCTACCTCATGTTGCAAACCTTAAAAGATCAGTGGTTGTATGTAACGTTCTCAAAGTGTGAGTTCTAGCTGAATGTTATGACCTATCTAGGTCATGCTGTTTCTAGTAAAGGGATCATTATAGATCCATAGAATGTTTCAGTGGTTAAGAAGTGGCCTAGACCCAAGAATCCAATAGATATTCAAATCTTTTTGGGTTTACCTGGATATTATAGAAGGTTTGTGAAACGTTTCTCTTCCGTTGCGACCATATTGACTAAGTTGACTTAGAAGATGGTGAAGTTTATATTGTCTGATGCTAGTGAGGGTAGTTTGGAGAAGTTGAAGGATAAGTTGAATTTGGCTCCAGTTTTGACTCTACCCAAAGGTATCGATGGCTTTGTTGTTTATTGTGATGTGTCCTATGTGGGACAGGGTTGCGTGTTGATGCAGCATGGAAAGGTAGTTCCATATACTTCTAGGTAGTTGAAGTTTTATGAAAAGAATTATCTGACTCATGATATGGAATTATTTATTGTGGTCTTTACTTTTAAGATATGCTGTCACTAATTGTACAAAGTTCAGGTGGACGTATTCTTTGACCATAAGAGTTTACAGTATGTGTTCACCCAGAAAGAGTTGAATCTCATGCAAAGAAAATGTCTTGAGTTTCTTAAAGACTATGACATGAGTCTTTATTATCATCCAGGTAAATCTAACAAAGTTGCTGATGCTCTTAGCAGGTTGATCATAGGGAGCTTATCTCATATTAACAAGGACAAGAAAGGTTTGGTGAAGGATATTCAACACTTAGCTAATCTTAGAGTTCAGTTTTTGGACTCTGAAAATGGAGGTGTTGTTGTATAAAATATAGTGGAGTCATCTCTATGTGCCAAGGTAAAAGAGAAACAGGTTTTGGATCCTATATGGATACAGACCAAGGTTTATATGGGTGACCAGATAGTGATGGCTTTTGAGATCGGTGGTGAGGTATCTTAAGGTACTAAGGTAGATTATGCATTCTTGATGTTGATGGACTATGAAAGAGAATCTTGGTTGAGGCTCATGAGTTAAGGTATACTGTTCATCCTGGTGCAACGAAGATTTACCATGATTTGAAAGAAATCTACTGATGGAATAACATGAAGAGGGATGTGGCCAATTTTGTGGCTAAGTGCATGGTGTGTCAGCGAATGAAAGTTGAGCACTTGAGGCATGGTGGGTTGTCTCAAGAGATTAAGTTGCCCATGTGGAAATAAGAAGTCATTAAAATAGATTTCGTTACTAGTTTTCTGTGGTCTCGCCGTCAGTTTGATTCCATTTGTGTCACGGGGATAGAATGACAAATTTTACTCACTTTTATCTAGTGAAGCTCACTTCTTGCCAGTACAGATTAACTATTCAGCGGAGGATTACTCAAAGCTTTTCATTGAGGAGATTGTGAAGTTCCATGGTTCTTCTGTTTCTATCATATCTTATCATGATACTTAGTTTTCATCTAACTTTTGGTGTTCCTTGTAGAAAAGCGTTGGACCTAAGGTGAACCTTAGCACCAATTTCCATTCTTAAACTGTTGGGCAGGCAGAGAGGCTGATTTAATCAGACATTAAAAGATATGATAAGGTCTTGTGTGGTTGATTTTTATGTTAGTTGGGTTGACCATTTGCCTCTCATAGAATTTGCATATAATAATAGTTATCACTTTAGTATTGGGATGGCCCCTTTCAAGGTTCTTTATGGTAGGAGGTATAGGTCTCCTATTAGATGGTTTGAGGTTGGTAAAAATAGGTTGTATGGTCCTGACTTGGTACACCGAGATATTGAGAAGGTGAAGGTGGTTCGAGATAGACTTAAAACGTCCCAAAGTCACCAAAAGTCCTATGCAGATGTAAGGCAAAAGAACTTAAAGTTTGATGTTGATGATTTAGTGTTCATGAAGGTGTCTGACATGAAGGGAGTGATGTGGTTTTGAAAGAAAGGAAAGCTACGTCCCTATTATGTTTATCTGTATCATATTTTGAGGTGAGTGGGCAATGTGTCTTATGAGTTGGAATTGCCTTCAAGTTTGGGTTCCATTCATCTAGTCATCCATGTGTTGATGTTGAAGAAGTGCGTGGGTGATCCTTTCTTGGTCTTTCCTTTGGAGAGCATTGGTGTTTTGGATTCCTTATCTTATGAGCAAGTCCAGGAGGAGATTTTTGATAGGCAGGTCCATCGGTTGTGAGCAAAGGACGTCGCTTTGATAAAGGTTTTATCCAGGAACCAAAAGTGTCAAGAAGCTACATAGGAAGCTGAAGAGGACATGAACTCCCAATATCCGTTCTTGTTTCCCACTTTAAAAAATTATTCTTGAGGTATGAGTATCCCTTGACATAATTGTTTTCTACATTTATTAAAGGTAAATATGGTTGAGTTTGGAGTCAAATCATACTAATGAAAGCCTTGTGTCATCATATGCGGATTAATGATCCTAAGAGGTTGAGAATGAAATGCTATAGATTTTTGGTGCCTGAAAATTTCTTGATTCTTTATCTTATTTTCCTTACTACAACTCACCCTGCGAGTCATAGGGTGTTATTATTGTGTTAGGGATCCAATCATAGCATGTCTAGTATATTGGCTTGGAGTTTCTGTCCAGACTATAACTTGGACCCTACAAGTCATAGGATGTTAATCATAGGCAACCAGTGTACGATCCTAAAGTTACTGTTGTTACTGTGACTACTAGCAATTTACGAGTCGTAAGGATAAGATACAAATCCTAGAGTAAGACTCATAACCAGACTAGTGGAGGGTGACCCTACACATTGTTCAGTTTAAGACTAGACTAAACGAGTTGCAGGGTGACCCTATGAGTCATGAGGTCACCCATAGTTATTGGGTATCAATTTTAAGCCTTTTACCTTTTAATTAAGGGCATTCCAATAATTTCCCACCTACCCCACTTAGCCCCCAAGACTTAAAACCCTCTTTGGGACTTTATTAGCATACTATTCACAATCAAAACACTCTCTCAAACTCTTTAAATTCTCTTAAGCAAGATACTTAGGGTTTCAATGAAGTTGATTAAGTAGAGCTCCCAATGGAAAATTATCTCCATAACTCTTGATATTTTAGGCATGTTACTCTTCCTCAATTCTCAATTTATGAAAAATATGTGTTTTACATGGTTTAAACTATGAGAATTTCAAAGTGGGTTTTGTTACGGTTGAAGGTTTTTACATGGTTGATTCTTAAATTGCCTTCCCATGACTTCTTATACATTGCTTATGGTTTATTAATGTTTTTGAATATATGGGATTCATGGGTATGGTAAATAAACGAAGGTCATGATTTCCCCCAAATTAGTAGTTTTAAATTGTAATTGGTTTTTAATTATTGTATCCCCTCAATCTATTTATGTAAATGAATTTAAACTATAAAATTACAACTTGGTTCGACTTACTCACCTATTTTATTGCATTGCTTAAATGGTTAAACAATGAACATGTATTTTGAAGGCCTTCTTGGCTATGTGTTGATTTAATGAACAAAGAGGGTCAAGGCATTCCTCCAATTTGAATTTATAAACTAAAGGGCATCAAGGAATTCCCCCAAGTTAATATAATTGTTATGGAATAGAGTTAAGTTTGAAAGTATAAGGGTATGATGATACCCATGATGAGCCTTAATAGTAAAATCCTTGGTTGAATAAATAGGTTATGTGAAACTTATTTTAATTTGGGCTTAATAGGGGTTATGTAGTGAATCCTTGAAGGTGTGGGTTTTAGATGACTTATACTTGAAACTCATGTTTGTAGATACTGGGTTTGATCTTTATGATCGCGTGCACAGTTCACACTATTTATATAATTGTATCTTGTATTGATATATGTTTGGGGCATTCCCTGGTGTTCCTTGAGGTTCATAGTCCAAGATATAGTTTTACTTCATAATAAGCCTTGTTCCCTTTTCCCCGCCTGACATGTTCTTATATTATATGATTATATGCAATAACTTTAAATTACTTTTGAATTATGATTTATGGCATTATTTTTCCCCTATCCCTGAGTTAGATGCTAGTTCTCAACCCACTATTTGTATTCGGAAGTTGTATCCCTATGAGATGCAAGCACTACAGATACCTCTACTTACCTATGCAGTGTTAGGTAGAACAGCGTGGTTGTGGTAAAGTCATGAGATTCTATACTTAGAAAAACTTGGTTATTTATCGGCTTCTTTCTAAAAATTACATTTGAAGACGTCGCATTAACATTTCCATTATTATTATCATTTTCATTGTCATTGTCAGAGTTGGGGGCATGTCCAGACATAGATTGGTTTTTGAGTTTTTTAAAGGTTTTGTGGATATGACTAAGGGCATGGGTATTGGTAACGATGTCGGTTATCAACATCAGTTGTCAGATATTAACTTGTCTTAAATTTTTTTGAGATTTTATATCCTGTCATGTTATATGTTTGAATTTTAGCCACTGCTAAGTTTGTTATGTACTGCTGGACTAGGCATCAGGGGTGGTAGACCCTAGTTTTCATCGTGATAAATCATAAGACAAGTGAGGGCAATCGTGGTACCTCCATGCGTAGATAGGCTATAAATAGGCCCCTTGGTTGCGAATTTAGCCATTGTTCACTTCTTCTTGAGACTTAGAAACCCTGGAATGATATATTAACTTCAAACTGAGCCTTGGGTGTTAGTGGGAAGCTTGTTTACATATATTTTCTTGATTAACAAAGAATTTGAGGTAAGAATACTTTTTTTTCAAATTTAATTTCTTGAATATTCTACCAAAATCCCAATTAGCTTGAGGACATGATTTTATCTCAAATAAGCTTGATTTTCACTTGATTCTTGAGGGTTATGATTCCCTAATGGTGTATGAATAGTGGTTGATCTTGGAAACATGTTTTCCATATGTAGGACCTCCTTGGGGATTTTTGGTGTCGTTTTATAACCTGAAGCACAATAGTTCAATATGGGTATTCATATTATCATAATGATGTGTAGATTGTGTTTTTAATAGTTTGGCACCTTGAAGAATCTTTTCTAATAGGAAAAACAAAGGTTTAGCAGTTCATGAGCTTTATTTGGATTTGAGGAAGGTTAGTCTTACTTCTTGTTAGATATAGCTATGTTATGGTATAATTTTTATATTTTGTTAGATTGGGAAGGGTTCTAGGTGTTTGATTCATGTGTGTTAACACTTTGGGATTAGTTAAATCCTTTAGGTCATTTGAACTCATAGGTTAGGATACTTGTCTTGAAGTCTAGAACCTTGGTTAATTAGACTTATTGTCTCATGGATAGCACGAGAGGGATTTAGTTGCTTTAATTAGATGGGAGTGACATTGTCACTCAAGTTTTGGGTAAGTTAATCCTAGTTCCAAATATTGGTGAAATTGCCTAAGTTGCCATGGATGTGTTAAGAGTAGTACCTAAGAAAGACCTTTATCTTAGGACTATTGTGGCTTGACAAACATCTAAGACTTGATTTATATACCTTAGCCTAGTCCCATGTAGAAGTTAGACTTACAATGTATTTTCGGAAATTAGAAGTGGGATCTTGACCCACCTTAAGCTTGGAATTATAATTTTCCATTGAAGACCTTAGATTCTTGTTAATTGCTTTGAGTATGCCCTTGGGAACATGTTAGCTAACCTCGCTAAATTTTGGCGATTGCATTAGAAGTGATCTATATTGTTTTTGTCTAATTTATCAATAATGTTGTGAATAGATATGAATCATGTTATTAATCAAGTTGATGACTACGTTATTATTTGAATCATTGACTATACTTGTTTTTTGAGAATTAGACTACGATATTACTCATTCTATTTTTTTTGTCTAGTAACCAAACTAGTAATAATGCTAAAAGTGTCTTCTTTCTAATATTGTGAGCCATGGTGATACTAGGGGATCTAGAAGGAATATTTATGGAATACATGGGAAGCTATGCTACTAACCATGTTGAATACAACAATGCTCTTTAATACCCACAATATATATATATATATATATATATTATGATGTGATGAGGATGCCTGGCATGGACGAAGGATATATTGATGTAGTGATGATTCCTGACAAGGCCAGAGGATATATTAATGTTATGATGATGACCGATAAGGCTGGAGGATATATTGATGTGATGATGATGCACGACAAGGCCAGAGGATATATTGATATTATAATGAGGCCCAGAAAGGACGGAGAATATATTATTGTGATGATGATGCCCAACAAGGAAAGAGGATATATGGATATGGTGATGAGGACCAACAAGGATGGAGGATATATATTGATATTATGATGATACCAGACAAGGTCAGAGGATGATTATTGATGTGCCTATAAGTGATCCTAATTGTTTGAGGTCTGATTAGCCCAATGTATGGAAAATATATACATGCTTTTATAAGTCTACCTCCATAGGTTAAATAAGAGTATAATGTTGACCTTAAAGTGCCTGTTAACGATCACTAGTGATGAATACTTGTAAATAAAAGTAGTTAATGATTAATTGTAATTAGGGTATTGTGATGGTTGTTGTCTAATACTGAATCAAGACTAGTTAATAAGTGAGAAATAATTGTAAAATAAGGATTCACCAAGAGACTAATGCTGGTAACAAATAAGTGTTAATCAAGCTATGTTAGCTGTTAGAATAATCTCTATGTTGACTAGTTGTCTATTAAATGAATATATTACTTGATTACTAGAGATTTAATATACTAGTTAATGACCCTTATTTAGCTAAAATATGGCATTTAGCAAATATGGACGATATGTGCCAATGAGGGTAATAATATGGATTTGATTATACGGTCAATGTTGGTAACTAATAAATGTTGGGTAAGATGTCTAAATGATAATTAATGTGGAATATGGTTAAATAATGATGAGATTTTGATACGTTGTTGGTTAAATAGCTGTATTTTTATTATTTTCTTTGGGGTACTCGCCATGACGGGTTCCTTTATTTTATGTAGTAGTTTATGTATAGGTTCCAACTTTTGACTTGTGGTTCTTGTGATTGTACTTCTATTTCTTTATAATTTCAAGTCATTTATTTCTTATGCATATTGATATTGTATATGGTGATGCATTATGGTATTATTCTTTCAGTTTGATTACTTATTATATACAGTTATGATGGAGATGATTTGGGTTTGATTTTGTACCTTCCCTTAGATAAGTTTATCTTTTATTATATCATCTTTATATCATGATTCAGCTTAATCAGCTGATTATGCCTACTGAGTTCCCATTATTTTTGTACTCATACCACACTTCTATACTTTTTGGTGCAAATTTGAGTACTAGATGCCGCCATTGAGTTGAGTTTGTACAATATTGACATTCCAAAGATAGGGTGAGCTCTTAGAGTATCGCATTGCCTATTTCCTTTTATCTTTGATGAAGTTTTTTGTACTTTAGACAGACATATTGACTTAATTTTTAACATTCTTGGTTTCTATTTCTATTACTATCATACTTAGATACTCTTGAACCAATAATACCAGGTCGTGGTATTAGTATCCTTGTTTGGTTATCTATTTATATTAAAGCACTATTTATGTATGTCTTGTGTTTGTTGATTTTTTGCCTAGTTGGGCATTTCTTAGCTAATTAATCCCTTGCACTAGCTCCTCGTTAAGGTATTGTCTTACCCACTAGCGGGTTATAGTAGGTGCCATCATGATTTGTAAGTCGGATCATGACAATTATGCTAATTTGAAGTTGATCCTAGTAAAATCTTATACTTAAATTCAATCGTTAAAGAAGCTTCTAACCTAAATTTTATCTAGAAGATCCTTATGTCCTTAATACATACCCAAATCTCTTCCCACAATAAGAAAATTTTCTTAAAACCTTGTACCATTAGAAATTGTTATGTTTGAGTGTAATGATCCTCAAGTCATTTTCCTATGTTTTTGCTTTTACTGTGTTAAGTGATTATCATAGCTACCCTAAGTCATTTATGACTTGATAAGTTTAACAATTCAGTTATCGAGCAGTTCATTTAGCTTATAAAGCTATGCTTTTTTGGAGTTTTATAGTTAAGGAACGGGTCTTAGGACAAAACCTCAAATAAATAGCCTCGAATGCAATTTGTAATAGTCTCATCCACTATGGAGCATTGATTTTAGGCTAGGGACTATTGTTTTGGGGTCATGGGGCTTTCACACTCATTTTAGGTTATTATGTGGAATTTTACAAAAATGGTCCCTTAGGGTGTGGGACTCACTTTTTATTGAAATGACCCTAGATAGAAATTTTAATGGCCCACTAATTTTGGAATATCAAATTTCATAGGGTAGCATAATTCATTTATGAGCACGATAGGGTTGATGTCCATTGGGTCTTGTTGAACTTGGTTGTGCTAAGTTTTTTGGTGTAACCACTTTAGCATCCAACGGGCCTTTAGCAATAGCCAATTTAGTGGTTGGGCATCTATTTAGTTGTATTCTCTTCTCTGTCCTTGGACTACATTAGTAGAGATCGACCTGTCAAAGCATAGTTTCTTTAGCTACCAATGGGAACTTTAGCAGTGACCGCTTTAACAGTCATTTAGTAGCTAAGTTGCAATTTTTGGTTCATATATATGTCATCTACTTAACATTTAGGTTTTATTTCAAAGTATAAAGCTCCATTATAGACCATACACTCTCTGAATTGTGTGAAAATTAAGTGTTTGAAGCTGGTTTTAGATTTGGAAAATGACAGTGGTCGTTTTTGAATAGTTATCTCATAAGTGATTAGATCTAATTTTTGCTTAATTTAATAATTTAATTCCTTGTTTTTCCTAATTATTTTAGGAATAATATTAGGGTTTTTTGATCTTGGATTTTGCTATATTTATGTGGCAAATGATTCTTGAACTAAGTGGGACACTGTGATGGTTTTAATTTTATGATTCTACATGCAGGCCTTATATGAATTTGTTTGTCCAATTTTTTACCTAAACTATTTATACACAACGTGGGTATCAATTCTCTCATTTTGACTGTAGATAGTTGATTGATTGCATGGAAGCTCTTGGAGGTTTCTTAGAAAGGGAAAGATCTAGTGTAGAGGATTCAACGAGTGTTTGATGGAGTCTAGGTTTAGATTTATATTAATTATGATATTAGCATATCATTGTGCTAGTTTTGGGTATATTATTGTAGGTTGGGTATTGTTTTAGTATTTTACATAGTATTTAGCCAGTTAGAGAAATTTTAGTAAAATCTAGGCCTGCTCCCTCTTAATGTAGTGTATTATTATCCTTTAGGAATAAAATTAGTGCTTATAGAACCTTGTGATAGTATTGAGAAGCCTTAGAATAGACTGACCTAGGTGTTGACTTAGGTTGGGTTATTGGGACTAGGTAGTGGACCTTACTTCCCTTTTTTTATAAAGATTAAATATGAAGCTTCTTTAGGATTAATTGGGCTCTTGATAGGCTACCTTAGGTTATTAATTTGGGTTGGGATTGACCTAGAATAACTTCTTGCTTAATTAGATTATTCCTAATAGGGTAGTAATCGACCCTTAACCGCTCCTCCTTGACTTAGAAATGGGAACTCGTAGGGCCTCAGTAGTTTTAACAGCCTGATACTCAACTTAGTGAACAAATAGAATAGTGATAGCCTAAAAACCCTGTACTTCTAGTAGCTATTCCATGTTAATTCATAAATATTTTGATTTATTTAATCTTGATATGTGTTTTATTGTTAATATTACAAATTTTGATATGATTTTTACATTGGCTTATGGTTAATCCTGCTGAGATCATCTATCAAAATTATGGTTTGTTACTTAGGAGTTCCAATTTTTGTTTGCAAACAGTCTAAGACTATGATTGGGATATTCTGGTGTTGATTATGGTTTTTACTAATAGTTCTTACAATTATATTTGGTTCTGGTCATTATATTTCTATCAATTGTATGTGGATTCTATAGCCTTTTATAACCATCCACTATTTAAGATCCAACCTCAATGTCTGGCTTCTTATAATTATCTACTAGTTTCATTTTAGGCCCGATAGATAAATGTTTTTTATTAGGAATTTGGGATTTAATGTCATTTGTGATTATATACAATTGAAGGTTATTTATGCTTCTAATCTTATAGTTCCTTTAGTTTGTATCCACCAGTCTTATGGGGGCTCGACTGGGTTAATTATCTTTTTGTTTGTGCCTTCAGGGCTTATAGGGGCCTAGTTAAGTTGTATTCAATGCTTTTTTTTTCATTGTTAAGTTACTTAATTCCTCTATAACATTTTCCTAGTATATATAATATTTATATTTTACAATTTTACTATTGATTTTAGCTCATATTCTCGCACATTATTTAAATTATTACTATATTTGAGCTTAGACGATCGATGATGCCTACTGAGTATGTATTGCGCTAGTACTCAAACTGCACTTTTGCATCTTTTGACTAATGCATATTTCAATATGAGCCACTGATATTGTCATTATTGTAATGACCCTCTAGGTTATTTTCTTAATTTTTGTGCTTTTCTATAGTTTCGAGCCTTCCCACAATAGTTATCGGTCATTTATGACTTGCCTGAACTGTTGTTTGATGATCAGATAGTTTTTATAGATTTTATGCTCATTTTTTTATTTTGAGTTCTTGTTGTTTAACATTTGATTTCGAATAAAAAACCCTAGTAAATGACCTTGGATTTGAATTCCGACAGTGCCATTAGCTCTGAAATATTGATTTTCGATTAGGGAGACCTTTGGTTCAGGTTTGGAGTCTTCTGGACTCATTTAGGCAATTGGACGGATGATGTGAAAAATGAAACTATAGGTGTGGGCCAAATATTTTGTCAAAATGATCTTTGATGAAGGTTTTGATGGTACCATTGAGTGTAGAACGTCAAATTTAGTATGGTAGCACATTTTTTTTGCATGCATAGGGTTCTGAACTAATTTTGAACACCCAGTCAAAGTTCATTCAAGACATAGAATAATCTAGTGCATAAGGTCACTAGTGTGACCTCAATTACGAAGGTTAAATCCTGATCACCATATATATATTTACCTTTATGCTCGATCGCGATCACAATTGGTAAATCACGATATCCATGTATGATTTACACTTGGTAGATAGCAATTGTGATAGCGACTCTCGACCCCATATTTAACCCTCTTCTTCTATTAAATTTGTTAACATTCTTTTCACTATTTTTATACCATGTTAAGAGCTAAATTAGGGTAAAAGAGTGGGAAATGATCCAATAAAACTAAGGTAAGCTAGCCTAATCCTTCTTGGTCATTTTCCATTGATTTTCCCTTTGATTTCCATCCAAATCCATGAAAAATTCTTAAAAATTATGGCTTTGAATTCCCAAACTTTGAGGGTCAATCTGAGACCCAATTTTTGTCCCATTTGTGCTCAAATTTTAAGCACACATTTCTTATTTTTTGATGTACATCGTGATGGGTTCAATTTTGAATTTTATTTACGGGCCCTACGGGCCCATTCTTGATTCAAAATTTGACCTGACCCATTATATGGCTATATGGTTCTCGTTTTATTCCTAATGATGCATATATTATGATTTTAGTAGTATGGCGGCATTTCAATCATGAAGTAAAGATGGATGTTCTGTGGATGATTCAAGGATTAGCATTTCGACATCAAGCTAAGATTTTGTCTACTCGTCTTCAGAAGATAATGTGTTTTATATATTGGATTCAAATGAGAATGTCTAGATTGATTATGGAAAGAACACCTGACTTAGTCTTGATTATTGAAGTATAGGGATTAGATGAGTAATACCTTTCTCGGTTCCTATTACTTTATTCATAGGTTGAGCTAGTTCATAGAAATATCATGAATTTATACTAGATTTGGGATGTGGTTTAGGAGTTGGAAGCGTGATTAATATGATTAGCCTTATTTGTCCTATTTAGCTATCTTGAAACTGTAATTTATTTTCAATTGACTTAATTGCTCATGTTCTCGGTGGAATTCCTATCTTAGGGATATGAATGACTTGTGTACCATCTAGAAGTCAAATTTCTAGCCTTATCCTTGTCTGGGATAGAGATTGCTTAGATATGGATTTTAAGGATTAGAAGTGGGTTCCTATGCCCACCTTAGGCAAAGACTTCTATTAGGCTTTGTGGACTTATTTATGCATGTTAGACATAGTTAAGACTATGAGCCTTTCACATAAGGCTACTTCATGACTCGGTGAATAGTGATGGATTCCCAGAGTATGATTAAAGGCTCATAGCCATGCTATGGTTTTTGAATTTGATTATTAGTATGGCCTATCGACTTACTTAATAATATGGTTATAGATATATTATAGCCTACAGATATGATGAGCCTTATAGATATTATTTAGCCTATAGATATGATGTACCTTATAGATATGATTTAGAATAAAGATATGATTTTTCTCATAGATATAATATGGCTTATATGTATGTGATGCCTTAAGATTCCTTATAAATATGAGATGGCTTATGGATATAAGGTGGCTTGTAGATATGGTATTTGATATGGATTTCAGATATGTATGTGGGCCTAAAGCCATGATTATGATATTGTACTTACTCTGGACATAGTATTGGGTTCAAGGCCTTGTTCATGATATTGATTGGTTATGTTTTGGGATGTATTACATCCTCATAAAGGAAATAGTCACAGTTTATCTATATATTATCATTTTATTTTTTGAATACTGGTGATGTTATGTATATATATGGTACATTCATAAACACTAGACATGGTGAATGGTATGATTCCACTAGAAATGCCATATATGTATACATGTTGCTTGTAGTATATTGTGTGTATCTTGTATTTATCAGCCTTATAGGGGGTTGCTTAGTTATAGGATCAGACTATTGTTTGTTGAGTGTTAATTGAACCTTGTGAGCATTTGAAAGTGGTGATTTAGGTTAGTCCCGGTTAGGTATTGTTTGTTTGGACTAGCCGGTGACTTTCTATCTTTATTGTTATTGCTATTATGGTTGGATTGTAATAGCTTGACTATTATTGGATCGTTATTGAGATTGCATGTATGATTCTAGTTTTGTTACCTTACAGTTACATTATCACGGATAATTATCTCATGATTAAATGTATGTATTAGAGATACTACTTATTCTAGAACTAGTTCCTATTATGATTATGAGGCCCTAAAAATACTAATCTAATGATTTAGGTTGTACCTTTAGTTGACCTTTTTTACTTATATATACATATATATATATGTATACCTATCTATATATAGCTATGATATTACATATATCCCTTTTTCCTTCATTTAATGAGAATGTTTATTCATTCCTTAGCGTTGTATACTATTATATAACCTCTATTCACCCTTTATTCATATTTTGGCTAGTGATATACAGTAAAGTGTGAGGTTCCTCAATATGGATGGAATTGGATAGTTCATCCTTAATATTTTCTTAGACTTATTATGTTAGTTCTTAGATATGAGTAGAAGAGTTTAACCTTATTATCTCACTAGCTTAACTATATGGTTGCTGGATATTTGAGTCCAGTTTCTATTTATTTTTATATATTATGTATTTTTCATTATCTTAAAAGCTCAGTCGGTAGTTGCCTACTGTGTACAACTCGTTTAGTACTCATACTACACTTTCGCATCCTGCAGATCATAGTACAAGTTATCACCATTGTTGGGTAAATTAAGCGAAAAAGCCTTAGTTCATAGACAGAGTATGAACTCCTGACTTTCAAAGTATTGTTTTTCTCCCTCTTATGTACTAAGTTGATCTCTATGTTTTATTCAGAGATTGTTGTATCTGTATATTTATTTAGTACCTTATTGTGTATCCTTGTTAACAGTAGAAGCTCTTATACTGATTCCACTAGGTTTTGGAACTATCTTATGTATGTTAATCTTTTACTACATTTATTTTACATTCTTTGTTCATTTATCTTGGTAGTTCATTGCTAGAAGTTCCAGAATACGAGTTGGCTTGCCTACTGGTGGGTTATAGTAGGCACCATCATGACTTGATAAATTAGGTTGTATATTCATTTAGTACATCATTTTGTATCCTTGTTATTAGTAGAAGCTCTTGTACTTATTCCACTAGGTTTTAGGACTATCTTATCTATGTTTATCTCTTATTATATTTATTACACATTCTTTCTTAATTTCTCTTAGCAGTCCATTACTGGCAATCCTAGACTATGGATTGGCTTTCCTACGTAAGGGTTATAGTAGGTGCCATCAAGAAGTGAGAAATTGGGTCTTGACAAATTTGTATTAGAGCCTAGGTTATTCGGTGTGTTGGTAAATGAGCTAAGTGTTTAGTAGTGTCCAGCAGATCGCTGGGAAGACATTCGCAGCCTATCTTTGTGAGGATACAGGGCATTCTTAGAAAATTTAGTTCTTGACTCATTGATATGTGTTCGTTTTGATATGAGCCTCAAGTACATTCTTTGACTCTATTCTATCCTAGGTTTACGATTAGAGGTTGTCGATAGGTGCGGATGGGACTTCAACATACATCTCCAATGTTTCAGTGCAGCATTGAATCGGAGAGTCAGGGATGGATATCTACCGAATCCTATTTAGCCTGGCATATTGGCCTTATTACTACCCTTGAGTGGAACTAGTTATTTATTTTTATTTCTAGTAACACTTATTCATTATATTGATGTTTATATTGCTATTATTATTGTTATTATTTGATGTAATTTATCTTTACTTTATAGATGGATACTGTAAGACCCCATAAAATCCTAGTTATTTTAGTCCTATATAGCTTGCCAAAAGAGGCCCCAAACTTAGAAAAATTCAGCTAAGTGTTCACACTTAAGTCTCATTTTTGGCCTCGATATTTCAATGGCATCATTTACAACCTTTCAATCTTTAGATTGTCGATTTTTAAATTAATTCATGATTAGGGATGTCAATAGTTCATATTGGATGAGTTTCAGAATTTTTGGACTTCGTTTGTGTCACATTTGGATGAGCAAAACTACAAGACAATGCGATCTTGATGTATCACACTGGCTATCATGTTGCACCCATCGACACAATGCATCGGTGATCGCATTGACCCCATTGATGCAGTAAATCGTCGATCGCATCACAGGACCAGTTTTGTGTGTTAAGTTATGGGTTTGTGGGGGAATTAAGCTATTTTCCTCCCACATTAAACACCTATAACACGAAATTCAGCCCCTCAATAGGCTAAATAAACTCACTTATTCACAAAATCCTCTCAAGAAATAAACCCTAGTTCATCAAGCTCAAGATTAAGTTCCAAGAAATCCCTAACAATCTCTATGAATTCCGTCACTCAGGTCTGTTAGGTGTTCATCGTTGGGTCTTCTTCTACCTTTGGAGTTTAATAAACCTTTTTCAAAAACTTGAATTATGATTTCTATGCTATGAATTGAATTATGCCCATGTTAGAATTATTTTATGGATTTCAAGTTGAGATCTATTATGTGTTCCATGCAATTATGTTTGCATGTGTGTTGAATTATGAATCTTTCATGTCGAAACCCTTGAATTTGAAAGATTAAGTTGTAGTCAAGATGCTTACATGTTGTTCATTATCATTTACATTAATTATGCTCTCCAAGGGTTTGATAGAATGTACACATGAATTGGATAGTGAAATCATGACATGCTAGCATGCGTTCTAAATTATGTACGAGTCTATGACCTCCAAGTGTTCATCAAAATGACTCAATGAATGAATTGTGAAAAATTGACTATTGCTATGCTTTCAAGATATGCTATGTTTTATCCCTTATTCTATCGAGTCCTGGAGTTATTTATAACCCAAAATCTAGTTGTGTACTTAGTTGTAGTAGTTATAGAATCGTCCTAGTATAGTTCAAGAACCGTGGTACTCAGTCAGTTAATAGAACTCAGTAAACTTAGTCCAGTTCAGTCAATCAGCATGACCAGTGTTAGTTCAGTCAAGCCTAGTACAGTCTAGTGATCAATTCTGTGTTGATTTAGTTGTGAGTAGAATTCAGCAACGAGCGAACCGAGGGATGGAGGCATTCCTGGAAACAAAGGTTTTGACCTTTAGTAGTAGTTCCGGAGGTACAGAACTACGTAGCCAGTGTAGGTTGAGATATTTTCCTGATAGATTAGGGTGTACATATCTCGTATGAGTTTTCTGCCAGTGAGGGTTGACAAAATGTCTTCCTGCCAGTTAGGGTGACTCAAAATAAGTGTTAGAACCCATGGCACGGTACTAACACCCTTCCAACTAGGGTTATAGGTTGGACCCCAATCAGTCCATATTAGGACATGTCGGTTTGATGACACCTCCCACAGTTATAGTTTTAGTCTCACTATTCAATAAAGAACTTAGATAGTTCTACAAAACCATAACTATCAATTATCAGTTGCTTAGCCATTAGAATTTAGTACTTCAGTTCTAGTTTAAACTTTCAGTTATCAGTATTCAGTTATCAAAACTCAGTACTTCAGTTTCACTCTAATTCAAACAGACATTATATGCGCAGTATTTCATATTCAGCATGTGCAGTAGTTACAATTTTGCATATACTCTCATCTAATTACTTCACGTTGTTTATTTAGTCGGTTGTCATCTCATGCATTTGAACCCATGTATATCAGCTGACCTCACTTAGCATACCGGTAAATTCAATATACTGATGCATACTCTTTCTTTGTGCAATGATATCTTATATCAAAGATTTGGATGCTCAGGGTCCTGACCATACTTAGCAGCTCAGGCTATCAGTAGCATATATAGTGATGACTCCTTATATTTTGAGGATAGAGTTTATTTATTTTAGTAGTTCAGCAGTTCAATAGTTATTTCAGTCGGAGTTACTTTGTAATTTTTCCCATCAACTCCATATTCCGATAGTTACAGGCTTTCATACTAGCACAGTTAGATATTTAGTTTTTTTTAGATGCTATTATTAGTACACCCTGTATTTACTTCAGTAGTTTTGATAAGCTTATGGTATTTTCAGTTATACTTCCACATATATATTTTTAGTATATTATTCAGTGCTCGCAACTAGTACCAGTCAATGGTTAGCTTGTGATCCTTCGGGCTTGTAAGCACCGTGTGACATCCAGGGTGTAGACTCAGTGAATTACAAATATAGTATCAGAGCCTAAGGTTCCAAAGAGTCCTAAGGAATCTGAAAGCAACGACAAGTAGATTCTTGTACATGGGTGTGTAGCGTTGCACATTTATGAACAAGAGGCTATGGGGTATTTTTAGGGAAAAAATTCCCTTATTTCAGTGTTCATATCATATGAGTGAGCATGAGTTCAAGTCAAACTCTCTTTTTAATCCAACTTTTCCTTCTATTATAAAACATGCCTCCTAGAAAGACTAACAAAAGGAGAACTGGAAATCAGCCAGCACCTTTGCCTGTTCAGGCAGATCCCCTGAATGAACATGTTTCTCACGCAGAATTTAGAGCAGCTTTAACCACTCTAGATTATCCTGTAGAAGCCCATGATGAACGCCCATCTATTGTTCAGGCCAACCCAGTGGCCAATAATGCCGCAGCCAGGATTCGGGATTTAACCCAAATGAACCCTCCTTCATTTTTAGGGTTTAAGTTTAAAGTGGACCCACATAAATTCCTTGACGTAGTTCAGAAAGTAACAAACATTATGCGGTTAACTTCTAGTGAGAGTGTTGAGTTAGATGCCTATCAGTTTCAGGATGTAGCTCATACATAGTTTAATTAGTGAAAGGTAGATAGGGGCGCAGATGCAGGGCCTATAGAATGGGAGGAGTTTGCTACTATTTTTCTAGATAGGTTCTTTTCGTTGCAATTGAGAGAAGCTAATGTGTTAGAGTTTATCAATTCAAAATAGGGCAACATGAGTGGGAAAGATTATTCCTTTAAGTTTACTCAGTTAGTATATATGCTCCTCATTTGTAGATAATAGAAAATCTAAGATGAGTAAGTTCTTATTTGGTGTGTCCAACAGTATGGTCAAGGTATGTAAGATTGCAATTCTAATTAGGGAGATGGACTTGTCTAGGTTGATGATCCAAGATCAACAAATAGAGAAACAAAAAAATATGGAGAGAGAGGGAGAAAAAGAGGGCTAGGACAGGTAGTTTTAAGTTTACTCAGTCAAAGGGTTGTAAACGTTCTCATTTTAGTCAAAAGTGTTCAGTCTCAGTTTCTTCTTCAGGTAGTGTGCTAGTACAAAAATGTAGGAGTGATAGTCGGGATAGATTGCAAGGTTTTTATGAGCAGTGGTCATTCCCATCCGCTTTATGGAGAGTGTGGTAAGAATCATAAGGGAGTGTGCAAAATGTACAATGATGTGTGTTTTGGATATGGAGAGTCAAGACATAGGGTCATAGAATGTCCTAAGCCTTGTCAGTGGAGTTAGGACAGTCATTCTCTAATTCCATCCGATTGACCGACTCAGTGGGCCACCACTTCCAGGGTAACCAGTGGCCAGCGTCAGAATATGCTTTATGCACTTCAGTACTAACATGATCAAAAAATTTCTCCTAATATAGTTATGGGTACGTTACAGGACTTTCATATTCTTATGTATGTTTTACTAGACCACGGAGCTTCACTTTCCTTTTTAACTCCTTACATAACTATCTACTTCAAAGTCAGTTCCAAAATCCTAACAGAGCCTTTCTCAGTCCTAGCTTTGTGGGTGTGTCCATCATGGCCCGACAGGTATACAGAAATTGCATGGTTACAGTATCCCAGTAAATCATATCAGTTGATTTAACAAATAGAGTAGTTCTATTTTAGCTTCTAAATGAACCTGTTAGTGAATGAAGAGGTAGTACCTCAGTGCTTAGGAGTAAGACATGATTTTTGCTTCCTTCTTAGAATTCTATGATAGAATATGATCTATAATTTAAAGCTTGAAACCAGGAGTTTAGCAATAGCAGTAGAATTAGGTATATCCATGTTATGTGTTAGGACCTAAGTTTGAATCTTTAAATGTTAAGCTATCAGAAAGAGGAGTTGCAAATTTTAAGTTAGTCAGTTCTTAAGTTGTTATATGGTGTATTTCGGGCTATAGAAAGTTAACAGTTTATCCCAAAAGGAAGTATTAGCAATGGGTCTTACACTTCAAGTGAAGTCCTTCAGGGGAATATTTCACTTATGGGTATTATACCCTAAATTATAGAGTACAGTGATGGCAGTTAAGTTTATAGTTTGTTAAGTGGTTCACAGACTTAGAATGACGACTATAAGCTAAGGGAGAGATGATAGAACAAGTAACCAAGTCAGTCTCTCAGATTCTAGTAGTGATGCCAGTGCATTGTAAAACATCAGTAGGGGAAGAATGTGACCGACCCATTTTTATCATAGTGTAGAGTTTTGTACTTACGTCATCACAATTCCTAATCATGCTTTATATGTCATCTCCATGATCATAGTTCATATTTTTACACATCATAAAGGACCATTTCTGCTTCTAGTTCATGTATAATGAGTCCCAATTTTCTAAGTTATATGAATCATGTTCCAGAAGCTTATGAAATCCAACTTAGGTCATGCATCTAAGACTCATGTATTCATGCTTTACATTATGTTAAGTTCCAGTACTTACTCTACTTATATAATAATCAGCAAAATTCAGATTTATATCATGTATATCCCAAATTAGTCCTCTTTGATGAATACAGTTCAATTCATGCATCATGTTTTAGATTCAAGATATTCAGTCTTGATTCTATTTATAAGTGTCCCATGCATCATCTCAATCTTTCCTCAGTAATTCATTCAAGTCAATATCACTCGGGAAAGAAACTATCCCAAGGAGGAGATGTCGTAGTACACCGAGTTTTCATGTACTAAACCTTCCATCATTCCTTCACAAAACCAGATCCAGCAGGAGGTAATGGTTACTTATAGGTTGACACTCTCATTTCTATCTCATCCATATGACCATTCTCATGATATTGCATGTATTCCAAAAATCAGTTCGCTTCATGATATTCAGTTTGTGTATCATGTCTCAGACTCAGTTATGATCTTATGTTCCCGTTCACGTATGTCCAATAAATTATCTTAGGTTCCTCAGTATTCTTAGCATAAGGTACCAATTTTCCTTAGCATCCCTCATATCCATGCTTAGTTCATCTACATAACATTCTCAGATCATTCATAAAAAAGGGCAGCCCGGTGCACTAAAGCTACCGCTATGTGCAGTGTCCGGGGAAGGGCCCCACCACAAGGGTGTATCGTACGTAGCCTTACCTTGTATTTCTGCTAGAGTCTGTTTCCAAGGCTTGAACCCATGACATCATTATCACATGGAAACAACTTTACTAGTTACTCCTGGTCTCATATCATTCATGTATTCATAAAATAGTTCAGTCATGTGTCATGTCTCTAGAATTCAGTTATGCTTCAATTATGCATGTCAGTGTAAGTATAGTTCCTTAGTTACTCACAGCTCATTTAGTCTCACTCGAGGATAAATGTTCCCAAGTAGAAGATATTGTAAGACCTTGAAAAATCCAAGTCATTTTAGTCCTATATAGCATGCCAAAAGAGGCCCCAGACTTAGAAAAATTAAGCTAATTGTTTAGACTAAGTCTTAGTTTTAGCCTCAATATTTCAATGGCATAATTTATGAACTTTTTGGCCTTAGATTATCAATTTTTAAATTGATTCATAATCAGGGATGTCAATAGGTCATATTGGGTAGGTTTTATAATTTTTGGACTTTGTTTGAGTCATGTTTGGATGACCAAAATAGCAAGCCAACACGATCTTGATGCTTTGCATAACCTCCTTAGCCTAACCTCCAGAGCATAATATATGAATCATAGGAAGACAACTATAATAGTAATAACGATAAATAAATAAACTGAAATCTAGGAGTCTAAACAAATGACCATTCATCCCAATACTTTTCCACAAAACCCTCTAAAAACAAATCCCAAAATAAGTAGGGACATGCCCCTGACTATGACAAAAAAGTTCAAAAAAAGATAATAAGAAAAAAAGGAAAAAGGTGTAATGACCGGCGCTTCCTAAAGATGTAGGCTCACCACTTCACAGAAGATCCACAGGAGTACAAGATCGCCTAACGCAATATAGGAGCGACAAAAAACCCTCAGACCCTTCATCATGGAAAGATGGAACGTCCAGGGACGGTTAGTGGGGTGAGCACTGGCATGCAACTTAGGGAAAGGGATAAAATAATGCAATTTACCAATTCTAGTTAGAAACCACATGCACAATAGTTATAATTACATATATAGGATGCCAGGATAGGTACAATGGTCATGAACATGAGAGTTTAAAACCATTACCTGAACTCCATAGCACGCTCTGTCCTAAAGAAACCCATAGGCATATAGGTTTGACTACCCCCTTCCAGAAAAATGCTAGTGCATGTTAGCAGCACATACCAAGGAAATTGAGGTTATATAAAGACACCAAGGAAATAGGCTTACAAAGTATTTAGTGTGCACAAAGCACAAGGTCACATAGACTCCTAAATCGAAAAATGTGGTTTCAAGTGTTAGTTCCCCTAGGACTACACCTCAGCGGTGAGCTGCACAATTCATTTTAAGTCCAAATTAAAAAAATTTACCCATATACCCAACCATTAACCAAGGAGTCTTTATTAAGGCATTTTCCAACATGGTATCATAATACCAATATGCTTGCAAACTAATTCAATCATGCCAAACCATATTATATAACCATTAGACTCTCAAGTTCCATCTAAAATCCAAACCATTTCCACCAAGAGCATTCAAAAACCATTTTATCATCCATTATCCCTTAATGCAATGTAATATTCCGAAATTTAGTTAAATCATGCAAATTCCATATTCAAAACCAAAGTAATAAAGGTGGGATAAGGTTAATGCAATTATCAAGCGAAAATCCATCAATTTAGGTAAACCCATGTTCCCCCTTCCAATCCTTATAATAATGCACTCATTACAACCCAAAACTCATCAATTAAAGTATAAACAACATATTTAAATCATGGGAAATACAATTCAAGTAATAACCATCAAAATCCCTCAATCCAATTTTAAACCCAACAATTAAAATTACATAAGTAATGAATAAAAATATGTCGTGATGTAAAATTCAAGTTAGGAAAGAGAAACATTCCTGAAATATATAAGAATCTGAAGAGAAATCGAAATTTAGAACTTGAATGATGAATTCTCTGTGAAGTCCTTGAAGTTTCTGGGTTGGAGAGTTAAAGAAGAAAATAGTAGACTTTAATCATTGAAAACTGAAGGAAATTGATTTATTTGGTATTTAACAGTTGTGCAAGGGGTAAAACGACCAAAATCCCTTCACCCCAAGTGAAAAAATAAAAAAACTTGACAAAACTTGTGTGGATTCTAAGTGGCGTGGCATGCCACTATCACGACCCTTACAACGTCGGAGTTCAAAAATGGCCATGAACCCCTTCCAAAAATTTCTAAAATTCCCAAAACACCTTTTTAACACACCTTAACATAATTCAAGTAGAAAATTTATATTACACAGACAGGAGGGTAAAAATAAAAATCATTGAAATTTTACGGGGTCTTTTATTATCACCCTCTTTGGATCATTCATCCCCAAATGAGGAATTAGGAAATTTTTAGCACAACAATAGAAATAATACAGTAGAATCCAAGGACAATTGGGAAAATGATATCTTAAGCATTTTCATCCAATGTGGGGAATAAGAACGGGTACTTGGCTTACATATCTTCCTCAGCTTCCCATGTAGCTTCTTCCACTTTTTGATTTCTCCGAAGGACCTTAACCAAACTAAATCCCTTTTCCTCAACATATGAACTTGTATATACAATAATTCAACCAGGATTTCCTTATAAGACAATGAATCCGTCACACCAACATCCTCAATATGCACTATAAAAAAAGGGTCACCCATACAATTTTTCAGCATAGACACATGGCACTTGTTGGTAAATCTAACTAATAAGCGACATCCCCAAATCTCCTCACAATCTAATATGGAATAGCGTAATGTGAACTGAGCTTCCCCTTCTTCCCAAACGTCATGACTCCTTTGATAGAATAAATATTCAAGAACACCCAATCACCTACTTCAAGCTCTAACTCCCTTCGCCTCACATCTGCATAAGACTTTTGGTGACATTGAGAAGTCTTAAGCCTTTGTCTAGTCACCTTCACCTTCTGCATGACTTGGTGAACCAACTCAGGGCAAAATAACCTAGTCTCACCTATGTCAAATTACCCAATTGGAGATCTATACCTATTACCATAGAGAGCCTCAAAAGGAGCCATTTGGATGATATAATTGAAACTATTATTGTAAACAAACTCAATAGAAGGCAAATGGTCAGCCTAACTAATTTTTAAATCAATCGCATAGGCCCTGAGCATATCCTTTAAAGTTTGAATAGTTTATTTCACTTGTTTATCTGTTTGAGGGTGGAAAGAGGTGTTAAGGTTCACCTAAGTACCCAAACCTTTCTGAAATGAACTTCAAAGTAAGAAAAGAACTATATACCTTGATCCAAAATAATGGACACTGGCACCCTATGCAATTCAACTATCTGCTGAATGAAAAACTTAGCATAATCCTTTCCTGAGTAGTAAGTCCTCACTGGTAATAAGTGAGCAGAATTAGTCAATCTATCCATATGACCCAAATAGAATCATACTAATTGCTAGACCATAAAAGACTCATAATGAAATCTATATTAATTATCTCCAATTTTTGCATGGGCAACTCTATCTTTTTAGCCATGCCATCATGCCTCAATGCTCGACCTTGACTTGCTGACAAATCATACACTTATCAACCAAATTTTATACATCCTTCTTCATATTATTCCATTAGAAGATTTCCTTCATGTCATGATACATCTTGGTCGAATCCGGATGAACTGTATATCTAGAGTCATGAGCTTTGGACAAAATCTTTTCCTACAGCCCATCAATATCAAGAGCACATAATCTTCCGTGATACCTTATAATGCCATCTCCCCCAATCACAAATGACATAAGCTTTTGCTGACCTAAATCATCCTTACTTTGCATAACTATGGGATCTAAAGCCCGTTTCTCCTTCACCTCAGCACCAAGAGATTATTTAGCTACTTCTTGAACAATCAGTCCTCCATCCTCAGAGTCCAAGAGAAAAACTCCCAAATTAGGCAACCTGTGAATATCCTTCACCAACCCATTTTTCTCCTAATCAATGTGAGTTAAGCTTCACATAGACAACCAGCTAGAGCATCAACAACCACATTAGCATAGTCTTGATGGTAATGAAAGCTTATGTCATAATCCTTAAGCAATTCGAGACGACGCCTCTACCTGAGGTTTAAGTCCTGCGTAAAGGTATAATGTAAGCTCTTATGGTATGAATAAATATCCTCATATACCCCATAGGGATGATAACCCAAATCAATAACGCAAAATCCACAACGGCCAACTCTAGATCGTGAGTTAGGTAATTCCTCTCAGGAACCTTAAGGTGCCGAGAAGCAATGGCAACAAGCTTACCATGATATGTCAAAACACAACCCAATCCCACATGAGACATATCACAGTACGCAAAAAACCAATTGGTACTCTCAGGTAGGGTCAAAATTAGCTCATAATTCAACTTATCCTTTAACTTTGAAAAACTGCCCTCATAAGCATCAAACCACCAAAACTTGACCTTTTTCTGAGTCAACTTTATTAGCAGAGCAGTAATAGACGAGAAACATTCCACAAACCTCTTATAATATCCAGGCATGGCGAAGAAGCTCCTAATATCTGTTGGAGTCATGGGCCTAGGACATTTTTTAACTACCCCAACTTTCTGTGGATCCATCTTTATCCGCTTTCTAGAAACAACATACATGAGAAATATCAAAATAATTAGAAAAAATTCTTACTTTGAAATTATGCATATAATCTCTGGTCCTTACGAGTCTGCAACAAAATTTGAAGGTGACTGGCATGATCCTCCTCACTCTTAAAGTACACCAATATGTTATCAATGAAGAGTATAACAAACAAATCCAGAAACTGCCTGAAAACGTGATTCATAGGTCTATGAAAGAGGCAAGAGAAATAGTCATACCTAAAGACATAACTGAGAATTCATAATGGTTTTACCATGTTCATAAACAAGTCTTCGGAATAACAACCTCCCTAATTCTTAGTTGATGGTATCCCGAATAAGACCAATCTTAGAGAAACACCTAACAACCTAAAACAGATTGAATAGCACATCAATACTAGGAAAAGGATAATTATTTTAAACTGTAACCTTATTCAACTAATGATAGTCTATACGCATCCAAAAAGATCCATCTTTTTTCATACGAAAAGAAAAGAAGCACCCCATAGAGAAACACTAGTATGAATAAAACCCATATCAAAGAGATCTTTTAACTGCTTCACTAGCTCATTTAGTTCAGTTGGAGCCATTCTCTAAGGAGAAATAGAAATAGGATAGGTATCCAATAGAAGATCAATCCTAAAATCTATCTCCTTATATGGAGGAATTCGAGGAAGATCCTCAGGAAAAACTTCAGGAAACTCATTAACCACAGGGACAGAATATAAAGAGGCACCCTCAGAGTTAGAATCCTTAACCCATACTATATGAAACAGACGCCCGTTGAAAATTAACTTTTAAGTTCTAAGATAAGAGATAAACTTCACTTGAGTTACTAGGGAACTCTCCTCCCATTTAATCACAGGTTCATTAGAAAAATGAAAAATGACCTTTCAGGTCATATAATCCAGAGAAGCATCGCACGAATAAAGACAATCCATCCCCAATATTATATCTAAATCCAACATTTCAAACTATATCAAATCCACTGATGTCTCCCAATGAAAGATAGACACCTCAGAAGACCTATATATTTTTCTAGCAACAATAGAATCACCCACTGGAATAGACAAAGAAAAGAGGTCAAAAGTATTTTCAGGACCAAAACCAAAGTGTATATACATATAAGGGGTCACATAATATAGGGTAGAACCCAGATGAAGAAAATAATTATTACAGGAGAAGAGATGTAACATACCAGTAACAACGTCTAGGGATGCCTCAGATTCTTAATGAGTAGTAAGTGCATAAAGTATATTCTAGCCAGTGTCAGTACCTGAAGTAGAGACCTTAGGTGCAGAAACTGAATATATGGGTACTGGAAAGTTATTACCTCCAGCAGAAACATTAGAGATTGGATTATTTTACTGCAGATGACTAGGCTGACCACAACTAAAGCACAAATTCCTCACCTCCCCATAATATCTATGGTAAATCTACCCACAAAATTAACAAGGATGGTAAGGTAGGGTAGACTTAGCTCCACTAACCTGAAATTGGGCACCCTATGCCTTAGGACCACTGCTAGCCTTAAATATTTTACTCAAATAATAGGAATAAGAATGGGAATTTGGCTATCATATCTTTCTCAACTTCCCATGTAGCTTCTTCCACATTATGGTTTCTCTAAATAACTTTCATTGAATCTGCTTCTTTTGACTTCAATCTACCAACAGGCCTATCCAATACCTCAATCGGGACTTTCTCATTAGAAAAAAATATAAAACACCAACATCCTCATTATTCACTATTAAAGAAGGATCTCTTACAAAATATTTTAGAAGAGACATATAGAAAACAACATAAATGGAAGCAAAATTCACTGGTAAATCTAACTCATATGCACCATTCCTAATCCTTCATAAAATTTGGTATAGACTAAAGTAACTGGGATAGAGCTTTCCCTTCTTCCCAAATCTCATATCTCCTTACATAGCAAAAACCTTTGAGAATACCCAATCACTAACCCCAAATGATAACTCCCATTACCTCATATCCACGTAAGACTTATGGCGACTCTAAGTGGTCTTAAGTCTTTCTCTAATCACTTTCACCTTCCTTATTGCTTGGTGAACCAAGTCAGGGACAAACAACCTAGTCTCCCCTACCTCAAAACACCTAATAGATGACCTACACCTCCTACCATAAAGATCCTCAAAAAGAGCCATTTGGATGCTATAAGAATAGCTTTTATTGTAAGCAAACTCAATAAGAGGTAAATAATAAGCCTAAGTACCTTTGAAATCAATCACATAGGCCCGATACCTTACTGTATCCTATAATGTTTGTATAGTATGCTCTATTTGTCCATTTATTTGAGGGTGGAAAGTGATGCTAAGGTTCACCTAAGTACCCAAACCTTTCTAAAAGGAATGCAAGAAGTGAGAAAAGAACTACATAGCTCAGCCTAAAATAATGGAAACAGGTGCTCCATCCAACTTAATTATCTCCTAGATGACCAACATAGCATAATCCTCTCCTGTATAATTAGTCCTCACAAGTAAGAAGTGACCAGACTTAGTCATCCTATCCATAATGACCAAAATAGAATCACACTGATTACGAGACCACAAAAGACCCATAAAAAAGTACATATCTATCATATCCCACTTCTACATGGTCAACTCTATCTCTTTAGACCTGCCACCAGGCCTCAAATATTAAACCATAACTTGCTAGCAAACTATACACTTAGCCAAAAAGTTTGCCATATCTATTTTCATATTATTCAACCAGTAGATTTCCTTTAAGTTATGATACATTTTAGATAAACCTAGATGAACTGGATATATGGATTCATGAGCCTCAGTCCAAATCCTTTCCCATCCTTTATCAATATCAGGAACACCCAACCTTCCTTGATATCATATGATGTCATCTCTCCTAATATCGAATGACATAACCTTTTGCTGGCCTACATCATCTTTGATCTACATAAGTGTGGGATCCAAAGCCTATTTCCCCTTTACATCAGCACCAAGAGGTGATTTGACCATTTCTTGAGTTATCACTCATCTATCATCAAAGTCCAATAGACAAACTCCTAAGTTCTCAAACATGCAAATATCCTCAACAACCTACTTTTCTTCTCATTAACGTGAGATATGCTCCCCATAGACAACCTACTAAGAGCATCAGCAATAATATTAGCTTTACCTGGATAGTAGTGAAAACTAATGTCATAATCCTTAAGTAGCTTGAGCCACTACCTCTTCTTGAGGTTTAATTACTTCTACATAAACACATATTGAAGCTCTTATGGTTTGAATACATGTCTATATGTACCCTATAAAGATAATGGTTCCAAATATTTAATGCAAAAATCAAAGCCGCCAACTCTAGATTGTGAGTCTGGTAACTCTTCTTATGAACCTTAAGTTGCTTGGAAGCATAAGCCACAACGTTACCATCCTGTATGAAAATACAACCAGTCCTACATGGGATATATCATAGTACACAACAAAGCCATCAGTAACCTTGGGTAGGATCATGACTGGCTAGAAGTCAACTTATCCTTTAACTTTTCAAAACAACCCTCACAATTATCAGACCATTAAAACATAATCTTTTTCTGAGTCAACCTTTTCATTGTAGCAGCAATAGATGAGAAACTCTCTATATAACTCCTATACCTAGCCAAGACCAAGAATCTCCTAATGTCGCTTAGAGTCATGGATCTAGGTTGCTTTATAGTGGGCTTAAATTTCTGTGGATCCACATTGATCCCCTCACTAGAAACAATATACTTAAGAAAAGTCACATTACTTAACAAAAATTCATACTTAGAAAACTTTACATAAAATTTCTAATCCTTAAGATTCTTCAATACATTTTAGAGGTTATAGGCTTAATTCTCCTCAATCTTAGAGTACAGCAAGATGTCACTAATGAAAATAATAAAGAACAAATTGAAAAACTGCCTAAACATCCAAATTATAAGATCAATGAATGTAACTGGAGCATTATTTATCCCAAATGACATAACAAAGACTCATAATGGCCATACTGAGTTTGGAACGTAGTCTTGGGAATAACAAGCCCCTAATTTTCAAATGATGGTAGCCCGAACAAAGGTTAATCTTATGAAAACACTTAGAACCCTGAAGTTGAATGAAGAGGTCATCAATCATAGGAAGAGGATGCTTATTTTTAGCTATAACCTTATTAAATATATGATAGTCTATGCATATCCATAGGGACCCATCTTTTTTTGCACAAAAAGCACCGAAGCACCCCACAGAGAAACACTAGGATGGATGAAATCATTCTTAAAAAGATCCTTTAACTGCCCCTTAATACTTTTAGTTCAACCAGATCCATCCTATAAGGAACAATAAAAATGGGATGGGTATTTGGTAAAAGATGAATCCCATAATCTATCTCCCTATCAGGAGAAATTCTTGGAAGGTCACCAGGAAGAACTTTAAAAACTTCATAAACTACAGGGCAAGATTACAAAAAAAAAGAATTTTATAATTAAAATTCTTAATACAAACTATATAATAGAGACAAACCTTTTGAAATCAACTTCTAAGCTCTAAGATAGGAAATAAATTTCTCTTTTGTTACATAGGAACTTCCCTTCCATTCAATCACCAGTTCATTAGGAAAATGAAAGCTAACTTTCTTAGTCCTATAATGGAGAGAAGAATAGCACATATGGAGACAATCCATCCCCAAGCTTACATCAAAATCCACCATATAGGTTCATCAAATCCACCAATGTCTCCCTATGTAAGATGGACACCACACAACCCCTATAGATTTTTCTAGCAACAATAGAATCATCCACAGAAGTAGAAATAAAAAAGGGGTTGTAAATATTTTTAAGACCAAAACCACAGTGTATAACCATAATAAGGGTCACATAAGATAGGGTGTAACCTAGATCAAGCAAAAAGTAAACATCATAAGAGAAGAGTTGTGACATACAAGTGAAAACATTGGGGTATGCCTCAGATTCCTAACAGTAGCAAGACCTTAGCGATGATTTTGACTGGTGTCGATAACTAATATAGCACCCTTAGGTGTAGGATCCAAAAAACTGGCAACCGAAACCTTATTAGCTCTAGTAGCAACTTTACCTATGGGATAATTTTACTACGGATGACCAGGCTTACCATAATTAAAACATAAGTTCCTCCTCTCCTCACAATATCCATGGTGAAGCTGTCTATAAAATTAACAAGTAGGATGAGATGGGGCCAACTAAGCTACATTAACCTGAGACTGGGCAACCTTTCACTTTAGGACCATAGATAGTTTGAAAACGATCATCACCAAAAGGCTTAGGTTAAGGAGAACTAGCTATCAATATGAATTTCCTCGATTCTTCTTTGTCCACTATCTACTATTTCTTACTATTATTCTATCCTGCACCCTACTCTAAATATCTAAACATCTTATTCTGCCTCTCTCCTATCACTACTTACTTTCTTTCTTATTCTCTACCTGCTATATGTACACCGCCAACTTGGAAATATCCATATCATTATTCTACATTGGCACCTTACACTTCAACACCAAATCACTAGACAAACTAGAATTAAAACTTCTTATTCAGGACCTCAAATTAGATACCTAATCTTGATCATAATGAGATAGATGTTGAATTTTTAGGCTCTACTCTATCACACTTATCTTACCCTACTTAAAGTTTACAAATTCTTTCACCTTAGCCTTTCTCAACTCCTGTGGAAAAAACTGATGAACAAAACTGCCAAAAAACTCAAACCACACCGCTTGCTTAGCATTATCACCCCCATTACTTCCCACTCCTTATACCATAGGTAAGCTATATCTTTTAACTGATAGGTGGCAAACTCCTCACACTTTGAATAAGTAGCATGCATTAACTTAAAGATATTCTCTATCTCATCAATAAACCCATAAGGATCTTCCTCAACCTTAGAGCATTTAAAAGTTGGGGAATTCAATCTAATTAACTATCCAACCCAAGTCACATTAGATGAATAAACAATAAAACCAACATGATCAATATGACAAGACTGTGAGGCTACCAGTTGAGCAAGAATAAGAATGGACTGAAGAAACTCGGCATTAAAGTTATCTCCCTCAAGTGGATGAGCATAAGTATCACTAGCTAGGGATGCTCAAAAAGGACAAGTAGGGACCGACAGAACACCACATGGAATGGACCAAGACAGAGCAGGGACCCTAGATTTAGTCTACACTCTTTATATAGGGAGAGTTCCCTCTAAATTTTACATACGTGGGATAGAGGTTCTAGTAGAGTTTCTAGAATCAGAGATCTTTAGGGAGTAATGATTTGAAATGCGAGTGATCTAAGAGTTAGAGAAGTTTTAAGATAACATTACTCAACAACCCAAAATAGCACACAAAAAAGGTAAACATTCCTAAATACCTTATAGCCGCCCCTTTATAAGTGTGGTGCGCTACATATGCATAAAACAAATTCTACCTCACATAGCATTATGGAAACCCAAAGACCCTAAATCATTCTCTGATAACAATCTTGTCTTATTTCGAACTAGGGCCTAGTCGTGACGAGTATATTAAGCCCACCATGATACAAAAACCACCCTTTAGGCTAAACTACAAAGCATGATAAATAAATACTGTGATAGCAAATAACAATAGTAATAGCGATAAATAAATCAAATTAAATCTAAGATTCAAAATAAACAATGAATCATCCTAATACTTATCCATATAAGCCACTTAAAATAGATTACCTAACTAAGACAGAACATGACCCTGACTTTGAAAGAAATGTCAAAAAAAGAATACTAAGAAATAAAGGGAATAGGTGAAATAATTGGGCCTTTTGAAAGATAAAGGTTCACCACTTAACAAAAAATCCATAAGAGCACCAGATTACCTAACACTATAGATAATAAAGAGAAAAAATCTCAGAACCTACATCATAAAATGATGCAGCATCAAAGGATTGTCAGTAAGGCAAACACTCGCAAGTAATTGAGGGAAAGGGATAAAAAACTACCATTTACAAAAACCAATTAAAAACCACATGCATTATATTTATAAGGACATATATAGGATGTCAGGATAGGGATAAAGGTCATAAAAATAGAGTTTAAAATCATTATCCTAAACTTATATCTCGCTTTATCCAAAAGTCACCCACAAGCTATATTATCTACTCCCCTTGCTGAAAGAACCTCAATGCTTGTTAGCCGCAAGTACCAAGAAAATTGAGGAAAGGATAAAGACATTAAGGAAATATCCATCAAAAATATAAAATGTGCACCAAGTACATGGTCACATAGAACCTCAAATTTGCAAATGTGGTTTCCAGTGCTAGTCTTTCCAGGACTGCACTTTTAAATTGAGCTACACAGTTCCCTTTAAGCCCAAATTAAGATAATTTAAAAACTAACCTAAACATTAACTAAGGATTATTTATTAAGGTATTTGCAAACATGGTTTTATCATACTTATTTGCTTTCAAGTTAATTCAATCATGCCAAACCATTCCGTATAACTAGTAGACTCTCAAGTTCCATTTAAAATCAAAACTATTGCCACCAATAGCATTAAAAATTATTTTTATCATTTATTATACTTTAATGAAATGCAATATTCCAAAAGTAAGTTAAATCATGCAAATTACATATTCTAAACCAAAGTCATAAATATGGGTTGAGGTTACTGACATTATTAAGAAAAAATCCAATAATTTAGGGAAACCCATGTTCCCCATTCCCATCCTTATAACAATGCACCCATTCCATCCCAAACTTATCAATCAAAGTATAAACAACATATTTAAAATATTTGAAATACAATTCAAGTAATAACCATCAAAAGTCCTTAATCCAATTTAAAACTGAACAATTAAAATCATATGAGTAATGATTAAAAGTATGCTATGATGTAAAATTCAAGTTAGGGAAAGATAAAAATTCCTAACATACAAAAGAATTTGAAGATAAATTGAATTTTAGAGCTCGAATGGTGAATTTTTTTAAAACCCTTGAACTTTCTTTATTGGAGAGGTAAAGTAGAAAATAGTAGAATATGATTTTTGAAAACTGAATAAAAAAGGTTTATTTGGTGTTTAACAACCGTACAAGGGGTAAAAGGACCAAAACACCTTCACCCCAAGTGAAAAAAATGAAAAACTAAACAAAAATTACATAGAGGCTTGGCACTCTGCTGTCGCAAAACTTAGCCTCTTTGCTACGCCCTTATCCCAGAGGCATACTGCCTTGAAGTTTCAAAATGTCCCTAAACCCATTCTAAAAATTTTGAAACTTTTCCAAAACACGCTTTTAACACCCCTTAACTTAATTAAAGTCAAAAGTTGATATTACGTTTATAGGAGGATTAAAATAAAAATCATTCAAATTTTTTGAGGTCTTATAAGACTTAGATAATTTTCTTCTAGTTTCGAATGGGTAGCAGGGGTGGAATGATATAGGAAGGTTATATTTTGATTTGGAGTCGGTTGCAAGACTCATGCCTTAGTTTTCCTTTGGCTTGGATGAGTTTTCTTTATTATGCCAATATTGATATAGTAGCAGTCTATCATTATTTAGATTTTCGTGCATTGGCCTTTCTCAATTCAGTTTGAGGTCAGTTGGTGGTTGAGGTCAAGTTTTGATTATTTGAAAAGTAAAGTATAGAGGTTGTTTGAGAAAGAGATACTGGTGGTAAATCCCTTGAAAGTGTTCTCTTTTATTTGAGGATATCTGGGAAGTCATGCTTGGATCAGGAAGGCTTAGTACCTCTTTCTTTTTAGATTTTGAGATCTTTCTATCCATTCACTTTTGCGGATGCAGTTTTTTTTTAGTAGTGGATATCATAATGACCCTCCAAGTATTTCCCTTTATTTGTGTGCTTTTACGGTTTTTCGAGCCTTCCCACAGCAGTTACATATCATTTATGACTTGTCGAAACATCGATTCAATTATGAGACAGTTTTTTTGAATCTTAGGTTTTTTTTCTTATTTTGGAGTTTTTGTTGTTTATGATTTGGTCTCAGACCAAAACTCCTAGTAGATGACCTTGAAGGGAATTTCGATTGCTCTACCAGCTATGGAACATTTATTTTAGGCAAGTGGGACCCTTAGGTCAGGTACCAAGGCTTCTAACTCATTTTAGGCTTTTAGTTGGATTATGTTAAAAAATAGAAATACAAGTGTGGGTCCCATATTTAGTAGAAATGATCTCAAATGAATGTTTTGATTGTTCCAATTAGACTAGAATGCCAAATTTTGTATGGTAGCATTTTTTTTTGCACACACGGGGTTCCAAATGAATCTCAAACACCCGATCATTTTTAATTCCAAACTTAGAAAAATTTGGTGCATCAGGTCCCTAATGAGACCACGAATGTTAAGCATAAATTGTGATCACCATGTATAATTTTCCCATTGTGAAAGATCATGATTGAAATGGGTAAATCATGATCTCCCTGTGCCTTTTACCATTGTCGTATCGCGATCGCAATATATGAGTCACGGTGGTGACTCTCGATCCCTTATTTTACCCTCTTTTTCCACTCAGTTTTCCAACATTATTTTGCAATTTTTATACTAAGTTAAGAGCTCAAAAAGGATACAATAGTGGGAAATCATCCAAATAAGCTAAGGTAAGCTAGCATAGTCCTTATTGGTCATTTCCCATTGATTTTTCCTTTGATTTTTTATCCAAATCCATGTTAAATTCTTAGAAATTAGGGATTTGAATTCCTAAAATTTGAGGGACAATTTGAGACCCGATATCTGACCTGTTTGTGCTTAAATTTTGAGCATACATTGCTTATCCTTTGAGAGATCTCGTGATCAGTTTAATTTTGGATTTTGTTTATAGGCTATGCAGGCCCGTTCTTGTCCCAAAATTTGACCTAATCCATTATATGGAAATATAGGTCTCATTTTATTCATAATGATTCATAGATTAAAATTTTCATAGCTTGACAGTATTTCAAGATCGTGGAAAGAAGACAAATATTTTATGGAATATTCAAGGATTTATGGTTCAGCATTCAAATGGGATTCTGTGTGTTCTTGTTAACAAGATGATCAATTTTATATATTACCTGTAAATAAGAATGTTAAGATTTATTATGGGTACAATATCATGACTTATTCATGAATATTGAAGTTTGGGTATTATATTAGTGATTTGACCTGTAAGGTAAATAACTTATTATACTTCTAGGTTCATATTACTTTCCTAATAAATTGAGCTAATTTTTAGAATGATTATGGTATTATTCTAGATTTGGAATATGGTTTAGTCATTTAAATGTGAATAGTATGATTAGCCTTATTGGACTATATAGCTATCTTAAAATTGTAATTTAGATGGAGTTGACTTAATAGCTCGTATTCTAGGCAAAATTTCTATCTTAGGGCTAGTCATGGATTATGTAACATCTAGATGTCAATTTAAATCACTTATCCTAGGCTGTAGTAGAGATTTATTAGATATGGATTTTGAGATTTAGAACTGCGTTCCTCCGCCCACATTAGGCCAAGACTTGTGTTAGCCTTTATGGACGTATTTATGCATGTTAGACAAAGTTAAGACTATGACCCTTTAGTGTGAGGCTACTTCATGACTTTGTGAATGGTGATGGTTTTCACGGATTATGATTAATGAATTGTAACCATGATATGGATTTCAGATTTTATTAATAATACGACCTATAAACATGCTTAATGATTTAGTTATAGATATGTTTTGGCCTATAGATATGATGTACCTTATAGATATGATTTGGCCTATAGATATAATTTTCCTCATAGATATGATATGGCTTATAAATATGAGATGCTATAAATATGAGATGGCTTATCGATATGAGGCGGCATATAGATATCATATTTTATAGGGATTACGAATATGCATGTGGGCCTAAGGTTGTGATTATGATGTTGCACGTACTCTAGACATATTATTCGGCCCAAGGCCATGTTCATGATATTGATTAGTTAGGTTCCGTGAAGTATTCCATCCTCGTAAAGAAAATGGTCATAGTTTATCGACATACTAAAGCTTATGATTTCATTGTTTTAATACTGATGATTTCATTTATAGATCCGGCACATTTATAAACACTTAACACGATAAAGGGTATGATTCCTACAAAAATATTATTTCAATACTATTTTTCGAAAAAAGGGTTTAAATCCCACCTTTCACCTTAACAATAAATTTCTTCATAATGGGAAACATACAATCTTAATGGATGACTTATGTGCATTGTAATCCAAAAATTTAGTTTTAATGATTTGGCTAAGATAGATTCTAGTCCATGATTTTGTTACAACTATTTATTTCGATAGGGAGAGATTCTGACCCTTTCTATAGTTCTATGATGATTTAGTCCCTGAATTTTGTTGGGTAATAGATTTACAAATTTACACTCTTTTTATCCACAACCTTATTCGTGCAATTATATATGGATATATACATATGTAAATCTTTTACTAAATGTATAGGTGATGTATTATGGAATTGATATACATATATACATACATATATATATATACAGATTTGACACTGGTAGTTGATAATGGTATTAATGATATGAGTTTAGAATTAACTCTAGCAGGTGATGACGATGTTGATCATATGGATTTCGGATTATGTTTGGTTGTTGATGAAGAGATTCATTAGATGAGTTATACACAGAGTTACTGTGTGATATTCAGATCGATTATGATATTATGAATTATGTCTTGGCTTTCATTCTTGCATGTACATTGCCTCTCACCAGTATGCGCCTATATCTATTAGCATTATAGAGGGTTACATTGGTATAGGTATGAGTCCTGCTTTAAGCTTGTATCTATCATCCTTATAGGGGGTTGCATAGGTATAGGTTCAAATTGTTATTTGTGAGTGTTGATTGATTCTTCTGATTATATGATTGTGGTGGTTTATGAAAGGCCCAGTTAGGTATTATTTTTTCAGACTAGTCGGTTACCTTATTTGGTTGTTTCTATTATGGTTGGTTTACAACATGTTGACTATGATTGATTTGATTAGTATTGAGAGTCCAGACATAATTCTAGTTTTGTTACCTTACAGTTATATGGCTTAGAGATCCTATCTATTCTAGAACTAGTTCCCGCTATGATTATGAGTCCCTAAGAATATTAGTGTGATGATTTAAGATATAGCTTGAGTTACCTTGTTTATATATATATATATATATATATATATATATATATGTATGTATGTATAGTTATGGTATTAGCTTATATCCCTTCCTTCCTTTATATAATAAGATTATATATTCATTTATTGGCCGTGTATACTATTATTTATACATTTTTCACCCTTTAGTTTTATTTTATCCAGTGATATATGGTAAAGTGTGAGGTTCCTGAGTATGGCTGGAATAGGATAGTTCGTCCATGATATTTCCTTTGACTTATTATGTTAGTTCTTGGATATGAGTAGAATAATTTATCCTTATTATCTCACTAGCTTTACTATATGGTTGCTGGATATTAGAGTGTAGTTTCTGTTTTTATTTTTATATTATATATATTTTCATTATCTTTGGAGCTCAATCAAAAGTTTTCTATAGTGTACCACATGTTTAATACTCATACTATACGTTTGTAGCCAGCAGATCATAGTACAAGTTATTGCCATTGATGTGTGCCTCGTGTGGTGTAGCCGTGGTTTTGAGACATAGGGTGAGCTCCTGATGTTCAAAGTATTACTTTCCATACTATTATGTACTAGACTAATCTCTATGTTGTAGTAAGAGAAGTTTACATCTATATTTTTATTTAGTACCTTAATTTTTATCCTTGTTAATAGTAGATGCTCTTGTACGAATTACATGGGGTTTTGCGACTATCCTATGTATGTTAATCTGTTACTGTATTTATTTTGCATTCTTTATTTATTTCTTTTGGTAGTTTGTTACTAGCAGTTCCAGGCTACGGGTTGTTTTGCCTACTAATGGGTTATATTAGGCACCATTATTACTTGAGAAATTTTGTTGCGACAATGATCCTAGCACCTTGGTACTAATCCAATGATGGGATTAGCTTTCTTGAGTCTTGAGTTGATTTTCCTATATCTGTTTTAGTTATAGTCTTTTGTATTTTCAAGACTACTTTGTATATATCTACATTTTTGATACAGTCTAGTACTCTTCTTTTTTGTCATACTGGCTCTTCTATCGACCTTACCAGGTCTTAGGAGTGACTCATTTTGTATGTTTTTTCCTCTTCACTCTCTTGTATCATATATTATGCATGTATATTTTTTCAGCTTCCACCCACGTTATTACTATTGTTTGTTTCATTATTGTTTCCCCTTTGTTTTCTACCAGGTTGCCCATTACTTTTTTGTTCTAGAATATGGCTTGGCTTACCTACTGGGGGTTGAAGTAGTTGCCATCACGACCCGAGAAATCGGGTTGTGACATCGAGTATATGTGTATTTAAGAATGATATAGATCTTGTCTCAAAATTTTGGGGTGTTATACTATCTGCCCCTTAGAATTATTCATCTTGAATGATGTAAGAGGACTTATTGAAGTTTTATAAACATGACATAGGTTTTAAAACTTCACATCAATAATTCACTTTTAACTCACTTATACTAAGGCTGGTTTCATAACCCCATCACGTGATCTAGTTCAGCATGAATCTGGAGACTTATCAGGATTGGAATAGACATGATCTTAGGCATGAGTTCTATGGTACATGGTAATCAAGAAATAAAAAATGAACTAAGATCTATTCGTGACATGTAAAAGGTTGAGATGGACATAAGAAAAGGAATATTTTAACATGGATTGATACAAGTTATAATCTTTAAGATTAGCAACACTTTCAAAAAAATGACTCCTTTGAAATACCATATCATATCATTTGCAAACCTATGATCTCCAAGGGTACACACATCTAGAAGGGCATAAAGCTAACTCTATGCTATTTCCATGATTGAGTCTAACTTAGAGGCATAAAGTTCTACCTACAACATATTCATGTTAGTCTAAGATATAGAAATATATACCATATGTCACACTAACAACTATGGTCCCCAAAAATACTACTTCTTATAGCTTTAACCAACCAACATCAAGCTGAAATCAAGAAATAGTAGCCACATAAAGGTCATGGACCCCATATGTATCAACCATATCATCCACGCTTATTAATACACACACTTTAAAGTTTTCCCTACCTAGAACTATCAATTCAATCACGTCTACAAAAAGTAACATCACAAATCCCCTTTCTACCTATTTCACATAAACAAAAATTTATCTCACTTTTTCCCTTTTCACTTATAAACTTATCAAAAAGAAACAACATAAATCCCCTTCCGATCTAGAATTACTAATTCAGTCATGTCTAAAAAAAGTAACATAATAATTCCCCTTTCTACTTATTTCACATAAACAAAAATTCATCTCGCTCTTTCCCTTTTCACTTATAAACTTATGTAAACCAAGCACCATGATCTTCACAACAAGGGACATTTACTCTCCCATCTATACCCACACTCTAAGCTACCATCACCACTATTAATCATAAGAAATATCATCATGGATTCAAAGTATGAGGATTTCAAATTGTAGGAATACTATCTAATTAGGACATATACTTATTAGAGTTCTGAAACATAAGAAGGTCTTTCCAAGTTAGGTACAATAGGAATGAATACATCTAATATAAACACCAACAAAATAAATTAATGATCACTCTAATATAGACATAACATGACATGAGTTTGAGATGTTTCATAGTGTATGAGATCTTAAGAAAATTGGGTTCACCAAGAATAGAAGTCCATGGGTCATAAGTTGGATAACATAAGGCTTGGATTCATAGTATCATATGTATTGAGAATATAATTAAATAGTAAATATGTGGTCTCTGTAACAACTTAATCTATTTGATAAGATGGTAACGCACTTCAACAATAGGGTAGTGGTTACTATGTGAACCATTTTTCCTTTACTGTAGCAGTAGAGTGTTAACATGAATTTGAATTGAGTATTCATAACTTTAACATACGTATGGAATGACTACATAAGACATGAGTAGAGTTTCATCTTGGCTGAAGTACTAGAACTATGCTAGAATAAGTGTGGATCATTCTTGAATGCAGGCAAAATCTTTTCTAAAGCTTAACACTTCCTAAAATTTAAGAACTGGTTTGGTTCAACTCATCAAAATCTCCTCCTTTGCTGAAAGGTCACTGTCCTATGTCTATAGACCTGTCTACTAAGCAAACATGTAAGCACAACACTGGTATGATGGGGCATCACAATACAAAAAGGATTTTAAACTTCTAATGACAGACTACATCCACTCCTAGAACATTTTCTTTTAGAGATAATTCTCTTAACTTACTCTAACATCTGTAGTCATTATTCTAAAATTTAACTCCAATGAGAATACACATCCTCATTCTCTAACACTTTAAAATCTATTCTACACTCACTTAGCCTAATAGCGTTAAACCTCTGGTTTCATACCCATCCAATTCAAAGGAATTTAAACCTTCATTGACAGACTAAACATCTTATATTGAGATATATAATCCCCTCATTTGAATTCCAAAAAACACCAAATAATAACTAGTTAGCTTTCTATATATGAAGCAACTCAAGAATACTAGCTAGGTACACATAGAACTTATAGGCTTAAAATATCATCTAACAACATACTACTACTGGTACACCTTATTCGTAGAACTTAAGGCTCTAATTCATCTAATGAAGTATCTACGACTCACCATTTAAAAACTAGTCCTCATATAAATCATGCTAATAACTTAGAACATCCTAAGAGGTATACACTTAAACTATTCCACACACCACTTCAAGCCTAATAAATATATTTACATAAAGCATGCGTTACAATCTTCAAACAATTATTGTTCTCACTAGATTCAATACCTCAAGTTCAAACCTAGCATCTAGTACTAACATGGATTACCAATGACACATCGCATATACTATACTAGCTTATACTACCAGATAAAACCAAAAACACTAGTTTATAAAACTTTTGTCAAAATAATTGATCTTAATTTCTTCTACTACTTAATTATGGCTTACAAGCATGTTCTCCAGCTCAATACTACTGATACACCTAAATATTCAGTTCACTTCTTTTCATACTATACTATCTTACAACTACTAGAAATAAGATCAGGATCGCCAGACCACTAATTATCATGATAAAAATAGTCAAACATAATATTACACTCAATCTTGTTATAATCCAATATAACATTCTCATATCACACAATACAACTACTTATCCTACAACTATATAAACCGCCTTTATAGCTTTTTATGCAATAAAAATACTCTCTCTCCAAGAACCATAAATAGCATAAATTTAAAAATTCTTAACTACTCTATGCACCCATTCGCAACCTATAATCGATCTTCCATTTCCACAATAATGGTCCATCATAATCTCCTCCCCTAGTACACATATATATTCTAAATTATTCTAACTAATCACTCTTTCTATACTAACATCCATAAAATTTATGAATCTCACTTTACCTTAGCCAAAACCATAAGGGAATATCATCCCCAACACTCACTTAATAGGTACTTGACTCTAGCTATATTCTTTTATTAATCACTATCACCAATCTTTGGTTTCTAAAATTATGACATCAAATTTCTTTCTCTAGTATCATGTAACACTCCATACAAATCTTAGCTAAATTCAGCTCTTACTTGCATGGTTAAGGGGCATAAGGCTTCAAATTTTCACTAAGTGGTGAGGACTTAATCATCTTCAAGACCCCTACACTTTGATGATTTTTATTTTGACCTTCCCAACCCTGAGATATTAGGTATTGATTTAGTTCATGTTTAGGGAGGTAAGAAGTATGCCTCAGCAAAGTTTTGGATTTATAGGACAAGGTTTGGGGAATGTTTAGATCACGAAACTAGTGGATCACCGCGATAGGCCCATGACGCAGCAGTAGTCCTAATCACATGATGACCGCATCATAGTGAAAGTGTTGTGCCTAGTTCTTGATTTATTATTGAATACATGTGTCATGATCTTTATGGTAGTGTGTGAAGTGATTCAGAGGCAAACAATGTTCGTAGGAATCACTTACAACAAAGCTAATCTAAGAGCTTTGATTCAGCAAAATTTTTGTAACGCCCTGGGAGTACACCCTGGATGCCACACGATGCTTACGATCACAAGTAACCATAAGGTAACCAATGAGTTGGTACCTGCTGTGAGCACTGAATACCAATAATAAAATACACATGTACAGAATAACTGAATACGCCATAAGGTTTAAATACTAAAACATTTCTGAAGCTTAAGTCTTAAAAAAATTATCGAAAAAAAACTATTTGAAAACTAATAAAAGTAATGACAAACTGATTGACTGTATAAAATGTTCGAAAGCCTCAAAAACTGACTGAATAGTAGTTTATGGGATAGGCCCGAACTAATTCCAACTGACTACTAAACTATAAATACTAAAATAAACTTAATCAGTCCTTAAAATATGAGGATTCACCACTGCTACTGTTATTGATGAGCTAAAATATCTAAGTGTGGTGGGGAACCTGAGCATCCAAACCTATGATATAAGAAATAGTAGTAAAAGAAGTGATTATGCGACTAGTACCATTAATGTACTAGTAAGCTAACTATGGTTAGGCTCATTTGCATGAATAATAACTGACTGAATGAATAGCATGAGATAATTGATGCATAGTAAGCATGAAGGTTGTAAAATCTAAGAATGCATGACCAAGCATATAACTTGATACTAGAATTAATTGTAAACTAAAATACTAAAATCTAAATCCTGATTTCATTGATAAACTGTATGCTATGGTCAAGCAAACTTAAACTGGCTTTTGAACTAAGACTAGACTGAGACTATGGGGGCATCATCTAACCGACATGCCCCAATATGAGATAATTGGGGTCAACCCTGTGACCCCAGTTGGAAGGGTGTCAGTATCGTGCCACAGGTACTAGCAATGACTAGATGGATCCATTAAAGTAAAATTCCGAAGGACTAAAGAGTTACCCTCTACTGGCAGGTGCTCTAGTGAGATAAATGTCAACCCATAACTGGTAGGTTAACATCTCAACCAATGCTGGATACATAGGTTTAGAATCCAGGGACTACTACTAAAGGTAAAACCCTCAACTGGAAGGTGATCCCCCATCCCTGGGTTCGCTTGGTGCTAAATTCTACTCCCAACTAGACTGATTCTGATTACTGGATTGAACTAAGCTTACTGATATAATAATTGACAGAGTTGATAATACTCTAATATATCTAAAACTATTCTGAAAATACTGAGAATAAGTAAAAAGCTAAGTTTTTGTCTATTCATAACCCCCAAGAGTTGATAACATTAATAGTAGAAACATGCAAAAGCTTTAAAGAATAATAAGTAGTCATTGTTCAAAATTCAATCATTTAGGCATTTCATCAAACACTTGAGTTCATGAACTTAGGCACGGTGATGATTGAAATATGTGGGAATAACATAATCACAACACTAATGCTATATATTGGGGATTTAACATGGAATTTCATGCTTTAAATCTATAAGGGCTACTTTACATCTAAAATTACTTGCAAACAATATGTATTATTGATAACGCTCAACTTACACCTCAAATAATTGCAAGGCGGTCGTCGTTAATATATTTACCCAACTTCAGAGTTGGGGTCGAATCCACAGGGAATAATGTGAGTGGCGATTAAACTAGTTCGAAACTATAGCTACAAGTTAAATTCAAATAAATAATAAGAAAAGACGAAATAGGGGTTTTTATCAATCAAATAAATTCTAATGTTTCAACTTATTTTAGAACTCAAAACTTAGATTTCAATATTTTGAATCAATGATATAAAGAAACTAGGGTTGTGATCACTATGACTATTTATCTCCATTGAATAATAATTGTTCATGATTATCGTGATAGGTGGAAACAATAGATTATCCCTAGCAATGATACTATCTGACTTATATCTCGACCTCACTAGATAATTTATTATCTAATTCTCTCAAACTTAGATAACTTATCTATTTCCAACCGGATGTTATCTCAAGTAGATTCAATCTAGTTACAACATCAATCATTAAATAGAAGGTTTGTATCTTCTGAGTCCCTTTTGATAATTCACAACCTCTAGTCTATTTCTCCATTAGAAGCAAATAAAACCTAAGGCATAACCAAATGTTTCCTACCAATAGATTCAAGTTAAAACAATAGAATTTCTAGACGTTCCCACAATCACTCAAACCCTAATCCAACTATTAAATATATAAAATAATAATCATAGATCCCACAACCCTAGTTGTGGATTTTTAGTTGCTAATAAGATAAAAAGAGATAACAAAGATTGAATTCATAAATTAAAGCAAGTGAACTTACAAAAGATGAAATTCAAAGTTGTTTCTCCTTCAAGTACAATAAGAATTTCCCAAAACTAAATCAAAGGCTGGAAAATTGAATTTCTAAGTTAAGAGACTAAAGAAAAGTAAAGTCGTCTTTGGAATAAGTTCCAGACATTCCTAGATGTCCAAGATGCCCCATGAAACCTTAAAAGTTGCTATTTATACCCGTACTTTAAGAAAAAATTTGAAATAAAAATTTAAGAATTTTTACTTTTTGTGATGCCATTTGTGATAGGCTATCACAAACCTGTCGCCCTCCGTGATAGCCTATCATAACCTGACGCCCTCCATGATAGCCTATCACAAATTTGATGACCTCCGTGATAGCCTATCACAACCTGGCGGCCTCCGTGATAGCCTATCATAAACCTGATGACTTATCACAATATGCCGTCTGAAAATCTCTAATTTTTTGGTTCTGTCCCTAAACCTGATGACCTCCGTGACAGCCTATCATAAACCTGATAACTTATCATGACATGCCATCAAGAAATCTTCAGAAACTTTTTAAGACTAAATTTCTTGCATCTTTTCAAAAAAAATCATCCTTCTTGATGTAGATTTCATGTATTTCCATGCATCTTGGTTTTCCTACAAAATCATAAGAAATATCATCAAAAACACCAGTAGTTACTTAAGAACTTACAATTATTTCGAGTTAAAAAGTATTAAATGTGCTACCAAAATCTAGCACATCAACACCCTCAACTTAAAACAATTGTTTGTCCTCAACCAACTACATAACACCATATTATGATGCTTAACCTAGAGACACATAAGATACCTATGATAGTTGATTATCAAGATTAGCTCAAAACACATTACCCTCTCCATTTTCAATCACCTTAAACCCAACTGTGCATATCAATGAAGATCTACAATGTGACCTAAAGAATTCAAGATATGGCATTAATTCAGCAACAACAACCATGCATGTACCAATATTACACTATCCAAACAAGTTAACAGCTAGCAATGCAACCGATGTTCCCTTACAACAAAGAAGTCCCTCCTCACTCATATATGAACTCAAGCATGTCAATGTAGGGACGGTCAAGAGACACTCACTCTTAGAAAGAAATTCTAATCAATGCATGTCAAATACCATATGCTTGCCCTTATTTTCATTACCAAGGTGTCCAGAAAGGTAAGTTAGGATCACTGTAGGTCTTTTCTTTGGCTTGTAATGTAGGCTAAGGGATAGTATGATATTTAATAACATTTAGAGTGACTAAGCCTCCTTGGAACTACCTTAACTTTTGGGGTTCACTTATTAACTTTTTTCTTCTTTTTCTCCTTCTCTTGATCACACAATATTTAGGATGGATGTGGCTTTTCTTTTTTATTCTTTTTCTTTTCTTATTATTCTTCCACACCACCAAACTTTTTATTCTTTTTTCACTTATTCGTTTCCTTTTATTCTACCTTTCTTCATACCCAGTTTACATCACACACCCTTATGATAGCCACTCTCAACTTAAGTTGTTTACCTAAGTCAAGGTGCACAGTGTCTAAGGAGGACCAGGGCTAAAACAGGTTCATTATGATCTAAATGGGAAGGTGATAGGTTTCATAGAAAGAAATGGTCAATTTAGGCTCAAAATAGGGATCAATAGATATCATGCATACAGGGAAGGTCATTTAGGCCAAAAATTGACTTAAAAATCAAAACAACCTATAATCCTTTCCTAACCCCTATTTTTCAACCAAGGTAAGACTAACCGGGCAAATTCTTGATTCAACACGCACAGGGAATTGAGTAAGACCTCACATACATATGGCACAATGGTACATCACAAGCTACTACCCATTCGGTTCATGCAATTATTAACAGTGATTATCATGTCCCTAGTACTAATGCTATAAAAAGATTCACAGTAGCCACATATAAATACACATCACATAGTTATAAAATAGACCAATGGAGAGGTGTTTATCAGTCTTAAAAATCACAAAAATATGTCAACTGCTCTAGATACTTATTTTTCTCTAGTTAACCACAACACATCACAAAATAAATACAATACACCTAAACATGCCGGCTCTACTAGGAATAAAACTCTGGGAAAAAGAGGCACGAAAACAAAACCCCAGGAGGACATCATAACCATAAGTAGCCCCACCCTCATATTAATATCATGCAGTGTTCCCAGCGCGTTAATCCAAAACAAGAGAGTTAAAAACATACTTGTGTTACCATGGGTGCGAAGATATGATGTCAATCACACAATACAATTACAAAAAATAAAATACCTTGGGTTGCCTCCCAAGAAGCGCCTAATTTAGTGTCGCGGTACGACCCAACTCAGTTTTTTCCTCCATCTTGAGGATATGAACTTCACCCCCAACTTAGAGTCCATCTTCTTGCCTCGCTCATAGGGTGGTGGTACAAAGATTAAGAAGTCGAGTAATGGATGATAAATGGTAAACAACTTAGCTTTAAAGTGACGTATGTTTTTGTGTTGCTTATCAAGTGTAAAATAAAGAATATAGGATTCTTGTTCTTCATCTTCACAGTCTTCTACTATTTTAGATGATTCCACAGATAAGATATCATCTAAACATAATGTGGAAAAATTCTTTGAGTGTGGCCCAACAAATCCTACTTCAAAATTTACACTATCCTCTACACACTTATTTTTATTCATCTTCTCAACATTTTTACTTTGAATTGAGCTAGAGTCTTCATAAGAGATTGGCTTGAATTCTTTTTTTGCCTCTAGCACTATTTCCTCAATCTTGGCATCATCCCTCATGGTTGGCTCGGTTGGGTGGGAAATCTCCAAGGGTTGATCAACATCAATCTCATCATCAGTATAGTAATGTTGCTCTTTATCGTCACACTCTTTCATTATTTTAAATAATTCCATAGACAAGATATCATCTAAACATAATGTAGAAAAGTGTTTTGGATGATTGACCTTGATATCCATATCTTCTATCCTTTCTCTTCCCTCGTTAAATGCCCTAATATCTTGACAAATGTCATATATGGTATCATTCATTGTCTCTATACGATCCAGCATTAGTTGAAGCATAGCTTCAATGTCACTCTTTCCAGTATTGCGTTCTTCCTTTTCTTGACCATAAGACCTGTACATAAGAAGAACTAGAACTTGGGTTAGCATAATAGGGGGAGGGGGCATTTGGGCAATCACTCCAATATCCATATTGACCATCACATAAAGAACAATTATACTCTCGGTAGGATAGAGATGGTGCACACATCTCTCTCCGGGGAGCATATCTACAACCTTGCCAAAAGTGGAGTCTATCACAATATGGACATGGATCATCCAGATGAGATTTTCAACCATCAAACTTACATTCATTCCATGATGCCATAGTAAGAAATAAACAAAAATAAAGAAAATCTACCTAACACAAGAAACAAAGGAAAGCACAACAAATGTTTACAAGTTTGAATTCAATCAAGTAAGCTAAAATTCCAAACTAACTCAATACGCCAAATTGTTCCTCGACAATGGCGCTATTTTTGATAACGCTCAACTTACACCTCAAATAATTGGAAGGCAGTCGTCGTCAATATAATTACCCAACTTCGGAGTTGGGGTAGAATCCACAGGGAACAATGTGAGTGGCGATTAACATATTTTAAAACTATAGCTACAAGTTAAATTTAAATAAATAATAAGAAAAGACAAAATAGGAGTTTTTATCAATCAAACAAATTTTAACGTTTCAACTTATTTTAGAACTCAAAACATAGATTTCAATATTTTGAATCAATGATATAGAGAAACTAGGGTTGTAATCACTATGACTATTAATCTCCATTGAATAATAACTATTCATGATTATCGTGATAGGTGGGCACAACAGATTATCTCTGCCGAAGATACTATCTGACTTATCTCTCGACCTTACCAAACAAGTTATTATCTAATTCTCTAAAACTTAAATAACTTATGTATTTCCAACCGGATGTTATCTCAGGTAGATTGATCTAGTTACAACATCAATCATTAAACAGAAGGTTGGTAGCTTCTGAGTCCCTGTTGATAATACACGACCTCTAGTCTATTTCTCCATTAGAAGAAAATAAAACATAAGGGATAACCAAATGTTTGCAACCAATATATTCAAGTCAAAATAACAGAATTTCAAGACGTTCCCACAAATACTCAAACCCTAATCCAACTATTAAATCAATGAAATAATAATCATAGATCCCACAACCCTAGTTATGGATTCTTAGTTGCTCATAAGATAGAAAGAGATAACAAAGATTGAATTCATAACTTAAAGCAAGTGAACTTTCAAAAGATGAAATTCAAAGTTGTTTCTTCTTCAAGTACAATAAGAATTTCTCACAACTAAATTAAATGATGAAAAATTAAATTTCTAAATTAAGAGACTAAAGAAAAGTAAAGTCGTCTTTGGAATAAGCTCCAGATGTTCCTAGATGTCCAAGATGCCCTATGAAATCCTAAAAGTTGCTATTTATACCCGTACTTTAAGAAAAATTAGAAATAAAAATTTCAAAATTTTTACTTTTTGTGACGCCATTTGTGATAGGCTATCACAAACCTAACGCCCTCTGTGATATCCTATAACAACTTGACTCCCTCCGTGATAGCCTATCACAACCTGACAACCTCCGTGATAGCCTATCACAACCTGACAACCTCTGTGATAGCCATCACTAACCTGATGACTTATCACAACATGTCGTTAGAAAATCTTCAATTTTCTTATTCTCTGCCTAAACCTGACGATCTTCGTGATAGCCTATCGTAAACCTTATAGCTTATCACAACATATCGTCAGGAAATCTTCAGAAACTTTTCAGAACTAAATTTCTTGCATCTTTTCACCAAAAATCATCCTTCTTGATGTAGATTTCATGTATTTCCTTGCGTCTTGGTTTTCCTACAAAATCATAAGAAATATCATCAAAAACACCAGTTGTTGCTTAAGAACTTACAATTATTTCGAGTTAAAAAGTCTTAAATGTGCTACAAAAATCTAGCACATCAATAATTGAAATTCATAAAAGCTTCATGAAAATAACTCATTATAAGTATGTAAATTCATGATTTAAAATGTAATAATAGGTTCTTGGACTCCATGGATGAAAACAGCCTATGGATGAACATCTAACATTCCTTAAATCTTTAATCTTGCAGGAGAATTATCTTTTTTGATAGTCCTTGGGTCGTGAAGCTTGAATTCTTGAGTTTTCTTAAAGGAATAGTGATTGAAGTTGATGAATTTGGGGAAGGTTTAGGGTTTATTTTAGAGTAAAATTGGGGAAAGTGAGCAAATAATGCCTTATCAGTGGTTTAATCCCCTGTTTCTATGAATTAGGATGTTGGGAAAAGACAAGACTGCCTTAACAAAATTTAAATTAGTAATGGGATGTCGATTAGGCCATCAACACAACATACCAAGGATGCCACTTCTAAACCCACTGCGACACGCCACAATCGAGGTGTGGTTCTAGAATTGAAATATAAAAGTGCCTCAATCCTCGCCAGAAAAATCCAAAACTTCTCCGAGACATGCTACTTAACCCCTGAACATGAATTAACTTAGAAACTGTTATCTCGGGGTTGGGAAGGTCACTTTAAAAATCATCAAAGTTATGAGGCAAAAAATAAAACTAATTCTTCAACACTAAGCTAAATTTTCATATTATAAGCCCTTCATACATATACTATGGGTTAAACTGAGCTAAGACTAACATGGGGTATTACAAAATCTCCCCTTTTGGAACATTCATCCTCGAATGAGACTAATTAAGTTGTGAATAATGGGGAGTCTGAGATTACATACAGAACATGCATAACTAAAAATATGGTTACATGATTGAGTCTGAAATGTGGTACATGAATTGAACTAATTTTGTGAAAAAATCAAATGATAGAAAGATGATTATATAGATGGAACTAATAATGGAAAAGAGATAACCTATGCAAAACTGTTATGTTGAGCTGATTCTAAGTTCGCGGACAAAAGATAAGTGTACTTGGTACGCATGTCTCCTCCTATTTCACAAGTGGCTCCATTAATGGACTTATTCCTCCAAAGGACTTTGACCATGGGATCTTTCTTGTTCCTTAGTCTACGCGACTGTCGATTAAGGATTTCGATTGGAATTTCTTCATAAGAAAGGCTGTCCTTAATGCTCGTACTTTCTAAAGGGACTACTATAGGTTGATTGCCAATACACTTCTTTAACAAAGAATCATAGAATACTGGGTCCACTGATGCAAAACCTATGGGAAACTCAAGCTCATATGCTACCTTCCCACAATGGTTCAAACTCCTGTAAGGGGCAACATTTCAGGGACTGAGCTTCCCCTTCTTCCCAAACCTCTTCACTCCCTTCATAGGAGAGATTTAAAAATAAATTAAGTCTCCAAGCTCAAAATAAAGACCTCTCATTCTCACATCTGCATTGGATTTCTTTTGGCTTTTGGTTTTCTTAAGACTTTTCATGATTAGCTAAACTTTCTCCAATGCATCAAATACTGATATGGCCCTATCAATGCAGTCTCGCCTACCTAAAACCAACCAATAGGAGATCTATATCTCCTTCCATAAAGAGCCTCAAATAGAGATATTTGAACACTGGAAAGATAACTAGTATTGTAAGAAAACTCAATCAATGGCAAGTGATCATCCCAACTACCCTTAAAATTGATATCACAAGTTCTCAACATATCTTCTAGTGTCTAAATGGTCCTTTCTACTTGACTATCTATTTGAGGGTGACAGGATGCACTGAGATAAACTTGGTTACCAATACCATTCTAAAAACCTTTCCAAAAGTGAGAGGTAAAGTGAGTATCTCTATCTGAAATGATGGACAATGGGACTCCATAAAACCTAATCAACTCTCTAATATAGAACTTGGCATAATCCTCAGCTGAATAAGAAGTATAGACTTGCAAGAAATGGGCTGATTTGGTCATTCTATCTACAATAACCCTAATCAAATCATGTTGGCAATGTGAATAAGGCAAACTTGTCACAAAATCCATGTTCACCTCCTCCCACTTCCAAGTAGGAACATTGAACTCATGCATAATTCCACTAGGCCTTTGGTTCTCAACCTTAAGATACTTACAGTTAGCACACTTGGATACAAACTCTGTAATATCTCTTTTCATTCCACACAACCAATAGATTTCTCACAAATTACAGTACATCTTAGTGGCTCCTGGGTGAATAAAGTAACGTGTACCATGCACTTCTCTAAGAATTTGATGTCTTAAACTATCAATAAATGGCACACATAGTATACCATGTTAACGCAACACACCATCTCCCCCTTGGTAGAAAACCTCTACTTTTTGATCTCTGATTGGCTCCTTCAACTTAACTAGACTGTGATCCCTATCTTGCTTTTCTTTTACTTAGCCATCTAAAGAAGATATCTAATAATTCTGGACCCATACACTACCCTCAGCTGAGTCAACTAAATGAATGCCTAACCTAGCAAACTGATGAGCCTCCTAAACCAACTTCTTCATATCTTTCTCAACATGAGGCACATTAGCCATAGGTAATCTACTTAGGACATCTGCAACTATATTGTCCTTGCCCGGAGGATACAAAACTCTCATATCATAATCTTTCAACTATTCTAACCACTTTCTCTAATGGATATTTAACTTTGCAAAAACACATACTGCAAACTTTTATTGACTGTGAACACATCAACATAAACCCCATACAGATAATGCCTCCAAATTATCAAGGCAAATATAATAGTTGCTAACTCAAGATCATGGGTAGGATAATTCTTTTCATGAGGATTAAGTTGTCTAGAGGCATAGTATATGAACTTACTTCTCTTTATCAAAATACAACCAAAACTAACTCTTGAAGCATTATAGTAAATAACAAACCCATCTAAACCATCTGGCAAGGTCAAAACTATGGCTGAGGTGAATCGAGTCTTCAACTCCAAAAAAGTCTTCTCATAGTAATCTTACTACTGAAACTTGACTTTCATTTGAGTCAATCTGGACATGTGGGATGCAATAAATAAAAACCCTTCAACAAATTATCTGTACTAGCAAGCCAAACCCAAGAACTCCTGATATCTAATTGAGAACGAGGACTCGGTGAGTTTCTCACTTCTTAAGTTTTTTGAGAGTAAAATCTAATGCCATCACCAAAAATAATATGGTCAAGGAAATCTATTGATCTTATCTAAAACTAGAACTTACTGAATTTGGAAACCAACTGATGGGCTCTAAGAGTATGCAATACTATTCTAAGGTGGTCTGTATGACTAGTTTCGGTAAGGGATAGACAAGGATGTCATCTATAAAGACTATGAAGAACATGTCCAAGTACTTCTTGAACACTTTTTTCATCAAGTGCATGAAAGTTGCCAGGGCATTCGTTAGACCAAAGTACATGACTAGGAATTCAAAGTGACCATACCAAGTTTTGTAAGCTATTTTCAGAATGTCACATTCTTTGACTCTGAGATGATGATAGCCAGATCTAAGGTCCATTCTGGGGAGTTAATCAAATAAGTCATCAATTCAGGGGAGTGTATACTTATTCTTGATAGTTAATTTATTCAACTAATGGTAATCGATGCATATTTTGAGAGAACCATCTTTCTTATGCATAGAAAGAATTGGAGCCTCCTATAGGGAAACACTGGGCCTGATGAATCCCTTATCTATGAGATCTTCTCTTGACTCCCTAAGCACCATGGGATCCATTCTTTAAGGAAGACTAGATATAGGCTGGGTGTTTATTCCGAAGTTGAATTCCCTTTTAGGAGAAACTTTTAGAAGATCTTTGGGAATCACATCTAGACGTTCCCTCACTACTAAAATTGACTAGAGATTTGGAATGTCTGAACTACAGTCTTTAACTCGATCAAGATAGTAGACACACTCCTTGGATATTATTTTTCTCGCTCTAAGGTACTAAACAAGCTGACCCCTAAGTACTGAAGTACTAACCCTCCTTTCAAGGATTGGCTTCTATAATACATTAAAGTATAGCATGAGTGGAGCCAATACATTCTGAGAATGACATCTAAATCAGTCATCTCTAACTCCACCAGATCAACTGAGGTAATTTTCTATGATACTATGATCAGACAGTTCCTGTATACCTACCTGGATATAATAGAGACACCTATTAGGGAAGATACAGAGAAGGGCTATACTAAAGTCTCAAGACTAGCACCAAAATTAACATCTATGTAGGGAGTTAAAAAATGAAAGAGGAGCTCTGGGATCTATCAAAGCATAAATATGTAAATGAAAGAATTGTATCGTACAAGTAACCATATCAGGAGAACCTTCCTGATCCTATCGGTAAGTGCATACAATCTGTTTAGGGGTTGACCACTGGTTGAGTTGGACGTGGCACCCTACTAGGTCGGGCAGCTAGATGAAATTAGAGGATGATTGGACTGACCCTATAGACTACTATTTAGGAAATCTCTAACTCTGTGGCATGGCTTGGAATTCCCAAAGTATACATCACTGCCAGCTCTACACATACCCTGATGATTTCTACCATATATTTGGAAAAGATGATTTGTACAACCACTATTCATAATGCCCTATGAGTTAGAGCCTGGCGCTCTATCCTGATTATAATTTATGAACTTTTGCACTGGAATACTAACTGAAGAAGGAGATGGGGATGAAGATTTATCATTGAAGTAAGGAGGGTTACCACTCTCTGACCCTTGTTAAGCAAAACTAAAGCTACCTGTTCTGGCTCTCTTATTCTCCCTCTATCTTTGTTTAAATTTAAGTCCCATAATCTATTGAGCATGGACCATCAACCTAGCCAAGTCTATCTCCTTAATCAACATTGTGGTCCTACACAACTTGATCACACTCTTAACTACCCCAGAAATAAACTTACTCATCCCAGATATGTCATTAGATACCACATTAGGAGCATACCTGGCTAGCCGAGTAAACATAAGAGAATAATCATTCACACTCATGCTCCCCTGCTTCAAATTGATAAATTCTTGCACCTTAGCTTCCCTTAACTTCAAGGGAAAGAACCTATCTAAAAATATTATAGCAAACTCTTCCCATTCAACAGGCCCTGCATCTGTGCCTTTATCTCCCTTTCACTGCTTATACCAGGTGTGGGCAACGTCTTGCACTCTCACTAGGAGTCACACCCATAATTTCAGTTACCTTCTGAACCCTATCAAAGAACTCATGCGGATCCTCGTAAGACTTGGATTCCAAAAATAGAGGAGGGCTCATTCAGGTAAAATCTCGAATCCTAGCTGCAACAGTATTATCCACTGGAACAGCTAGGACAACAACCTGCTAATTATTTTGAGCTACTACTGAGTGATCTAAAGTAATGGATGCAGCTCTTAATTAGGATGGAGGGATATACTTGTTCAGGGGATCTTCTGACCAGGCGGAGGTATGGGCTAATTCCCATTTGTTCTTTTGTTTATTTTTCTAAAAGACGTGTTCTGTAAATGGAAAGAAGATTGAATTAAAAAGGGATTTTAAATTGAGATCACGCTTATTCACACGACATGAATACTGAAAGAAGGAAAACTATTCCTAAAATATCTTATAGCCTTTTGTCCATATGTGTGGAGCGCTTCACACCCATGTACAAGACTCTACATAATATGAATTTCAGACTTTATAGGACACTTTTAAACCTTAGGTTTTGATACCAAGTTTTTAATGTCACAGTAGTACACATTGGATGACACACGGTGCATACGGTCATAAGTTACCACAAGCTAACCCATGAGCTGGTGCCTGTTATGAGCACTGAATAAAAATAATAAAATACATATATGTGAAAGAACTGAATACTCTATAAGGTTTTAAATAATAAAACATTTATGAATAATAAGTCTGAAACAGCTGCCAAAAAACAATTATCTGAAAATTAATAAAAGTAATGACAAACTGACTGACTTTCTGAAGTGTTCGAAAGCCTCTAAAACTGACTAAATAGGTTTTGATGAGATAGGCCCCAACTAACTCCAACTGAGTACTAAATTGAAAGCACTGAAATAAATATAATCAATCCTTAAAGTAAGAAGTCTCACCACGGCTATTGCTGCTGATGTAATGAAATGTCTAAGTGTGGATGGGAACTTAAGAATCCGAACCTATGATATGAGACGTCATATCACAAAAAATAAGTATCCAGTTAGTACTTTGAATGTACTACTATGCTAAATGAGGTTAGGATGATATGCATGGGCTCATGTGCATGAATAATAACTAACTAAATGAATAGCATGAGATAACTGATGCATAGTATGTGTAAGGGTTGTAAAATCTGAGAATGCATGACCAAGCATATAACATGCTACTGGAATAGTATGTAAACTGAAATACTTAAATCTGAGTACTGATTTAAATGATAAACTATATGCTATCGTAAATCAAACCTGAACATCCTTTTGAACTTAGATTGGACTAAGACTGTGGGAGCTATCATCTAACTAACATTCCCCAATATGAGCTAATTTGGGTCCAACCAGTGACCTCAACTGAAAGGGTGTCAGTATTGTGCCACGGGTACTAGCACTGGCTTTAAGGATCCACTAAATTAAAGTCCCAGAGGACTAAAAAGTCACCCTCTACTAGCAGGTTCTCTAATAAGATATATGTCAACCCTCAACTGGCAGGTTAACATCTCAACCTATGTTGGCTATGTAGTTCTGGAACACAATAGCTACTACAAAAGGTCACACCCTTAACTGGCAGGTAAGCCCCCATCCCTAGGTTCACTTAGTGCTAAATCCTACTCCAACTAGACTGACTCTGATTACTAGACTAACTAAGCTTACTGATATGATCACTCACAAAACTAATAATACTCTAGTATATACAAAACCATTCTAAAAATATTAGACTATGTAAACAACTAAGTATTGGGTATTAATAATGCCCATGACTCGATAACATTAACAGTAGAAATATACTAAAGTTTCAAATCATAGTAAGTAGTCATTGTTCAAAATCCAACCATTTAGGAATTTCATCAAGTACCTGAATTCCATGAAATTAGGCATAAAGATGATTGAAACATGTGGGAATAACATAATCAAAACACTAAAACCTGACATTGGGGATTTAACATAGAATTTCATGCTTTAAATGTGTAAGGGAAACTTTACAACTAAAATTACTTATAAACACCATATGCAGTAAAAATTGATAAAAACATCATGAAAATAACATATTGTAAACATGTAAATTCATGATTTAAAACATAAAAATAGGTTGTTGGACTACATGGGTGAATAGGGCCCATGGATGAACATTTCACAAACCTTAAAGCTTTAATCTTGCAAGAGAATTAACTTTCTTGATAGTCTTTGGGTGTTAAAGCTTGAATTGTTGAGTTTTCTTGAAGGAATAATATTTAACTTAATGAATTTGGGGAAGAGTTAGTGTTTATTTGAGAATAAAATTAGGGAAAGTGAGCAAATAATTCCTTATTAGCACTTTAGTCCCATGTTTGTATGAATTAGGATGCTGGGAAAAGACAAGACTACCCCTCCAAAATGTAAATTTGTAATTAGGAAGTGATTAGGCCATCACCGCGATGCACTAAGGATGCCACTGTTAAACCCATCGCGATGTACAATAATTTTTGTGAGGTTCTAGAATTGAAATCCAAATATTCCTCAATCCTCAGCCGAAAAATCCAAAACTTCACCAAGATATGCTACTTACACCCCTGAACATGAATTAACTTAGAAACCATCATCTTGGGGTCGGGAAGGTCACTTTAAAAATCATCGAAGTTAAGAGGCCAAAAATAAAATTAAGTATTCAATACTTAGCTAAATTTTCAGGTTTTGCACCTCTTGTACATGCATTATGGTCTGAACTGAGCTAAGACTAACACGAGGTATTGGAATTTTAGTATTTGATTCTACAAGGGTCAACTTTAAACATGTATAAATTATTATATATATGAAATTTTTTAAATAAAGACCTACTAAATTTTAGATTGTTGAATTAGCTTTACAAAGATACTAATTTTGGCTAAATCTAATACCTGAGCAGAGAGTTAAGATCATTTTTGTCAGAACCAATAAGCTACCGTGATTAGACCGCATTGCGGTAATGCATTTGTATTTAGTTTTTTATTTAATTAATTAAGGGGGAAATTGGGTATTTCCCCCTCAACCCCTTGGTCCATAACATGACTCGGGCATCAGTTAGGGCATAATTTTACCCTTTTTCTCTAATTTTCCTCTAAAAAAACTCTCTCCTTTCCCCAAGAACAAATTTAATTTATTTTTCCCTAAGGAATTAGGAATCCAAGTTTCTTAAGTTCAAGAAACTTCAACAAAGCATCAAGAATTGTGTTTTTCCTCTCAAGTTAAAAGCTTAAGGTATGTGAATATTCATTCATGGATCCCTTTCACCAGTGGAGCCCCAACCCTTTTCTTTTAATTAAAAAGTGAATTGTCTATCACTATGATATTTTATATGTTCAAGAAAGATTGAATTTCATGTTTTGATGGTGATTGTTATTCAATTAAGCCCATGTATGATCACATACAAGATTTAAAATTTCTCATACTATGAATTTAAGCTTCCCATGCTTTATTAAAGAAAATTCCATGATAGATCCTAAACTCATGATTTTTAGAAACTTTCCCATGTTTTATATTCATTTTCCCCATATTTGATGAAATGTCTATGTGTTGATTTGAACCATGACTCAATACTATAGTTTGAGTTTAAATGTTATGTTTTAATCATAATTCAGTGCTGGTGGGTTGTGAGCACCTAATACATATGTGTTTTTACATGATTTCTATTTTCAATAATGTGTTAGTTAAACCATGATTTTTAATGTCATATTCAGAATGCCATGGTCATGTTGAGCATTATTAATTTATATGTTAATAATTACCTCAGAATACATATGCATTATTATTTTCAGAATACCATAACCTAAGCTTATCTGTTATCAGTCATCGGTGCATGCACCCATTAGTATTTCAGTGTCTTTCAATTGGGAGTAGGATTTAACATTGAGCAATCTCAGGAATGGGGTCGCCTGCTAGTAAAGGGTGTGACCTTTAGTAGCAGTCCCTGAGTTCAAGAACTACATATCCAATGTAAGTTTAAGATGTCTTCCTGCCATTTAAGGGTAGAAATATATCTCATGAGAGTACCTACCAGTAGAGGGTGACTCTTTAGTTCTTCGGGACATCAGTTTTGTGATCACTACAGTCAAGATACTATTTTGATGGCAAGGATAGAACTACCCTCCTTAATATGGGTTAGACATTGGAATCCATGATATCTTACGTGGTTTATGTCGGTTACATAATAGATCCTAAAGTCTCAGTACAGTAGTTAGTGTATTTTCACTTTAGGTTTTCTTGACCAAGTTTATAGATTATTAGTTATTTAGTTATAAGATTTCAGTCTTTTAATTTATAAATTATTTTTGAGAGATGTATATGCTTGGTCATGCATTCATAGATGTTATAGTTTCCATGCCTTCATGTTCAGTTATCTTATGTTGATTCATTAGTCCTTATCTCATATGCTTCGTACCCTATATTTTTAGTCTAGTTATTCAGACAAAGTACAATTAAGTTTTACATAACCAGTATTCATATATCCGCTACTCAGCTGTTGATGTTTTAGTTGTTCAATCACACACACATCAATCATTCAGTTAATTAGATCTACTTAATACATGTTATGGTAGTTTTGTAAGTTTATTCAATCAGGCTTAATATATTTGCATATTTAGATCCATGAGTTAAGTTAGTTCCCACCATATAGTTTTAGACCCAGTATTCGTATGTCATCTTCCGTACAACTTCTGCAACATATTTATCCCCATAAGAGAATGATATTATATTTATATTTCTACCGCTCATAGCTTACAGAATTGAAGTCAGCTCATGATTTATAAATTCTCTATGATTTATAGTTTTCATGTATTGTCAAGTTTTAAATGTATATTTCAAAAAATAACCTATATTCTAAGTTTTATAGCATGTTTGAAATATCTCTATGTTTAGTGCATGTCTCCACACAATCTGTACATTCCAACATACTTACCATATTTATGTGTTTTTGGCTACATCTTTCATAATATTGGTACCATATGTAGCTCTTACACCAGGGTCAAACAGTTTACTTTGCTAAGCCAGGAAGTGATTAGTTCTCCTTTTTTGTGAAATCCAAATATTTGTAGCTCATGTACTATATTTTTGTTTTCCATATGTATTAATTAGTTGTAGTTGGAGGCATGTCCCAAATATCAATAGTCAGTATAGTAGAGGCTTCATAGATGTCAGTTAGAGTCAGTCATGTAATTTGAGTTTCTTTCTTCTATTTTATCATCATGTAAATTGTATCAATATTAACTTTATTTAGAGTTTTCATTCGTATACTTATTCTTAGAAAATTAATTATAGTTTTAAATATTAAATCAGTTGCTCAATAGTATGCCAGTTTAAGGGTTAGCTTGGGATCACTTGTTGTTTGAAGCACCATGTTAAGACTAGGGGGTAGTCTGAGGTTGTGAAAAACTTGGTATCAGAGCCTAGAGTTCAAGTATCCTAAGGTGTCTATAAAGTCGTATCTATTTGAGTCATATGGAACTGTATGGAGATATCTATACTTTTCTTTGAGAGGCTACAGGTTATTTAAAAAATATTTTCCTTCTTTCATGTCTGAAATCATACAGTAGAAGTATTCTCTAAGGAAATTACTCAGATTCTTATGTTAATCCATTTGTGCTATATCTACCTTATTCTTAAGGTAATGGAAATGGCCCACTTAAATTCTTACAGATAGAGTTTTATAGATAGTCCCCACAGTCAGTTATGGGATTACATGCAAGATTAAAATTATCCCATTAGTTCCCTTATGTTCTTAACTTTGAAAGTGTTTAATTTTGTTTATAAAAAATTATGCATTGAGCCGAAGTTAGATATGCTTTTAAATATCTTCTCAGAATTTTATGATAGCATATGAACAAGAATTAAAAGCATTAACCTAAAATTTTAGCAATAGTAAAGTGGGATAATGTTATCTTAACTTGGTGGATTATGTATCCATGGGGCTAGTTGTGTGAAAGGTGAATTAGTAGGCTTAAAATAGTGTATGCAAGAATTTAAGTTTGTTGATTCAAAATTATATGTTGTTGATATCGGGTATGTTTGTGTAATGGTAATTCTCAAGGTTTAGATATGATATTAGTAGGCTATGAAGGATGATAGTATGATTCATTGATGGTTTGGGGATATCCTTGTTAAGTGTAAGAATTTATGTTTGAATATTTGAATATTCAGCTAATAGAAAGAAGAGTTAAAGCTCTAGATGGTGTGAACTCAAGGTATGGTAATACTCATGAAGATTCTAAGTTAGTAAGTGTCCAGACTATTATATGATGACTATTGGGAGCATAGCAAGTTAAGAGTTGTATCCTAGAAGGAAATACTAGCAGAGCGTTTTTCACTTTTAGGTGTAGTCTTTTAGGTTGAGTTTATTATTTATATGTATTATTATATCTCAGACTCTAGAGTAAAATGATGACAGTTCAGTGTAGAGATTTTTAAGGGGTCCACAAACTTAGAATGACAGCTTAAAACTAAGGGGGAGATGATAGAACAAGTAACCAAGTCAGACTCTCTAATTCTAGTAGTGATTCCACTTTGTTACAGAACATCAAAAGGAGAGGAAAATGCCCAACCCATTTTTATCTCAGTGCAAATTTTTGTACTTCAATCCTTATGATATACACTCATTCCTTTCATGTCATCTCTATGATCATAGTTCATGTTCATGCAAAAAATAGGGAATCATCTATGCTCCTAGTTCCTAGTATGAGGAGTTCAAGCTCACACATCAATACGAATCATATTCTATGAATTTATGAACTTAAAACTCAGGTCATGCAGCTCATGAATTTTGTATTCATTCTTTATAGTATGTTTAGTCCAAGGTACTCATGCTACACTCTTAGTGATCATCGAAATTTAAATTATGTCATGTATAACCTCAGTTTTAATCTCTATAATGACTCCATATCATGGATACTCTATTCCTCAGGTCTAAGTTAAGTTTCCATGTTATGTATAGTATTTTTTCATGCTTCAGGACCTCATGTTCTAACCTTTTAGTGACCTCTCCTTAGGTCAAGATAGTGATGATGAACAATTGTTTAAATGAGAGAGAGTCAGTGTTTCTTATTTTCATGGTACAGAATAGTGTTATGGTGTTATGTGTAGTACCTTGTAATTTTGATTTAGACTTAAACATGGTAAGAGTATGTATCTCAACTCAGACCTAGGTGGGAGTAGTTTCGTGTACCCATGCAAGTAATTAAATTTAAGGAGAAATGATAACTTTGAAATATGTGGTTGCATTGCCTAAGGCCTAGTAATTCTATTCCATCTTATGTTTTGTAGGCTTATGTTCCATGTTACTGAGTTATAGCCATATTTAGATTCCTTACTTAGATATCTTATTCAACTGACGCTCAAGAAATTCTTTCCTCCCTAATGTTATTAGAACTTTTTTTAAAGTGTTGAATAAAATACTCTAGTTGAGTATGAACTTTTAGTATGAGTCAGTCCGTATAGCCAGCAATTCAGTTTAGCAATCAGACAGATATGATCGTATAGTTCTCCATCTTTTGATCTAGTCTTACTATCAGATATTTAATGAGTATGGTCATAATAAGAGTTAAATTTTTTGGTCCTATGTAAATTGTGAATTCAGTTCAGTTCATGCATCATGTTTCAAATTTAGATATTCAGTTTATAAGTGCCCCATGCATCATCTCATCCTTTCCTTAGTATTTAAGTCAATTCAGTATCATTCGAGGAATCAATGATCCCAAGGAAGAGATTTTGTAATATCTCGAGTTTTCATGCCCTAAACCCTCATTTTTTTTAATGAAATAGGTCCAGCTTGAGGTAATGGTTACTCAAAAATTGACTATCACATTTCTATTTCTGCCTTATAACCATTGTCATGTCACTACATGTATTCACAAAATTAGTTCAGTTCAAGTATCATGCTCAGACTCAATTATGCAATCATGTTCCAAGTCATACATGTTCAGTTTATGATCTCAGTTGCCTTAGTTCTGTACTCTCAATCTAAAAAGTCTGATTCTAGGACAAATATTCCCAAGGGGTAGATATTATAATACTCCATAGTAATGTTAGCTCGATTAAGCTTTTAGTTTCATGCTTAAGGGGTTTAAGTCTTGATATTTTTATTAATTTTTTGGGACTTAGTCATCTTTAAGACCCCTAAATTTCGAGTATTTTTATTTTTACCTTCCTAACCCTGAGACATTTATTTTTGAGTAAATTCATGCTCAGGGATATAAGAAGTATGCCTCAAGGAAGTTTTGGATTTTTAGGACAAGGTTTGGGGCATTTTTGGATCACAGAACTAGTGGGTCACCGTGATAGGCCCGTGACATAGCATTAGTCTCGATCGGATGTTGACTGCATCACGGTGAAGGTGTTGTGTCTAATTCTTAATTTATAATTGAATACATGTGTCATGATCTTTATCCTAGTGTGTAGAGTTCCTTAGAGGAGAAAATGTTTATAGGAATCACTTAGAACAAAGTTGAGCTAAGAGTCTTTGATTCGGCCAAATTTTGGTATTTGATTCTAAAAGGTTCAAATTTGAATGTGTATAACTTTTTATATATGTGGTATTTTTTAGGTCAAGACCCACTAAATTGTAACTAATTGAATTAGTTTTCCAATAATACCAATTTTGCCTAAATCTGATACCCAAGTTGAAAGTAATGATCATTTTTGTAAGAGCCAGTAAGCTACCATGATAAGACCGCATCGTGGTGACATAGTCACATCCAGTTTTTTTGATTTAAATAATTGAGGGTCAATTGGGTCTTTTCCCTGCTCAAACCTTTCTTCCATATCACGACTTGGGCATCAGTTAGGGAATAATTTTGGCATTTTTCTCCAATTTTCCCCTCAAGAAAACCCTTTCCTTTCCCCTAGAACAAATTCAATTTCTTTTCTCCAAGGAATCAAGAATCCAAGTTTCCCAAGTTTAAGAACCTTTAAGAAAGTGTCAAGAATTGCGTTTTTCCTCTCAAGTTAAAAGCTTAAGGTATGTAGGGTATTCATTCATGGGTCTCTTTTACCCATGGATCCCAAAAATAGTTTTTTTCCAATTAAAGAGTGAATTTTCTATCATTATGATATTTTATTTGTTTTAGAAAGATTGAATTTCTTGTTTTCATGGTGATTTTTATTCAATTCAGCATTTGTATGATCCCATGTAAGATTTTGAATTCCTCATGCCATGGATTTAAGTTTCCTATGCTTTATTCAAATGAATTCCATGATAGATCCTAAACTCTTGATTTTTAGCAATATTCACTTGTTTTAAATTCATATTTTCCACATGTTTGATGAAATGCCTATGTATTGAGTTGAACCATGACTCAATACTACAGTTTGAGTTTAAATTTCATGTTTTAATCATCATTCAATGCTTGTGGGTTATGAACACCTGATATATGTGTGATTTTACATGTTTTCTCTTTTCAAGTAATGAGTTAGTCAGACCATGATTTTTAATATCAAAGTAAAAATGCCATGATCATGTTGAGCATTACCAGTTTATATTTCAAATTAACTCCGAATTTGTATACACTGTTAATTTTAGAATACCATGGCTTTAGCTTATCAGTTATCAGTAATAAGTGCATGCACCAGTTAGTATTTTAGTGTCCTTTAGTTGGAAGTAGGATTTAGCATAAAGTGAACATAGGGATGGGGTTCACCTATTAGGAGAGGGTGTGACCTTCAGTAGTAGTCCCTGAGTTCTAGAACAACATAACCAACGTAGGTTTGAAATGTCTTCTTGCCAGTTGAGGATTGACACATATCTCATGAAAGTACCTTCCAGTAGAGGGTGACTCTTTAGTCCTTTAGGATATCAGTTAATTGATCACTATGGTTTAGGTTCTATTCTGATAGAAAGGAAGAACAACCCTCCTCATCATGGGTCAGACGTTGGACTCCATGATAGCTCACAGGGTTTATGTCGGTAACATGATAGCTCATATAGTCTCAGTACAATATTAAGTGTATTTTCAGTTCAGATTTGCCTGACTAAGTGTACAAATTCATAGTTATTCAGTTGTTAGATTTCAATCTTTCTATTTAAAAATTATTTCAGAAACATGTATATATTCTTGGTCTTGTATTCACCAATGTTACAGTTTTTATGCCTTCATGTTTAGTTCTCTCATGCTTTTCAGTTAGTTTTTATCTCATATGCTCAGATAACCACAGTTTTAGTCCAGTTATTCAAACTAAGTTTAGTTTAGTTTTACATGATCAGTATTCATATATCCGCTACTCAGTCTACTAATGTTAGTTATCCCTTAAATTTTAGTTGTTTGGTCAAACAGACATCAGTCATTTAGTTAATCAAATCAACTTAATACATGTTATGTTGGTTTTGTAAGTTTATTCACTCCAGCTCAGTATCTTTACATATTCAAATCCAGTAGTTAAGTCAGTTCCCACCACATAGTTTTAGACCCAGTATTCATACATCATCCTCAATACAACTTCTACAGCATATTCAGCATCACAAGAGAATGGCTTACAACATTATGTTGCTACAGCCTCCTAGCTTACAAAATTGATTTCTGATCATGATTTATAAATTCTCTATGTTTTACAGTTTTCACGTATAGTAATGTTTCAAATGTATATTTTAGCAAATAACTTATATCCTCAGTTTTACAAAATATTTGTAATATCTCCATGAATAAGTGCATGTCTCTATATACTCAGTACATTCCAACATACTGACCCTATTTATGTGTTTGTGGCTACATCTTTCATATTGTAGGTACCATATGTAGCTCTTACACCAGGGTCAGATAGTTTGTAGGTTTTATTCAGCAGGTGATAAGTTCTCCTATTTCAAAAACTCCAAACAGTTATAGTTCATGTACTATATTTTTGTTTTCCATATGTATTGATTAGTGGTAGTTAGAGGCATGTCCTATCTATCTATAGTCAGTATAGTAGAGGCTTCATAGATGTCAGTCAGATTCAGTCATGTAATTTATGTTTTTTCTTAAGTTTTATCATGATGTAAACTGTATCACCATTACCTTTATTCAGACTTATCATGAGTATGCTTATACTTAGCTAATTAAGTATTTTTTACATATAAATTAGTTGCTCAACAGTATCATAGTTCATGGGTTAGCTTGGGATCACTTGTGGTTTCAAGCACCGTTTTATGACTAGGGGTAGTCTCGGGTTATGACAGATCATTACACTGCCCATAGCTTATAACACCCTAATTTACAATATCTCTCAGGTGGTAACATTACCCCTAAGATTCAACTAAATACCTCCCCCTTAAGTATATCATCTACAATAATGTTTTTAAAAGGTCTAAATGCACATCTTTCCCTAAGCTCAAACGCCCAATTCATGAAAATAGGTGCATACACTTAGGATCATTATACTTGAATGAGCTAATGGAATTCTTTTATGTTTTAGTGCTATTTTGAAACTTTTTGATCAATGTATCTGAAAGGATCACATCATTAGGAGTTTGTGATTTTGTTCGTCTATCACCTCAAAGATAAGGAAGAATCGTTTGAATTGAAATAATGCTCAAATCTGGATAAGCATTATCATGGACAACTCTATTATATGATCTAGACTATGAGAAAATGGGAAATATTTCCTTAAAACTTAAAGCCTTTTTATTAGAAGTGTGGTTCACAACATACCCTTACTTAAGACTCTACTAGACACCATAGAAAAGATAAACTATGTGCTCTAACGCCAAGTTTATCATGATCTAAGACAAGGCCTAGGATGTAACAGTGACAACCACTTAGCATTAATTATGAGCCTTCTATTAAGTATTTGTAGAAGAAAGACCCATTAAAAGAATCCATCTAAAACATAGTAAAAAATTAAAAGAGTATTCGGAATAAAACATTTAAAAACCATCTATCTAGGTCTACAAAGCCTCTAAATTAAGAATGAAAACCTAAGTCAAAACATGACCTCAAAAATACAAAAAAATGAAATGAATTAAATTGCCTTTTGAAAGTGTAGCACTCATCACTTGAGGAAGTTGTCCCAAAGATTCCTAATACAACACAAAACTATAAGCATGTGTCTCTAGACCAACATCATGGAATAATGTAGCATCTGAGGTTTGTAAGAACAATGAATACTGGTATGCAACCAAGGGAAAAAAGGGCAATACATTTAAAAGTATATCATACAACTGAAACATGAAACGTGAAACTACATAAGGGAACATAAATTATTACATAAAATCAAAACACAAGTATTTTGTTAATTTAGTTATGAACTAAATGGTAACACCGACATCATATTACCTATGGGTTCAATTCATACCTGACCAGTTGGGTCTTAATGCATGTTTTTGACAAAGACTGAGATAATAATCACATCATCATCATAAATTAAAATAATTAGGTCATATAATTAAAGAGTTAACCATCCCTATGTCGGTAAAACGTAGGTTTTGAGCATTGAGTCATGAGGACTTACACCTTCTCAGTGAACTAACTAGTTCTCTTTAAGCCCATATTATTACATTCTTATAAATATTTAACTATTCATAAGAAGTAAGTCATTCATAGGGTCAATAATTTTTTTAGCCCAATCATTACGAGGATCGATAAGATAAATATTTTAAATCCATTAAAGATGTAAGAATCATAATAAATTTAACAGTTTACAAATCCAAGGAATGGGAGTAGTTTCCTCTATTCACAAAAATATTTGGGATACCAAAATAATTTGTTAAATTGCATGAATTCTTGACCCCCAACATGTCGCAACAAAATTCCTAATACAAAATTTCATAACACAAGTAAAAATCCCAAATGTTGATTTTAAATAATGTTTAAGAAAAATATCATAAAAAAAGGGTTCCCAGATCTCAAGTTCAAATAATGTTTAAGAATAATTTCATAAAAAATGATTTGCAAGATTAAGACTTTTTATCTTTGTAGAAACCGTCCTCAATAAAAATTTGCAATTCTTACACATATATATAAACTAACCATTTATATATTTGTTTGAAAGGAGATAGTTTAATATTTCTTAATAACAAGATCACCAACGAACTTTGGAACTTGGCCTAGGACTTGCTTCTTTGGAATCTAGTAATCTCTTCACAACTTTTGATAGGAAGATGGGAAGAGAGGAGAGGTTTTTAATCATTAATTAGGGTAATTGGAAGTGTAGGGAATGTTTTAAAAGGGCAGGGGATGAATTAGGCTAAAGAAAGAACAAAAATTTCCTTAAATAAAATACCAGAAAAAAATCCCATTGGGGACTTATGCATACCTCACACGGTGATTTGTAGATGCATAATGCTTTTAGTTATTTGAATTAACATTTCTCCATTTTTTATTTCTCTTTATTGTGTTTATAGAGCATTGAATGGGATTTACATAAACAAACCAGTCCACAAAAGCATTTTAGTTTGTTAGTTAGCTCTCTACCTTTTGGTAAATTGTCCTAACCTTTTACTAGTATCTCGAATTAATGAATGGTAGGTGGCATTTGAAAGAAGACTCAAATACCTACCATTTGGTGTGTCTTAAGACACAACAGACATCTTATTCAAGGATTTATTCTTATTTGATGTAAACCCTAATAAATCTTACACAAAAATTTAATAGGTAAAGAAGCTTTCATCTTAACTTTTAGATCAAAGTTCCTTTTGACCTTAATTCATATCCAAAACATTTCCCATGCTAAGGAATTTGCTTTAAGACCTTTGTAACATTAGAAATCATTGGGTTTGGGCTATACGTATTTGAAGATTAGTTGGATCTTGGCCCATAAGTTTGGGGAGTTATACTAATGATATTGGGGTTCTTAATGGTGAGGTAGTGACATTAAATTAGTTGGATCAAATAGAAATTAAATTAAAGGAACAACTAAAGGGAAATCAAGTTGATACTCCTTCTTTAAATGATAGAATTAAAAGTTATTGGACAAGACTATCAAGAGAGAGGCAATCTATGGATGAAAAACCCAGAACAAGAACCCTATATAGTACCAGCAAGGTATGACTCACTAATATTGTACCTACCATCTTTTTTGGGGATCAATATTAGTAGTTCATTCAATGATAAAAAACATCAAAATTATAAAGCTACGATATAATCAAACCCAAATAAAATGTTGAATTTCATTGTGCCAATCTTTAATAGGGCTATTACACATTTTTGTACTTGCTTTATTATTTTCCAATTATTTCTTCAATCCACAACTTCAATTCACAACAAAAGAGAATAAATACAACTTTTTAATTATTACTAATTGAACAATTTTTTAAGACTGATGAAATTTCTATGGATCAAATAGTGGGACTGGCAATAATACATTATGGAGGAAAATCTATTCAATGACATTAATCTTTCATGAGGTATAGGTAGTCACATGGTAACTGCAGGGTACTGAGTTCATAGTTAATTTTAACTACTACCTTTTGAATACTACAGAGTAGAACGATGGTTTTATTGAATTTTGACCCTTGGTGATATCAAAATTTTTTTACAGAGTTCACTTGTAAGACCCCACAAAATTCTAAGCTTAACCTAGTCTGTTAAAACTTGTAAAGAGGTCCCAAACATAGAAATTTCAGCTAAGTGTTTACACTTAGAATTATTTTAGCCTTCATAAAATGACAATCTTATTTAACGATCCATACGATCTTTAAATGTCAATTTTTTGGTTGATCTATGATTATGAATATCAGTAGGTGTCCCCGGATAAGTTTCAAAATTTTTGAACCTCGTTTGAATTAATTTTGTGAGTCCAAACCAGTGGACAGACGCAATCTTCCCATGCCGCATGGACTATCATATAGATAAATGTTTTCTCAGCTCCCAGTGTCAAATTCCAGAGAGTTGATGCATACTCGACGTGATGTGGCATGTCGGCCATAGAATTGGTTCCATCGATGTGGTACATTGGCTATAGCATCGATCCCATTAATGTGGCACGTTGGCCATAGAATCGGTCCCATCTATGCGATATGTCGAGCTGCGCATCACTGGGAATACTTTCAACTATTAAAATTCGCATCCAGAGGGGTATTTGGGTCATTTTCCCACTCTTAATCAGCCCCTAAAACACTAAAATCATCCTTAATAAGCAAAATACATTCACTTTCTCTCAAATTCTCTAAAGACACCAACCCTAACCCATTAAAGTAAAGATTATGATCCAAGAAATTCACCATCAACTTTAAAAAATTCAAGTATCAAGGTATGTTAGGTGTTTATCCAAGGGTTTTCTTCCACCTTTGGAGTTCAAGAACCCCTTTTAAATTTACAAGTTGATTTTTTTCATGAATTTCATGTTGAATTGATTATATTCAGGATTATGATAATATTTGTGTTTCTAATCCATGATTTAGTAAAAGATTCATGTAAATTTATTTGACATGTGTGTGGTATTATTTGAATTCATGATTAAGCTCATGAAATTGTAAGTTGGGGATTTTAAATCATGAGGCCTAAATGTTATTAAGTATCATGTGTATAGATTACGTTCCCCAAGTGTTTGATAAATTTTCCAGGTAAATTAAATGGGGAAATCATGACATGCTAGCATATATCTCCCAAGTGTTTGTTAAAATGATTATGTGAATTAATTAGTGAAAAGTATAACAAGTTATATGATTTCATTCATGCATAAGCTGATGTATATTAAGTGTTTAACAAAATATGTAAACTAAATGTATTGCTACTAATAAAGTATTATTATACCTCTAAGTTCATGCTATGTTTATTGTTTATGCTATCAAGTCCAGGGGGTATTCAATTCCCAAAAAAATTAGCTGTTTACCTAGAGCTATAGTAGTTGCAGAACAGTCTTAGTTATGTCATGAAAGTGTAGTACTCAGTCAGTCAATCAATCTCAGTCAGTTACAAAACTTAGTGAACTCAGTCCAGTTTAGTCAGTTAACACGACTAGAAATAGTCCAGTCCCGCCTATTACCATATAGAAATTAGTTCAGTGTCTATTCAGTTGGGAGTAGAATTCTATACCGAGCAAACCAAAGGATGGGGGCACACCCGTTAGATAGGACTAGGTCCCTAGAATCAATCCCTATATTCTAGAACTACGTAGACAGTGTAGGTTATTAGATGTCACTCGTTAGATAGGACTGACATTCTTTGAGATCACTCGCTAGTTAGGACTGATCTCAGGATTTACCCACTCAATTAGGACTGACTCTATATCCAGTGTTAGTGCCCGTGTTATGGTACTAGTACCCTTCTAACTAGGTTCCTAGGTTGGACCCATATCAGCTCAGATTTGGTGCATGTCGGTTAGATGATTACCTTCCACAGTTTTAGTATTAGTTTCAGTCTCAATACAAAACTTAGTTCAGTTTTTTAGAATTAGGACTATCAGAAATAGTCAATCATTTATCAGTAATAAAGTATTTGTAAATTCATATATCGGTCAATCAGTATTCAAAACTCAGTATCCATTGTTAGCATGATCTTAGTTATAGTTTCTGTATTCATGTATGTACTCTCATTCAGTTATGTCCATGTTACTCAGATATTTATTATTCATGCATATCAGCCTACCTTACTTTTCATACTAGTTCATTCAAAGTACTGACACACATTTTTCTTCTACGCTATGATCTTTTATATCATAGGTTAGATGCATGGGATCCTGACTGTACTTAGAAGTTAAGATTTTCAGCAGCAGAGTTAGTGGTATGTCCTCATAATCTGAGGACATAGATTTATTATTTCAGTATTTTGATATATTTAGTAGATTAAGTTAGTTAGGGACCTGTTCCATCAACTCTATATTCAGACAGTTGTATGCTTTCAAACTTGAGTATTTCAGATAGATGTGTCAGTATTTAATATTTGTCTTAGTTATGAACCTTAAGGTGAATTTTAGCCTATATTTCGTATTTATTTATGATATATTATCATTATAGTGTTGTTATGATTTAGTGCTTACAGCAGGTACCAGTCATGGGTTAGCTGATGTCCTTCAGGGTTGCTAACACCATGTAGCATCTCGGATATAGAATCAGGGAATTACAAACTTGGCATCAAACCCGAAAATTAAACATAGTCCTAGGAAATTTGAATGCTGCATCAAGTTGATTTATGTGCATGGGTGTTTAGCGTGCCACATTTATGGATAGGAGGCTATGAGATATTTTAGGAAAAGTTTCCCTTTTTTTAGTATTCATGTCGTGCGAGTGAGCATGAGCTTAAGTTAAACTCTCAGTCTAAATTATTTCTTCCTTCCATTTACAGAACATTCCTCCCAAAAAGAATAATGGAAGAAGAATGAGGAATCAGTTAGCACCTCATCCCATTAAAGTAGATCCCTTAGACGAGCATGTCACCCATAAAGAATTCATGGCTGTATTTACCATTCTATCAAATTCCATAGTAGCTCAGAATAAATGGCCAGCTATTGTTCAGGCCAAACCAATGGACAATACTGCTATATCTAGTATTCGAGACTTTACCCAAATTAATCCTCCCTTATTCACAGGATCTAAGTTAGAAGAGGATCCACATAAGTTCCTTGATCAGGTTTCGAAAGTCACAGATATCATGGGAGTGACTTACAGTGAGAGTGCTGACTTAGCTACCTATCAGCTACATTATGTAGCTCATACATGGTTTAAGAAGTGGAAGGTAGACAGAGCAACAAATGCAGAGCCCATAGAGTGGGAAGAGTTTGCTACTACTTTCCTAGATAGATTCTTTCCTTTAGAGATTATAGAAGCCAATGAGTTAGAGTTTATAAATCTAAAGTAGGGCAACATGAGTGTGAGAGTGTATTCCCTTAAGTTTACTCAGTTAGCTAGGTATGCTTCCTATGTAGTACCAGACAGTAGGTCTAGAATGAGCAATTTTGTGTCATGGGTATCAGAGAGTGTGGTTAAGGAGTGCAGAACAGTGATATTAATTAAGGAGATTGACTTGTCTAGACTTATGGTCCATGCTCAGCAAATTGATGAGGAGAAGGCTAAGGAAAAGGAGAGACAAAATAAGACAGCCAGAATGGGTAGCTTTAGTTTAGCTCAACAAATGTTAGAGAGTGGCAACCTCTCTCAATTTAGTTAGAAATTTTCTGCTAAAACTCCTTCTTTAGCTAGTGCGCCAGTACCTTAGTTCTGGAATAGCAGTCATGATGGGGTACCAAGCTACAAAACCTAGGGTAGTGTGAGCAGTGGTCTTACCCATCCACTTTGAGAAGAATGTGGTAGACATCACCTAGGTGTGTGTAGAGATGGAAGCAATGTATATTTTAGATGTGGTATGTCATGCCATAGGATGCGGAAGTGTAGAGTAATGGCTCATAGGGGAAAAGGTTTGGATCAACAGAGTTAGTACAATTGTCCTTCATCTCATTCTGATCGCTCAAATTAGCAGGGTACATTGTTATTCTTATGTCCTTGTGAATCTTTCATCCTTATGTTTATACTTTGTTAAATCCCATCGCTTCACTTCCTTTGTAACTCCTATATAGCTGTCAACTTTGATGTCAGACCCCAAATATTAGAAGAGCCCTCCTCTGTGTCTATCTCATACTCTAGACTAACATTGTTTTAGTTTCGTTTCAAGATTATTAAGTAGTTCACAGATTTAGAATAACAGCTTTAAGCTAAGGGGGGAGATGGTAGAACCAGTAACCAAGTCAGCCTTTCAGAATTTAGTAGTAATGTTAGTATGTATAGAAAAGCAGTGGAAAGGAATGATTCCCAACTCTTCTTTACAAAGTGAAAATTTTTATACTTTAGCTATCACAATATCTACTCATGCCGCACATATTAACTCTATGATCATAGCTCATATTTTGCACATTATCAAATAAATAAATAAATAAATAAATAAATAAATAAATTAGGTATGCTTACAGTTCCTAGTATAACGAGTTCCAATTCACTCAGCATTACAAATCATGTTCCATGAATAAAAAAATTCCAAACTCTAGTCACGTAGCTCATGAATCATGTACACATGCTTTATAGTATGCTCAGTTCCCATGACTCGTGCTACACCCCCATTGATCAAGTAAAGTCAGATTATGCCACATATATTTATATCATCATTTTAGACCTCTTGATAAATCCATGATGTTGATATTCTATTCCTCAAATCTCAATTAAGTGTCAAGTTTGGAATTGTGTTTCATGATAAGGAAAGATTGTTGCATGCATGTTTTACATGAGGCAGTAGTTATGAAGATAGGCTTTAATGTCGTGTTAGTTTGTAAGTGCCTAAAATTGTTTCATAGATTTGAGTAGGCTTGAACATGGTGGTAGAATTCAATCTAGCTCAGACATCAGTAGGTAGAGTTATCAGTGCCTATGTAAATATTTTCAGTAGCATCAAGTGAAATGTGGTGTGGAAGTAGAAATTTTAGTTGAGGGAATAGTTGAGAAATGGGGCTAAGGGTATAAGAGTAGTTTTAGTGCATAAGGCTTAGTAACTCTATCTTAGATGATGTTTCATAGCCCTTGCTCAATGTTAAAGAATTTTAGCCATTTGGTGATCTCCTATTTAGATATTTTGTTCAGACCATGCCAAGATTCCTTGCTCCCTAAAGTCAGTAGAACTTTATAGAAAGAGTGTCAAGAAATGCTTTAGTTGAGTATAAGTTTTCAATATGAGTTAGTCTGTAAAGATAGGAATTCAGTTTAGCAGTTAGGTGGATAGGCTCGTATGGTTTCCCCATCTTTCCACACAGTTATACTATCCAAATTTTCATGAATATAAATATTCCAAGATAGAGCATCCTAGTAGTTATGAGTTCAGCCTAGTTCATGTATTATGCCTCAATTTCAGATCCCTGATATGAAGTCACAATTCTGTTCGTAGGTGCCCTATGAATCCTATTAGTTATGAGTTTAACCGAGTTCATTTTTCATGCCTCAGTATCTCATCTAAGTCAGCATTCTTCAAGGGACATAATTTTCCAAGGGAGAGATACAGAATAATCCCCTGAGCTTCAATCACATAAACTTCCATCTTCTCTTTATGTAAAGAATCTAGTTTGGAGTAGTGGGTAATCATAGGTAGACCCTCAAGTTACAATCTCCGTCGTAAGGCATGTATTCAGGTGCTCAGTTTAGTTCATGATATTCGATTCATGTATCACATTTCAGGCTCAGTTATGCTCTCATATTCCTATTCATGCATGTTTAGTAAATGATTTCAGGTTCATCAGTATTCTCAACTTAAGGTAACAGTCTTTCTTAGATTGGCTTAGTTCCATGTTCAGTTACAGCTACAAACTTGGTATCTATTACAGTTGCATATTCAATCATGCATTCACGAATCAGTTCAGTCATGTACTCATGCATCAGATATGCATATTCACTTTGAAAACTCAGCTTATCAGTAGTTTCAATCAGGTGCTCCATGCATCAGATATGCTTATTCAGTGTGTAAGCTCAGTCTATCTATGTTTCTCAGCTTAGTCAGCCTCATTCGAGGAAAAATATTAAAAAGGGGGGAGATATTATAAGACTCTGCAAAATTCTAAGTTTAACTCAGTCCGTTAAAGCTTGAAAAGAGGTCCCAAACTTAGAAATTTTAGCTAAGTGTTTACACTTAGAATTATTTTAGCCTTCATAAGTTGGCAATCTTATTTCACAATCCATACGACCTTTAAATATAGATTTTTTGGTTTATCCATGATCAAGAATGTTAGTAGATGTCTCCAGACAAGTTTTGGAATTTTCAAATCTCGTTTGAATCAAGTTTTGGAGTCTAAACCAGAGGATCAATGCGATGTTGACACGCTATGCCAACTATCGCATTAATAAATGTTTTCCTAGCTCCCAGTGTCAAATTTTAGTGAGCCAATAAGGACTCGACGAGGCATATTGGTCATAGAGTCGATCCCATCGATGCGGCATATTAGATATAACATCGATCCAATCGACATGGCAAGTCGGGATGTGCAACACTAGGCACACTTTTAGTCATGAAAAGCCACATCTAGAGAGGTTTTTGTGTTTTTTCCCACCCTTAATCAGTCCCTGAAACATGAAATTCACCTAGCAATAAGCAAAATACACTCGCTTTTTCACAAATTCTCTCAAGACACAAACCCAAACCCATCAAAGTCAAGATCAATATCTAAGAAATTCACCATCAATCTTCAAAAATACAATCATCAATGTATGTTAGGTGTTCATCCAATGGTTTCCTTCAACCCTTGGTGTTCAAGAACCCCTTTTAAATTTACAAGTTGATTTCTTTTATGAATTTCATGTTGAATTAATTGTATTCATGATTATAATGTTATTTGGGTTTCTAATCCATGATTTAGTACAAGATTCATGTAAATTTATTTTACATGTGTATGGTATTATGTGAATTCATGTTTAAGCCCTTGAAATTATAAGTTGCGCATTTGAAATCATGAGGCTTACTTTTTATTTAGTATAATGTATATAGATTATGTTCCCCAAGTGTTTGATAAATTGCCCAAGTAAATTAAATGGGGAAATTATGACATGCTAGCATATTTACAAGCTTATATCTCCCATGTGTTCATCAAAATGCTTATGTGAATTGATTAGTGGAAAGTATGACAAGTTGTTAGGTGATTTCATTTATGCATAAGCTCATGTATATCAAGTGTTTGAAAAAATGTGTAAACTAAACGTATTGCTACAAAGCAAGTATTAATATGCCTCTAAGTTCATGCTATGTTTATTGTTCATGCTATCGAGTCTTGGGGGTTTTCAATACCCAAAAAATCTAGCTATTTACTTAGAGCTATAGTAGTTGCAGAATAGTCTTAGTCATTTTACAAAATTGTAGTACTTAGTAAGTGAATCAAACTCAGTAAAATCAATTAGTTACAGAAATCAGTGAACTAAGTCCAGTTTAATTAGTTAACACGATCAGTAACACTTCAGTCCAGCCTAGTACAGTTTTGAAATTAGTTATGTGTCTATTCAGTTGGGAGTAGGATTTATAACCGAGTGAAACTAGGGATGGGGCCTCACCCATTAATAGGATTGGGTCCCTAGAAGCAATCCCTAAGTTCTAGAACTACGAAGCTAGCTTAGGTTATGAGACGTCATCCGTTAGATAGGACTAACATTCTCTAGGATCACTCGCTAGTTAGGACTAATCTCAGGGGTCACCCACAAGATTAGGACTGACTCCATATTAAGTTTTAGTACCCATGGCATGGTACTATCACCCTTCAACTGGGGTCACTGGTTGGACCCCTATCAGCTTAGATTTGGGGCATGTCGGTTAGATGATTACCTTTCACAGTTTTAGTTTTAGTTTCAGTCTCAATACAGAACTCAGTTCAATTTTTCAAAATTAGGACTGTCAGAAATAGTCATTCAGTTATAAGTAATACAGTATTAATAAAATCATATATGAATTAATCAGTATTTAGAACTTAGTATCCAGTGTTAGCATAATCTTAGTTACAATATATGTATTTGTGTATGTACTCTCATTCAGTTACATTTATGTTACTACACTAGTCATTGTTCATGCATATGAACCCATGTATATCAGCCTACCTTAGTTAGCATACCAATACATTCAAAGTATTGACACATACTTTTCGTTTGCGATATGAAATTTTAATTCATAGGTTTAGATGCACGGGCTCCTGACCATACTTAGTAGTTCAGATTTCCAGCAGTAGAGTTAGTGGTGAGTTCTGATTGTCCAAGGATAGAGATTTATTTTTTTAGTATTTCAGTAGTCCAGTATATTCACTAGATGGAGTTAGTTGGGAACCTATCCCATCAACTCCATATTCAGACAGTCAAAGGCTTTTAGACTAGAGTATTTCTAACAGATGTGTCAGTATTTATTATTTGTCTCAATTATGAACCTTATGGAAAATTTCAGCCTATCTTCCTCATTTATTTCAAATATATTATTATTACAGTGTTGCTATGATTTAGTGCTCACAGCAGGTACTAGTCATGGATTAGCTGGTGGTCCTTCGGGATCGCTAGCACCATATAGCATCTGGGGTATAACTCGAGGCATTACATCACTTTATAATTCTATCACAAATGGAGGAAACACTTACTTAATGGTACAAGAAAGAAAATCATTACTTCTGGTGCTGATGAATAGACAAAGCTCACAAGTGTTGCATCTTAGTTATGTATGATTTAGGCACTATATGTGGAATGTACCAAACTGAAATGGTATTTATTAGGGGAATAAGGTGGCTAAACAAGTTGAAAGAGGTATATGATGAGCCTAAGTAGTTACCATCCTCTTGACGTGTATTTGATCATACCATAGTATTTAGATACGGTAATGAACCTATCAATAATTGTTCATATATATATATATATATATAGTTGTCAAGAAGAACATCATTGATAATACTGTGCAACAAATATTAGATCATGGAGTGACACAACCTACTAGCATCCCTTTTGCATCACCTATTGTGTTGGTGGGAAAAAGGGTGGGACATTGAGGTTATGTTTAGATAATAAAGATCTGATTATGAATATAGTAAAGAATAAATTTACCATATTTCATGATAGAGGATCAGCTATATGAGCGATGAGATTATATGATTGTGTCTTAAGAAGATCTTAGAGTTGGTTAACATCAATTGTGAATAGTAGCTGAGACATTCTTAAAATGGAGTGTAGGACACGTTTAGGTAATTTTGAATAAATGGTAATTCCTTTTTCTTTATATAATGCACCAAAAACCATTCTAGGTTAATGAAGTCTGTGCTTAAGTAATTTCTAAAGAAGTTTAATTAGTGTTTTTGGTGATATTCTAATTTACTAATAGAATTTCCTTAGTTGTCTTTAATACATTATATGTGAATTTTTTGAGATGAGGAAAATTCAATTGTTTGGTAATAAGACCAAGTGCTTTTTTGGGTTTTGAGAAGTTGATTATTTGGCCCATTTTATATCTAAAGAATGGGTAATAACTGTTCCTTAAAAGATAGTAGTTGTATAGAATTGGTCAGTATCACTATCTCTCAAACTGCTATGGGGCTTCTTGGGATAAGTGGTTATGATAAAAAGTTCAATAGCTAGTACTAAAATGTTACAATTTCAAAAAATCTTCTAAAGCAGACTCTGTATTTGTTAAATTTAAGAAAGCATCAATACAAGCCATTATGATGGCACGCCGTGATGCTATTAAGACCTTTGTGGTGGAGTATATTGTATTGGTGTAGTCCTTGTACATTAGGGACACCACATTGCTACATCAGTGAAGGTCTCACTAACAGCTATGCTTTATGTATGGTAGAGAGCCTTTTAGACTAGTGCATGTTGTGACCACATGATATCAGTTTCTTCTTGGCCAAAAGTTCATTATGAAGACTAATAAAAAAACTTTGAAACTCCTATTGGAAAAATAAAACTCATACCAACTCTTAACTTGTGGAGTTGATAAAGCTAATTCCTTTTGACTACAGAACTGAATATAAAAAAAGTAGAGAAAAAAGTGTTTAATACCTTATTAAGGATTAGTACCTCTATACTAATGTCTTTACTGATTTAATCTTCTAATTTAATTTAATAAAAGTGATTGCTTGTAGGTGGAATTTAAATATTGACATAAAGAACATTGTTGATCAATTAAAGTCTTGAACTAGTGTGTCATGATCAAAGACTACTTCTTAGTTGCAACATGATGCTTAGAGTCACAAGTGGCCTAAAGCTAGCCCATTGCCTAATGTGACATAAGGATACTGTGTAAATTATGAAATATTGAGCAAAAACTAAAATGAAATAACATAATCATAATAAAAGCAAAATCAGTACTGAATGTCAAAACTAAGGTTGTCAGATATATTAAACATGCAAAAAATTTAATTTTCAATCTAAAAGGCTCAATATACAATGAGTTTATGGGAAAAGACCCAAGCTAACTCTAACTATCTGAAACTAAAATAATAAAATAATAAATATGTTAAAAGATAGTCCTCAAATGATGAGGACTCACCAAAGTTTTGTAGCTTATATAGTAGGAGACTATAGTAAGTGCAATCTTAATTCAGAGTCTCTAAACTTATATAATAAAAAATATAATCCAAAGAAAGTATGAGTGATATGCATTGTACTATGTGAACTGAATATGCTCAAGATGGTATGATAAACTGAACATGGATGTAGAATATATAAATTGATTCACTGACCACGTAATGAATATGTAACTTTATAATTTTGTAAATAAATCAAATAAAAGGTCCATGCGGGGTCTCAATATGAACTATGGGAGCTACTATTAATTGACATACCCCTATCTAAGTTGATCGGGGTCCAACCTGTAACCCCAGCTTGAAGTGTATTCTATACCGTTCCAAGGATAAAAAAACTAACTGATGTGTATCCACTAAATTAATGTGCAAAAGAATTAAGGTGTCAAGCTTGGTCTGATGGGTGACCCTTTGGAACCTATTGAGGTTTTGTAGTTCTTGTACCTAGGGACTTACACTATAGGTATTGATCTAAATTTTTAATGAGCCTTCATCCCTGCACCCGCTTGATGCTAAGTACTACCCCAAATTGAAAGTCACTGATAACTAAAATCTACAATAATAGTAATATTCTGAAGATTGAAAATAAATATGCATTATCTAAGAGTATTCAAAGCATGTAAACTAGAGGATTGAATAATAATAAGTACAAGTATGAAATCCTAGGTCATCAGGCGTTCATAACCCATCATCATTGAAGAATAGAACTATTTTGACAATTCCATAAATGTAGTGAATTAAGGAATGTAATAACTAAAATAAAACAATAATACATTTAATAGTATAATTAGTTTCTATAATTTTTAATATTTAACGGTACTAAAATTCATGTTAAACAATAAATTTATAACTAAATAAGATTAAGGAACAGGAATACCAAGAATATTAAAACATTCACGAACCCTAAGCTCTGAGGAACGTATTAAACCAAGAAATTTAGTTAATTTTTGGACTCAATGGGTAAAAGGATACGCATTAAAGAAATCCCACAGACCAGGAGATGGAAACGTTGGTGAAAACTTTGAATTTGGGTTTGAAATTGAAGAATACTAATTTTTTCTTAGGAGAAGAAAACTACCTCTTTCTCTATTTTTCTCTCTATATTTTGATGAAAGTTTGAGTTAATGGAGAATTTGGGGCGTTTTAGTCTTATATTTCAGCCATAGAATAGCTTAAATGACGTATTTTTGGTTTTTGAAGAATGGCAAAAGACCAAACAACCCCTTTGAATATATTTTAACATTCCAGAACAGTTTTGAAAGATTGTGCAGGTGACAAATCATCTATCACTTGATGAACCATCATTCAAACCATCACAGAATGACCATATTTTTGTATTACTACTTAATCCCAATGACTTGCTCTGATGGGTTATCACAAACGTGATAATTCATCACCCGAGCCATCACACTTTTATAGAAAGACACCGCATTATTAACTAAGCATAAAATTTTATTATGATGTTGGATTAAGGTGAAACTATATTATTTGGAGATAAAACTTAATATACTTTCACTTGGTTGGTCTTGAGCCCAAAATAATTCAAAATCTATGATTTATGGTCTAAAATTTACCATAGCAAGATTCTTCTCAAGAAATTAGTTGGTATGGAAGGTTTTGACTTGGCTATGACCTAGGATTTACATGTGGCCTTAATACTTGTCTAAATCACTCGTACTATAAAACACAATGTTTGATTTTACATATACATGAAGTATGGGTCTAACCTTAACACTGATTTTTGAGGTTTTATAATATCTCCCCCTTAGAGTTATTCGTCCTTTAACAGAAACTAACAAAGATGAAATGTTAAGGATAAAGATGCAATTCCCATACTAAATTTTTGAAATCTTCATATTGACATAGAAACTGAGTCTGAAAAATAAACATGGGCTAAACTGAACCCATAAATGCATGCCATGACATGAGAATAATCAATTAAAATAAGACAAAGAATTAATTAACAGAAATCTATTACCTTGCGTTAGAACTATGTTCAAAGAGAAAAGATTGGGGTACTTGGTTATCATATTTTCTTCTTCTTTACAAGTATCTCCCTCGACAAGTAGGTTTTTCTAAAAACCCTCTAAAGTAGCCTCTTTATTCCTTAACTTACGAACCTGATGGTCAAGTATCTTAATAAGTACCTCCTCATAAGAAAGACTATCATTCACACCCACCCTCTCTAAGGGCACAACCAATGTTAGATTACCAATGCTTTAATTTAATAAGGAAATATGGAAAACTGGACAAATGGATGCTAAGTCTATAGTCAGCTCTAACTCGTAGGCTATGTTTCTAAAATAACAAACAATATTATAAAGAATAACATAGTGGGGACTGAGTATTCCCTTTTTATCAAATATCTTTACCCTTTTCATGGGTGAAACTTTCATGTGAACTAAATCCCTAATAGAAAATTAAAGTTCCATTCTTCTCATATCTACACAGGACTTCTGATGGTACTGATCAGTTTTTAGCTTTTCTTGGAGCAGTTGAACTGTATACACAACTTCATAAACTTAATCAGTGTTATTATAATGACTTAATTTTTGTTAATTTGTGCGATATATTTAACTTTGTCTGATTTGAAAATTTTACCCCTCTTTATAGTCACCACGTTATTTCTGAGGTGTGGGGATAATTAGTATTATTACCAATGCTTTTGATATGTTTTTTGCAAGATTGTGCTTTTTGATGGTCTTAAAAGCTTATTAGTATACATTAATAAAACTATCTTTATTTCTGTATTGGATGGCCAAACGAATTGCACCAATAGATTTGGAACATCATTTTTAGGTTAATGACATGGTTGGTGTGGTTTTATGACTTTTATATCTAATTTTGACCCTTCATTTGGAAAGTTGTGAAAATAGATCTTGGGGGTCAATTGAGTGCAAACAATATTCTTTTTCAAAAATCTGACATCACCAGCTAGTCCAAAGCATAAAATTTAGTCTAATAGCATAGTTATTTTTTCTTCTTGATATTCTGGGTGAATCTTGAGGGGTTTGTAGAGACTTGTAATTGTTCAACTCTCCATATGGTGCACTTGCTTCAGCGATGCATTGGTTACTTAAGGGACTTTTCCTGACAACCAAAACATCATCTATTTGAATCCAGCCTCGCTTAAGCAATTGATACGTGAGCAATTTTCTAGTCGCTTAAGCGACTATAGCGTTCCAAATGCCGTCACTTATGCAATGAGGCAGGATTCACTTAAGTAATGCTGGTCACCGATGTGCTTGTTGCTTAAGTGACCCGATTGTCACTTAGGTGATGCCTAGGTATATTACATCTCTATTTTAAAGATTTCTACAACATTTTTGAGACTTGGAGCTTGGGCTTCGAGATTTTGAGAATTTTCTTCTATTTCTAAGATTGAGTAAGAACCAAATCTCTATTTAAATTACTTTAATTTAATATTATAATTCAAATCCTGTTTAAACTCTAATTTAAAGTTCAAATTGAGGGATTTTGGTTTTAAAGTCCTAAATTAGCATTTTCTTTAAGTTTAACCGTAATTTTTTTCTCTTGGGTTTACTCTTATGGGTCCCTTTATTTTAGGAAAATATGTTTTGGTTTAACATTTTGGTTTTAACATATTTTTTTAAAACCTATTTTGGGGGCTGTTTTTACCCTAATTCAAAATGGTAAATATGGGTATCATTGGCTTTCTTTTAATTCATAGATTTAATATTTGTGTTTTACCTAATTTTTTTGTTCGTGTGTGATGTTAAAGCTCTATGATAAATACTTATTTATTTTGATTTTGCTATTCAAGATAGGATACAGATTAACTTTCTTTAAACTAATTTGGGTTGTTAATAATAATGTAAAGGCATGTTGTAGGTATGGGGTTGTATCATGGAAAAGGATTTTAGGAAACTTATGCACCCGCATTAGGACTATGTGGATAATTTTTATGGTTTTAAGACATTATCTATTATTTATGAATGTGTGTGTTCTTGCATGGTGTTGTTGGCTTGAAATGATATATGTATTTTTGATTGCACTCTTCTTTGTGGAAGAAACACTACTACAACAACAACAACAACAACAAACCCAGTGTATTCCCACATAATGGTGTCTTGGGAGGGTAAGTAGGAGAAACACTAGATTTTTATAATTATGTGGCATCAATAAAATGTTCTTGCATGTTTTATTGATGGTTTATGGATTATATAGATCATGGATGGTTCATTAATAGAGTGGATTATTGGTTCACATGGTTGGAATATTGGTTGGACATTGGATATTATTATTTTGGATGGTTGTGAGAATTACATACTCCTATCATATTTATTCATGAAACATTGGTACAACTGTCAAAATACTAGAAATAAGGCTTTTCTAACAGAAAATTTGACATATTTAAAAATGATTTACAGATGCATGTGTTGGATAGAATTTATAGATATTGGTTGTATATGGGTTGAGAAACTCACTATGGGTCCAACCTGGGAGCAGAGCTGGATAGGTGTGGGTTTATGAACCCCCTATGGGTCCAACCTAGAAGCATAACTTAATAGGTGTATATGGAGTTTGTACGACGACTTCGTGTATCATTATCATCTTCATTGAATTCCGTATATTGTGTTTATTCTATGATTGTTTTCCTATTTGTGACTTGATATTTGTCTATTTTTTTTATCTTCTTAAACTTTTATTTGGTGTATGTGTATACTTGTTCTTCTTTTCCCTAATTATTTTTTTGTATGTGTAAATAGAAAATTATTAGTGGAGATGGCGTGGGATACCATTTGAGATATTTTTTAATTTCTAGTGATGTGTCCATCATTTATGTGTATATGCTTTAATTTGTAATTTACTAAGTCAGCTAATGATACCTATAAAGTATAATTGGACTGTACTTATCCTACTATGCCCTTTTGGTGAGGATCCAGGAATGAGCATACTACCGGGATAGCTGATTTAGGCAATAATTTGAATATATTCAAGGTAGTGGTTAATCTATACATCTAGAGTTGGCCAATACCTTTTCTTACTTAGCTATATTTTATTGTATTCAGAGACAGAGTTTGTTCCTGTTCAGATATCCCATGTGTATTTTGACTTTGAGTTATATTAGTTATTCTTACACTATGACACCAGGTTTTGGGATTTAGTTTTGTATCTTGATTGTATTTATGCTATTATTATCCTTTTATAGTTTGGCTTCGTTCTTTAAGTATTGCCTTGTGTTTTAATATTGATTTCTCATTTTATATCAATTTGGGTGATAGGCTTACTTGTAAAGAGATGTCGTGACAATTACTATCGTGACAAATTGGTATTAGAGCAACCAGGTTTCTTGGTAGTAATAGTTAACGAATAAGGTGTCTAATAGAGTCTAATGGATCAGCATGTACATATCCATATCTATCTTTGAGAGGCTATAAGATATCCTTGGAAAACTTTGCTTACTTTGTTCCTCAACATGTAGATATTCATACATTGTGTTCTAAGTCATATTTCACTCTTTTTTATGCAGGCGCTGATGACTAGATCTACTGAGGCTATAAATGTAAATCAATTATCTGAGGAAAGATCCCACTCTAGAGACTGAGTTGTGAGTTGTGGTCAGGCTCGACAAAGAGTATGGGGATGAGGGTCAACCCCATCTAGGGATAGCATTATTAGACTATTCCCCAAGCCTCAAGTTTATCATGTTGGAGTTATGGGGCATACTCTTATCCCATTGAGTTTTTTCCCCTAGTCATGGAAGGGTTGGTGATTCGATTGTTGACCCGTTTAGAGGGTGCCCATATGAGTGCACCCGGTGTTTCTCCAACTCCAAGTAATGCACCTCTGTCTATACCGAAGTATACTTATGGTGTCCCTATGATTCCAGTATAGATTCTCCTATTGTATCGACATCTTCTTATGGTACTTTACAATCTCTAAATGTGGTTCCTCCTTTAGTGTCAGTATTTTAGTATAGTATTTTGAGGTCAAGAATTAAGCCTTTTTCGATGATGCCTCCTCATATGGGTTATCAACCAGCCAAATTTACTATTCTCTATTGTTGTGATTAAAATTATATCTTTTAAGGATCGAAAGTGGTTTGATAGATTTATTTATTTGGGTCCTTTAAGCTTTAGTGGTGTTGTAGGAGAGGATTTCCTTGAGTTCTTGATGGATTGTCGTGAGAAGTTTTATATTTTTTATTTTCTTGAGTTATTTGAGGTTGCTTATACTACTTAACAGCTGAGAGATGCAACCTGAGATTAGTGGAGGTCACTTATTTGTTGTCGACCTCATGACTTTGTGTTAGTTTATCGAGGTCATTTGAATAGGTTGGTGCCTTTTAATTTAAGGGATCAGATGAGAGATGATTTTGATCCTATGGAGAAGGGCTCCATGACCGTTATAAAGTATGAGGTATATTTTTATGCCTTGTCTAGATATTCTTATACTAGTATTGCCATTGAGTCTAAGAAGTTAGATATTTCTCTTCAGCTTGCTATGACTCAGATAGTAGTGTATAAAGCATAATTTCATAGTATTATGGGTCATGGTAAGATGACTGAGTCTATTCTTTGAGTATCTCTAGGAGGCGCAATGATGTTTTACCATCAGGACGAGTTTAGTGGCCATATTTCTCAACATAGAGATTCTATAGGTTTCCATGGGTATTATGGTAGACCAGTACAGGAAGCCTTGCAGTGTTCAGGTATTGGGTCTTCTAGTTCAGTATCTTTGGGTGGTCGTCCTAGCTAATATATACCTCCTTCTATTGAGTTAGGCTGCAGGTTTTTTTTTGTGTATGATGAGACTGTGCATGTAACCAAGGACTGTTGCTGCTGAGTTTTTAGAGCTACTCTTATATCAGCTGTGAGAGCTAAATATTCTACTAGGGGTACAACAGGCAGATGTAGTAGTGCCCATAGTGGTGGATGCGGAACTACCAAGCTGGGTTGTGGACTTGGTCAGTACTATGCTATACCTGCCAGGCTAGAGGTAGAGGCTTCCAATGTTGTCATCACTAATATCATCCCTTTTTTTTTTAGATCTATATCTATGTTATTTTACTCAAGGTTGACTTTATCCTAAGTGTGTGCACATTTTTCTTTGGGTTTTGATTCTTCTAGTGAGTCTCTTATCATGCCTATCCCTAAATTTACCCATGTAGGAGACTCTTTAGTTGTGGAATGGGTGAACTTATATTGTTTTGTGATTTTTTTTGGCGTGAGACTTCGTTAAATCTTCTTATGTTAGATATTGTAGATTTTGAATTCATCTTTATGGTGTACGAGTGTCTATCATCTCAAATTGAGGTTCAGTGTTCACATCTCACTTTAGGAAGACTTTATAGGAGTATTTGGGTACTCAAATAAATCATAGTGCTATGTTTCACCCCCAGATCAATGATCAATCAAAGCAAAATAGTAAAGTTTTGAAGTATATGCTTTGTGCTTGTCTGATAGACTTTGGTGGCCAGTAGGAGAAACATCTTACTTTGGAAGTATTTGCAATAGTAATAGCTACTGTATCTGTATTAAGATATCCCCTTTTGTGACTTTGTATGTTAGGCATTGTTGCTCTCCAATTAGTTTGTTAGAGGTTTTAGAGATTATACCTTAAGGAACAAACTTTGTTCATGAGTCTTTGTATAGAGATTTGGTCATTCAAGATAGTCTTCGAGCAGCTTAGAGTAGGCATAAGTTTTACAGAAATCATAGACTTCGTGAGTTGAGAATTAGTATTGGTGATCGTGTCTTCCTTGGTGTATCATCCATGAAGGGAGTGATGAGGTTTGGTAAAATGGGCGAGCTTAGACCTTTTGAGATCTTTTGAACTATTGGGGATATGGCTTATGAGTTGTAACTACCTTAAGATTTATCAGTTTTTCATTAAGTTTTCGAGTTTTTATGCTTTGGTGTTACATTTTAGATGAGTATCATGTCATTTGTTGGTATTCTATTCTGTTAAATGAGTGGTTGTCTTTCGTTGGGGATCTTAACTCTATTTTAGCTAGGGATGTTAGATAGTTGTGTTTCTATATTATTTCAGTGGTTAAGGTCCAATGGAGGCATCGATTTGTAGGTGAGTAAACTTTGGAGGTTGAGCCTGATATGCATAGTATTTTCCCCAACTTTTTGAAGATTTAGGTATTTCTATTTCCCTTAATTTGAGGATGAACGATATTCTTAGTGGTGGATGATGTAATGACCTTACTTTTGGTAATTTGTGTGAAATATTTATTTTGTGTAATTTGACTATTTTACCCCTCTATGTTGTTGCATCGTGGAATTTTTGAGATATGGGGATGATCAGAATGGTTCCTCTTTTTTTTTTAGTTTGTTTTATGTGAGATTGTGCTTTTTGATAGTCTATAAGGCTTATTAGTTGACTTTGCTCAACACCTTTTGATCTATGCATCGGATGGCAAAACAAACTTCTCCAGCAGATCCACAACTTTGATTTTTCGTTTGTAACATTGTTGAAATAGTTTTATGACTTTTATATCACATTTCGATCCTCCATTCAGAAAGTTGTGAAAATTGGTCTCAAGGTCAATTTTGTTAAAATGACATTTTTTTTCAAAAATCCGTCATCGCCACTAAGTCCTGAGTGTTGAATTTAGTCTAATAGCATAGTTCTTTTGCACTCTCAAGATTCTAGGTGAATCCACAAGGGTCTGTGGAGATTTGGGATTCTCCAAGCTCCAGCTAATGCACCACTCAGCTAGTGCACTCACTTAAGAAATGCTTTGGTCTCTTAAGCTACTTAGCCTGACAGCCAAAATATTGCCTAAGCGACACCAGGATCACTTTAACAATTGTCATGTAAGCGATATCGTTGTTGCTTAAGTGACACAAATGTGCCAGATGCTTGTCGCTTATGCGACAGCCAATGTCACTTACACTATAAGGCATGCTTCTCTTAAGCAACGCCAGGCCTCTTAAGTAATGGCCGCTAAAGCTACCCAAAAGTCTCTTAAACAGTGGTTGCTTAAGCGACCTGATAGTCGCTTAGGCGATGCCTGGGTGGATTTTATCCCCATTTCTGAGATTTTTACATTCTTTTGAGACATAGATGTCGGGGTTTTAGTTTTTGGGCATTTTCTTCCATTTCTAAGCTTGGGTAGGCTCCAAATCCCTATTTTAATTACTTTCTTTTGATTTTCATCATCCAAATCTTGTTTAAACTCGAACTTACACTTAAAATTTGGGAATTTTTGCTCAGAATGCCAAAATAAACATTTTCTTTTTTTTAAACCCTAATTTCAACTCATTTTCACTTAAATTTTCTCCTATGGGTCCCAATTATCATTGGAAATATGTATTGGAATAAAATTTTAGTTTTACCCCTCTTTTCCAAAAATTCGTTTGTAGAGTACATTTTGACCTTAATTCGAAAGTAGAATAAAATGTATCATTGGCTTTCTTTTGATGCGTAGCTTCTACATTTGTGTATTTTAACTAATTTCTGCATCTATGCATGAGGTGAAAGCTCAGTGATAAAGGCTTATTTTTTTTGGTTTGTACATTCGAGGTAGGTTATGACTTTACTTTCTTAAGACTAGGTAGGGTAGTTAATAATAATTTAAATGCATGTTATATTTATGTGGTTGGATCATAGAAAATGTTTTTAGGTTATTTATATGTTCATGTTGGGCCTATGTGGATAATATTTGATGGTTATAAGACATAAAGCTATGTTTCACCGTGTGGGGTCTTGTATGATATTGGTGGCCTGATATTTATATATGTATGTTTTATTGCATACTTCTTGGTGGAGAAAAGCTTAGATATTTTAAATGATATGGTATAAATGACATTTTCTTGCATGTTTCGTTGATGGTTTATTTCTTATATTGGATTATGGATGGTTGATTGATTAAGTGGATTATTGGGTAACATAGTTGGTGTATTTGTTGAACAATGGATGTTGTAATTTTTTTTGGTTGTGATCACTTAATACACATATCATATTTCTTCATGAAACATTGGTACCACCATAGAAATATTAGAAATACTGGCTTTTTCTGATAGAAAATATGACATCTTTAAAAACCCTCTACCGATGTATGTGCTGGAAAGGAGTTGTTCATATTGGTTGATGAACCCCCTAGGACCTACCTTGGTGTAAATCTAGGTATATGTGGGTTGGATAACCCCCCATAGGTCCTTCATAGAAGCATAAATCGACAGGTGTATATGAGGTTATGTGAAACCTCGTGCATCATCATCATTATTATCTTCATTGCATTTCATAAGTTGTGCTTATTCGGTGGTGGTATTTCTATTTGAAATTTGGTATCTGTCCATTTGTTCTATCTTATTATACTTGTATTTAGTGTTTTTGTATACTTTTTCATCTTTCCGCTACCTATTTTTGTTATTTGATTATATAGTAAAACTGTTAGTGGAGACTGTGCGGGCTACCGTTTGGGACATTTTTTTATTGTGGTTGTCCCATAGTTTGTGTTTATATGATTTAATTTCTACTTTACTCAGTTGGCCTATGATACCTACCGAGTATAATTGGGCCATACTCATCCCTACTGTTCCCTTTAAGTGCAAATCTAGGTACGAGTGCACCACATGAATAGCTGATTCAAATGGCATTTAGACTTTATTCGAGGTTTTGGTTGATCTATGTATCTGAAGTTGGCCCTACCTTTTCTTTTCTAGACTATGTATTATTTTATTAGAGATAGAGTTTGTTCCTTTATTGGTATCCTATATAAATTTTGACTTCAGTTGTATTAGTAGTTCTTTCACTGTGACACAAGGTTTATGGATTTGGTTTGGTATCTTGATTGTATTTACTCTATTATCATATTTGTGTGGTTCGGCTTAGTTCTAGAAGCATTGCCATGGGTTTTAATGTTGATTTCTCATTTCATATCTATTTGGGTGATGGGCTTACTTGTTAAGGCTTACCGCGATAAGTGTCATCATGATCCTTGGTTTTTGGGTCATGACAGCTATCAAGGTAGGTTTTCACCAATCTCAAATCAACCAATTAGGGATCTACATTTCCTACCATAAAGTACTTCAAATGAAGCCATCTAAGTACTAGAGTGATGGCTATTATTATAAGCAAACTTAATTAGGGAAAAATGATCATCCCAACTGATGTGTCATAGAAATACGACACTTTTGATGCTTAAAACCTTTAATTTATGTGTAGACCTAGGTTGTTTTATTAGATATGATGCACTTTATTTTTTATTGTAGGTAAAATAGGTCTACAATAGTGTTAGGATGAAAATGGAAGAAAAAGACTGGCAAAGATAAAGTCTGATCAAGATACAAGTTGCCTAATGTGTCTTCAATATACCATGCGACTCGTAGATGACTCGTAGGCACAACAGAACCCAAAGCCAAACTGAGAATCTAAGTACGTAGAAGATACGACTCGAGCATCCGAGTCATAAGCTAAAGGTATGGTTGTCACAAGGAATCTAACTATAACAGAATGTAATGCTACCATTTCAAGTGGAAGTATCAAAAGTATACAAGTCAAAAGTTTGAGTACGACTCGATTAGGGAAACTGTATGCATACCAGTGTTCAAATCTGGGAAAGACAGAAGTCCTAGGTGGATACAAGTGAAGGCCATGAGTCGTATGGTCAACTAACGAATCGTGAGCAGAAGTCATAGAAAGAATAAAAAGTGAAAGCCTTGGGAGAACATACACTAGATTGGATACGAAAGGCAAGGTACAACTCGTATGATGACGGTACGAGTTGAAGAGTGAGTCATACCATGTGCCAACATATATTTACCTTTTCTATTTTACTAGGATTTCTAAGTATTTTTGAGATACTATAAATACCCTAATCATTTCAATATACTCTATTACATACTTTTGCTTAGTTTTTGATATTTTTGGTTATTAATCATTTATAGATTCTGGATTTTCTTTATCTCGTTATTGTGATAGTAATTACATGTTGTATTAATTGATTATCATGGATTGTGGAATTAATATGAGCGATTAATTTCCCTAAATAGAATAGTAAGAACCCCGATGGATTAACTATATAAGGGAAGTAAGAGATTCATCTATTCTTAAGTAATCTGCATCTATCTTAATCTTCATCATATAAATTGACCTCGAAGCTAATATAGAAGCTTGGGGAGAGCCTGTACTCATAAACATCCTCAAAAGGAAGTTTGTGATTAGGAAAAGAATATTAAGATAGTAGTTAGAGATTCTCTTCCATCATTACTATTCCTCCATCTCATACTCAAAAGGTGAGGGTTGAACTGAAGTCATAGAAAAGGGACAATAAGGTGACTCCCTGAAATTCACAAAGTAAAGGGTGAGATTTATCAACACATTCAAAAGTCTATTTATAATACAAAACTTGTTGACTATACATATAGAGCTGTAGAATAGGTGGGTTGAAAATGAGAAACTTAAGGAGTTAAGAAGCCTGGGGGAACACAGTCCTAGTAGTCGTCTTCTATTATTTACAACTCAAAGTATTCAAATTCTATTACTAATTATTGATTACTTCCAAAAACCCCATTTATTTTCCCTCACTTCTCGTGAACTACATCAAGTTAAGAAACTATTTTTCATCGACCCCAACATACTTGTTTAGAGGTTAGTTTTCAGTGCAATCAAATTTTAGCATCATTGCTAAGGAAGAGTGTAATTTGTTGATTGAATTTGGTGAAGTTCATGGGTTTTATATTCTGTTTTTGATTTAGAATACGTTGGTGTATGTCAAAGATGTTGAGAATAGGCAATACCTTACTCCCTTTTGATCCAGATCCAGAGAGAATTCTTTAAACACCCTGAAAAAAATCAGGATAAGTTCGCAATAGGGTTCCAGACCCTCCACTTATAGATCACAATGTGGCACTACCGCGAGCTATAATTGACCCACAAAATTTTGCAAATTTAAAGATACAATAACTAATAGTTATTGTTGAGGAAGAGAGAAGAGAAGCTAAACAAGCTAATGTGGCAGAAAAGCAGGCCCGAATTAAAGAGGCTAGGCTAGCTTAGAATGCCATTCTAGCCAGGCCAAGACAAGTGCTTGCACAACAAAGGAGAGCCTAAAGAGTTAGAGCTTCAATGATTCCTTCTTATCAGCACCTTCAACCATATAACGAAGATGAATATAAGGGTTATGTTAAACCTGCTGAGATAGGACCCATATTTCCTTCTGCCTTACTACCTAATTTGAAGTTTGATATTACAAGCGCTATTATCCAATTGTTGAACTTAAAAGGTGTATTTTGGGGATGAGCTACTGAATATTCAAACATAAATCTTGCTAAGTTAACTAGGACATGCACATTATATACTATTTTGGGGGGATCGGGAAGATTTGTGATTAGGATTGTTCCCATTTTCATTGATGGGTGAAGCCTCATTATGGTTAGGGGAACTACCTATTGGCTCAATCACTACCTGGCATAAGTTATTTAAATAGTTTTTGAATATATTTCTCCTCCTGCAATGATGCTACAGTTAAAAGATTAGATTTAAAACTTCAGGCAATTACTTGTAGATTCCTTGAGGCATGGTTTAGATTCAAGAAGAAGATGAGCATGGTACTAAATCACAAAATCATTGGATCAAGTTTATTGAAAATTTTCTATATATCACTGAATGCCAGTTTTAGAGCAATGAGACATATGATTTTAGGAGGTGCACCCATTATTTTACGGTGGGATACTATACATGAAATGCAAGATGATATTTCAGTGACTAATAGAGGATGGCATACTGGAGATGCTAAGCGTGGTGCATGTACATATGCCATTAAAGCAATTAATGCATATACAATTGGTCATGGTATGGTCTCTCAAGAATTTGCACAACTTCAGATATATATCAGGCTATTCATAAAATAGTTTGTAGTAATAAGTGCTAAAAAATAAATGTAGTTGCAGCATGGACATCTACTTATATGACTTTGGAGATTGAATCTGAAGAGGAAGCAAAGTGTCTTGATCATAGGTTGGAGTATTTTTGATACCAAGGGTAAGGGAATAAAGGTCAAAACTATTATAATGATAGATATAGAGAAATAAGTAGAGAGAGAGATGGTGATTCGTAGTTAAAGGATGACTACACGGAGACGAGTGACAAATATGTTCCACTAGGTAGCTAAGATACCGAGTCTAGAATTAAAGAAATGTTGTCATAATTGGTCAAAGGGTAAAAAAGTCAAGACAGCTGTATTAAGGAGATTAAGGCAGATCTATGCAGGTAAAATAAGAGAATCGAGTCACATTCTACGATAATCAAACAACTAGAGCAATGGTAAGGCTAGATGTTGGCCACACTAAATCATGAGATCCATACTTGGTTTAGGGGTCCAGTTTCTAAATGTCTTAGTGTTGCACCAATTCCCTCTAGTCTTTCTCAAACTCCTCGGGCTGAAGTGACAAACATTGAGTTTCGTCCGTCCATCCATTTGTTGGCATAGTTAGTAGCTTCTTAGCCTGAGTGTGATATTCTTATTATTCATCTTCTCAGGATATAAAGGTTGGACCTGTTCTTAAGTTTTAACCTTCTGACCTTTACTGGTGTTACGGTTGAGGAGTATCCTTAAGGATTTCTAGATGACATAGAAAAGATCTTTTGTGTTATGCATGACATGAATGTGGAGGGAATGGATTTTTTTGCCTATAAGATAAAAGATAGTGTGTACCAATGGTACAGTGACTGGGAGCAGAAAAGGGGTTACAGTGATGATCCATCACTGTGGGAGGATTTCTCCCATGCTTTTCTAGACTGCTTCATTTCTCAATAGGCTAAGGTGGAAGAGTTTGTTAATCTAAAGCAGGTTAAGATGTTAGTCAAGGAGTATGCCTTGATGTTATACTTGTTATTGTGGTATGCTCCTGAGTTGGTTTTGAGCATGAGAGCTAGGAAGAGGAAGTTTGCTTTAGGATTGTCTCATGAGTTAATCCTTGAATGTATGGCCACCTTGTTAATTAAAGAGATAGATATCTATAGGTTGGTTGGGTACATGTAGTAGCTAGAGGAAAAAAAAAGAAGTAATTTTAGTTAAGTGAAGGAAGGAAAGGAAGTTCATATTTTTTAAGCAAGGTGGTGACCAATAGCAGAGTGGCAAGGATTGTGGTAAATGGACCAAGAAAAAGTGGGTCAATTTTGGGTCATACTCGATGGCTAGTGCTCTCTACCTAGATCCGTCGATTAATAGGAATTTCCATAGTGGAAACAGGGTGCCTAATATAAGACTAGTAGGGCTCAGTCATCTCCATCATATCCTCCCACAGGTTTAGTGGTAGATTGCATTGGGGGTTCTATGAAAAGGTAAAGGAAAAGTGCTTCAACTATGTTCAGCCAAGGCATATGCTTAGAAACTGTCCTATTGTTAAGGTGGCTTTGGGGGAAAAAATATTCAAGTTGCTTCATCAACTACTCTGGCACCAAAGGGTACACCATCTAGTTCTAGCAGTGGTCAGAACCGTCTCTATTCTCTCACTACCCGTCAGGAGTCCAAGGCATCACCCGATGTTGTGATTGGTATATTGAAACTCTTTTATTGTGATTTGTACTAGTTACTTGATTCGAGGTTGACTCTGTTATATATGACCCCATTTGTGGCTATGCATTTTGGTTTTGGTCTCAAGTGTGTTTCAAATCCTTTTTTCTATTTCTACTCAAGTAGGTAACTATGTGATTGCTAGAAGAGCCTATAGGGTGTGTGTGGTATCTGTTGGTAGTAAAGAAACTTTGGTGTTTCTATTTGAACTAGATATTGTATATTTTGATGTTATATTGGGAATGGATTAGTTTCACTCGTGTTGCGCTTCTCTAGACTGTCGAACTCGTAAAGTTGTCTTTAAGTTCCCTAATGAGCTGGTTATTGAGTGGGAGGGTAGTTCCCTACATCCTAAGGGGAAATAATATTAAAGGTGTACATAATGTTCAACAACATTATTAGCCTACCCACAGTCATACCTTTTAAAGCACGTCTTAAAAATCTAGTGCACGATGGAACAAAGATATACATGCATAAATACATACATACATACAAGCAATCAAACTTAGATACATATATATATATATGTATATATATACATATATATATATATGGTGAAGCAATATATAAGATCTGCAACACACAAGGACAACTCAATCTTATTATGTCCAAATTGTAGGACCTTGATAGGTCGTAAAGTTACATTGATTGATCCAAATAATACATATGTTGATGACTATGTGCATTTTTGTTAGTATTAAAATTAAAATATTAAAGTTCTTGATATATTAGTGGATATAATGTGGCAAAAGTTATATAATTACATATTAATGGGCATAAAATGTAGAAAGTGGTATCATATTTTGTAACTCTTTTAATCACTATGAAATGTTTCTCCTAGTTATCATTTACTAATCATCTCACTATACCACATATTACTATGCACTCTCTTTAAAATTTAATTACTTCGAAAAGAACACTACACCTATATGAAGATTCATTTCTTCCTTCCGTGTTATATTCGAAGTTGTTAGCCCCAAAATATACTGTCACAATTGGAATATGATGTTTTAAAATTCATATAGAAAGCACATTATAGATATCATAGTTCACATGGTTGCCCCATCATTGTGTATTTTTTTTGATCCAATTATAATAAGGTATGCAAGTACAAATAAACAAAATTAATCAAGTAAAAAATAAAAGATAGTACAAATGATGTATGCATTCGTCATCACCTAAACATAGAGGGTTACCCCACAATCCAAGCAGTCACTCATATAGTGCCCATGACAATATCTATCTATGGAGCCTCTATAAATGAATAGCTACTCGAGATGCAACTTGAAAAGTAAGGAGTCTCACAATAAAGAGTGTTGACTTATCAATAATCTTTAAGATAAGCATGTTCTCTAATATGATGCAATTCTCTGAAACATGCTTATCTTTTATGCCTAAAACACCACCAAAGACAATGATTATATTCCTGAGTACTGGGCACTCACTAAGTTCTTTGGGAAAATAATTTATTTAATAAAAGTAATAATAATAATTAGAGTTATAAAACATTATAACTAAACATTTCAAAAATCAGTTACCGAGTAAATCATAAAACTTAGAAAAATCACAGTTTCATGAAAACTTAACAAATTTTAAGTCATTTTATTCAACAATCATCTTATATCATTTAAGGCCAAATTCAAGTCAAATTACTCATCAATCTTGCAAGTTAGAGTTAAATCAATAAGTTAGAATATACCAAGTCAATAGCAATCACATTAATTTGGGCACCATATATTCTAGTTAATAAAAGTTAGGAGTATAATACTTTAAGGATCCCAATATTGATGTGGTTAGCAAATGAATCTATGTTGGTTAATCATCTTTTGGAATAGATAAATTTGGTAGGATCGATAACTGCTGTTCCTCATCTAGAATATCACTACTCTGAATATAGAGCAAATACAAATAGGAGAAATCATGGCTTATTAGCCAAAAACTAATCAAAACCAAGTGTCACATATATTGTTTTTCATATAGCAAAATCATGTGGGAAATTATTAGTTTGCAAATCATCTCAACAAATATCATCAGCTAGGAAATATATTTCATATATAATAATACAAGTAAAATATAAACTTGAGGCGAGCTTGTCTTACGCTCATGTAGAGTCTTATTGAAAACATATTTATAATTTGAAGATTATTTGAAAAGAGATATACATAGAAAAGAAACATTTTACAAGAGGAAATTTTGAAAAATCTAGATATGCATCAAGAGTAAGTTTCACAAACCCGACATACCTCAGATTCTTTCTAAGAACTCCCCAAACTTGCTAATAATAATTAAACAATATCTCTCTAATAATCCTAAGAAATCTCAATCAATGATTTCGAATTGAACTCTAAGGAAATATAGATTAGAATTATGATTTACGTTCAAATTAATGATAAAATCATTGGAATATAATTATTATTCACGTGATAATTTGAGATAAAGTCATCTCTAAAATTAAGATAATTGATTAGGAGTGCACCTTAGGTAGTTGAGACAATAATTTTGGCATTTCCACTAAAATTCATCTAAAATGGTAAGAAATGCTATTTCTGAGCTAGGTACGAACTTATAGAGCCTAGACCAACCATAGCGATTGGGGCACCTTTCCAAACTTAACCACGTTTCATGGGGTTCACAATAAAGTCCCTTCTTATTTCTCTAAGTCTTCCTCTACTGTGTCATCTAATTTCCCATACTTAGATGAGTAATAAACCTTTGTGGTAACTTTTTAAAATGCCTCTAACATTCCATAGAGAACCCTAATAGGCAAATGATTCAAAGTGTTGTATTCAAAATTTAAATTACTTTTATTTTGCAGTAGGTATCTAAATTAGTCGGCAATATTACTCTTACTGGAAAAATAGGTTTAGAATTTTTATGAAATCAAATGACTTCGAAGCCTGGGTTGTCATTAGAAAGGGTCCAAAGCCAATTTTGGGACTTAAAAAGAAGTCAAAGGACAAAGACAATGAATCTAGTAGTTAGCTAGTATGAGTTTGTATGAGTATTGACTTAGCAGTTAGCACGTGAAAGCTAAGTACATAAAGTCCATATAAAAAATTTGGTATAAAAAAGGAAGACCTATGAAACTTCGATGATCTCATCCATAAGTCTTCATTCAAACTCATATGGGAGGGATATTGATGAAAAGATGTATAGGGGAAAGATTGGATAACAACTTTACTTGACCAACAGTCAACCAGACATCATATTTAGTGTATGTAACTCTTGCACATTCCAGTCGACTCCCAAAGAGTCTCATCTGACTGCCATCAAAAGGATCATCCGATACCTTATAGAAACTCAAGACATTGGACTATGGTACCCTTGCACTTCCTATTTTGATTTAAAATTTATAGAAAAAAAACTAGTGGAGCCTGTCAAATTTTTGATGATGCCATGATCTCACAGAACAACAAGAAGCAAACTTTAGCTGCTCTTTTAACAACTGAAGCCGAATACATAGTCGTTGGAAGTTGTGGTACTCAAATTTTATGGATTATTCATCAACCACTTGATTTTAATCCGTCCTTTAAATTTATTCCCATATTGAGTGATAATACCAATGCTATTAGCTTATCAAAATATATTGTGCATCATTCTAGAGCCAAACACATCGATAGTAAGCATTTTTTAAAAATTATGTAGAAAATGGTGATATTTTGTTAAAATTTTTGACTCCAAAAATCAATTGGCAGATATTTTTACAAAACCCCTGTTAGAAGAAAGATTTTGTTGCATTAAAAAAAGAATTCGTATTCTCAACATTAATGAATTATGAGTCTTATTTTTTGTCAAATATCTCTTTTACTTATTTCAATTTTCTCATCAGTTTTTAACCAAAAATTGATTTTCAAAAGGGGGTGTGTCCCTTGTTTTTGCTGTGTTGTAAAAAGATCTTTAACACACTCTTTGCCACACTGATTGTTTTGTCTTGTACTTGATAGTTGATACATTAAATCTCTTCTATCTCTCTACTACTCTTTTTGCTACTTTGTGGTTCTTTTTGATTATGCCAAAAGGGGAGAAAGACAGGAAAATTAGAAGTGCCTATAAATTAGGGGGAGCAAATTGACTATCAATAAATAAGGATCGACTAATACTCATGAAACTTGGAACAACAGAAGTAATTATAAATTAAAGGGAGAAAGCCGACTACTTTGACAAACAAGGAAGTCAACTGATATTTATGCTTGTTTGTTATTATCAAAAAGAGGGAGATTGTTAGCCTCCTATATTTATGTTTTATGTTTTAATAATGACAAGTTAATTAGTAAACTTTGTAGGATCTCTAATGATAGAAAGAGATCACACATAAACAACATTAAAGATCTCAAATCATTGGAGGATATCTCATATAAGGCAAGAAATATTCTCCTTAAGAATATCATGCTAAATATGGAGCCACATCAAAGTTATTCAAGATTGCTAATAATGGAAGGAGATCTCACATAAAGGACATTGAAGATCTAAAATAATCGGAGGATATCTCACACAAGGCAAGGAATATTCTCTATAAAAATGTAATGCTAAATATGGAGCCATATCAACAGTAGGATATCACTTGACAAGGCAACAAAAATCATATCAACTGAAAATTCCAATAGATAAGGGAATTTGACGCACGTCACAGAAATTTCAAGTAGAATAAAGATCTCACTCCTTACAAGGACACATCTAATATGCCCTTGTATAGATGTGAGAAAGCTAAATCGCACCAAGTATGGACATATCTGATATGTACTTACCATAAGGTGAAAACTCCCTAAATCAAGGAATCAATTCAAATCCTTAATTGAGAAAAAATATCTGGGGTTTTCTTATGAAGAGCAGCAGCTGAAGTCTATAAAATATGAAGACTAAAGATGGACACGGGTGTGCAATTTCAATGAGAAAATTTAAAGTGTCCCATTCTTGGTCTTAAAAGGCTTTGTAATGTTTGGTTATAATTGTTATATAAAGAATAGGATCGAGTAATCTTTGTAATATCAGTTGAAACTATGTCACAAGATCTGTAGAGCAAAATAAGTCTTTAGAACTTGTTTTCTATCATTGTACTCGAGCCAACACTTAACTATCTAAGGAAACTTAGAATCCCAAAGGGAGTTGAAGTAGGCACCACACTGGTGTTTCAAACCAGGATAAATCTTTGTGTTATTACTTTATATTATATTTTTTACTGTCTTAAATGTTTTAAATCTAATCTATTTGTGAAATGCACTGATCTATAAGTGAGTCGAATGTGAGGAGTCAGTAGTTCTATTATTTGTACTTGAGATCAATTTTTTGTGGCCTTTTTTTATAAGTATATATCATACTGATTGAGGGATTAAACGACAGATAAGTTTTATCACTTAGAGTAAGGTTTTATGAATGTTGTGGATTCTAAGGAATGTTTCCATCCCTTCCCTAGATATTCTTCTGCCAACACCACCATTATTTTAGAAAAAAATTGGAAGTTCATAAAGTGGTCAAAGGTTTCTCTTCAGCTTGCTACTTCTCAATTGGTAGTGTAGGGGGTATTATTTTAATGCATTAAAGACCAGGCTAAGATTACTGAGTCTATTCTTTATGCATGCTCTATCAAGTTGAGGTCAGAGGTCACACTCCTCGAGGTAAAGATTCTAGAGGCATTCGTAGGTATCATGGTAGACTAGTTCATGCAGTCTTGTTGGGTTCACGTAGTGGGTCTTCTAGTTCTACAACTTAGGTTTTGGTTTTGCTAGTGAGCCTCTTGCCATGCCTATTTTTGTATCTACCCCAATATAAAACTCCTTAGTAGTAAATCAAGTGTAATAATCTTATATTGTGACTTTTTGCTGAGCGTGAGACTTGGGTAGATCTTATTGTATTATATATTATAGATTTTGATGTCATATTTTGTATGGATTGGTTAGATCCTTATCATGTTTTTCTAGAATATAATGATAAGATTGTGACTTTAGCTTTATTGGGTATACCAAGGATAGCTTAGAAGGGTGTACTTCTTTTGGGTCTCAAGAAAGTTATATCTTTTCTTTAATATCATCTCTTTGTTTAGATGGGATGTTTGTCTTATTTGCCTCATATTTGAGATACTAGTACTTATACACGCCCTTCTAATGATTATATTCGTATTATTCATAAGTGTATGGATGTTTTCCCTATGGATTTGCCTGGTACGCCTCCAGATGGTGATATTATATTTTCTATTGATGTTGAGTCAGGAACCAAACTTATTTCTATTCCTCTTTATAGAATATCCCTAATGGAGTAAATGAAATTGAAGGATTAATTGGAGGAGTTATTGGATAAGGGATTTATCAGACCTAGTATATCACATTTGGGGTGCGCCTATGTTGCTTGCAAGGAAAAAGAATAGGTCCATGCATATGTTTATTGATTGTTGGCAGTTAAACAAGGTGAAGGTTAAAAATAAGTAACCTCTTCCTCTCATATATGATTTATTTGATCAACCTTAGGGTGCTATCGTGTTTTCAATGATAGATTTGAGGTTCGGGTATCACTAGTTAAATATTATATCTTTGAATATCCCTAACACTTTTTTTCGAACTAAGTGTGGTCAATATTTATTCTTGGTCATGTCCTTCGGGTTGACCTATGCCCTAGGTGCATTCATGAAGTTGATAAACCAGATATTTTGATCATATCTCAACTCTTTTGTTATTGTATTAATAGATGATATCTTAGTTTATTCTAAGAGTGATGCTGACAATAATGAGAATTTAGGGATTGTTCTCCATAGATTGAGGAATGAGATGTTTGTACTTAGTTCTCTTAGTTTGAGTTTTAGTTGGAGTCTGTTTCTTCCTAGGTCATGTGTTAACTAAAAATGGTATTATGGTCGATCCAGCCAAGATTGCAGTGTTTTGTGATTGGGATATACCTACTCTCCTATTAAGATTCAGAGTTTCATTAATTTTTTTGGCAGGTTAAAATCAATATTTTGTCAAGGGATTTTCTTCTATTGTGGATCCATTAATCAAGGTGACTCAAAAAAAATTTTCCTTCTAGTGTTTCAATACTTGTGAGGTGTGCTTTCAATATCTTAAAGATTTTTTGACTTTAGCTCCTATCTTGACTTTGACCAAGGAGGGCATGGTTTACAATATTTTGTGATGCTTCTAATGATTGGTTTGGTGTTGTATTGATGTAGGTAGGTTAAGTGATTGAGTATGGTTCTCATTATTGAATCCTCATGAGAGAAATTACCCTACCTATGATTTAGATTTGTGCATGGTAGTGTTTGCTTTGAAGTTGTGGAGGCACTACTTCTGTGGAGTCTATGTGAGATTTTCTCAGATTATTGTAGCTTCAGTATTTCTTCACAAAGAGAGATCTTAATATGAGAAAGCACCATTGGCTTGAGTTGCTTATGGATTATGACTTGAATATCATCTATAATCATGGCAAGGCTAATATAAATAAAGATAACTTTAGATGGAAGTCTACTAACATGGTTATCTTTGTGAATCATTTGTGCTAAGAGAGGCCTTTTGCCTTAAAGGTTCAGTATTTGGCTAACGAGATGGTTAGACTTGATATTTTGACACCTTGATGTGTTTTTGCTTTTTTTAAGGCTAGGTCTTTCTTGATGGAGCAAATTTGAACTCATCTATTTTTTTATGTTGGATTGAGAGTGATTAAGGATAAGGTGTTGACTGAAGAGGATAAGCCTTGCTTTTATTGGAAAGTATTTTAAGAATTTGATGCTGAGTTTGTATGCCAAAAGTGGGTGGTTAGATTAAATTGATTTTGGAGAAGGCTCATTATTCCAGGTGCTCCATCCATTTAAGAGTGACTAAGATGTATCATGATTTGGGATAACATAACTGGTGTGGTGGTATTTTGTTTCAGTGGTTTCCCATTTCAAAGTAAAAATAGGAAAGAATCACTATGGACTTCATGACTTGTTTACCTCATACTTTTTATAGTTCAGATAGTGTTTAGGTCATCATGGATCGATATACCAAATCTTCTCATTTTATTCCAATTAAGATTTATTCAATGTTGAGAGGTTGGCCTGTATCTATATTCTAGATATTATTCATATTCATAGTGTGCCAGTGCCTATCATCTCAAATAGAGGTTCAATGTTCACATTTCATTTTTGGAAGATTTTGCAAGAGTAGTTCGGTACCCAAATTGATCTTAGCACAATATTTCACCCCCAGACTGACGTCGGTAGGAGTAGACTATTCAGGTATTGGAGGATATGCCTCAAGCTTGTGTGATAGACTTTGGAGGTCATCATGAGCAACATCTTTGTTTTTCATAGTTTGTGTATAATAATAGCTACCATTCCAACATTGAAATGGCTTCTTTTAAGGCTTTATATGGTAGGTGTTGTCACTCTCTAGTTGGTTGGTTTGAGGTCTCTAAGATTAGAATTTGAGGTATGAACATTCTTCATGAGTCCTTGGATAGAGTATGGACTATTTAGGATAGACTTCGAGTATCATAGAGCAAGAAAATATGCTATGCAGATCATAGACTTTGTGCCATGAGATTTAGTGTTGGTAATAGTATCTTCCCTCGTATGTTGCCCATGAAGGATGTGATGAGGTTTTGAATGAGGGGCAAGATTAGCCCTAGTATATTAGGCCTTTTGAGATTCTTTGAACTATTGAGGATGTGGCTTATGAGTTAGCATAACCTACAGATTTATTAGATGTTCACCCAGTTTTTCATGTTTCTATGCTTCGATGATACATTCCAGATGAGTTTCATTCCATTCGTTAGGATTCATTTGAGTTATATTAGCAGTTGTCTTCTGTTTAGGAACTTGTCTCCATTCAATCAAGGAGTGTTAGATGGTGGCATTCTAGAGATACTCATGTGATTAAGGTCCAGTGGAGACATCAATCTGTAGATGTGTTTACTTAGGAGGTTGAGTCTGATATGCATAGTAGTTATCCCCATTGATGTTTCCCAAACCTACACCTTCATAAAAAGTATATTGCGATCGATTGAAAATATAATAAACTAACAAGGTTGGGGTCGATCCCATAGGGAAAACGTGAACATTTGCCAACCTTGATGCAGTTCATGAGTAGCACAGGAACGTAAATGGTTGGGATTTTATTATCAATAGCAAATAATAACGACTCTTAAGTATTGTTTAGTTGAAATTAATATGAGAAGAATACTAGTATTGTGTTCCCCTGGCTTCTAAACTACGCAACTTTCTCGTGTTCAACCCAATTATTCTGTTGTTCTTCATGCAAAGCCTACAAGTTAGGTATTATCCAGAAAATAAATTTCACCCATTGACTTGGTTATCGGCTCATAGTGTCGCCTGGTTGACCCTTGCTCCGTCCACAGTTATACTTTGTTATCGTACAAATGTCTTTATCCTCTCTACCAAATCATAAGCTTCTTGGTTATCAAATGCATGTGAATGTAGGATATCTCTAGTGTCAGCAGCTACTTAAGTCTAATTAATACAAAGGAGAATTAAGATACCTTTAGAAACCCTAGAATAATTGGATCTCACACTTCCTCTATGTAGCTAATCCGCAAGGGTTCCCACAACCCTAGATAAGGAGATTAGCCACACATATTTATTCAAGAAACCATGATTATCAATGAAGAATACATAAAATCAATTGCATAAGATTGACTTGAATAAACTCCAAAATCATTAATTGAATAAGACCTTAAATCTAAAGAAAATAATGTAATATAAAGTAATTGTTTGTAAAATAACGTCACAACGCGTAGTCTAATAAAGGATAAACCCTAGGGTATTTATAGTATCTCAAAATAACATAAAAATCCTACTAAAAATTGAAAAGGTAAAGTTGGAAGTCGGTACGACTCAGTCTTCACTCATATCCTCAGCTTATGAGTCATACCCTACCTTATCGTAACCAGTCCAATGTCTAATCTTCCTACGGCTTCAACTCTCTGTTCAACTTATGAGTCGTATCCAAGTATACTACTCAGATTCTTCATCCATCTCCATATTGGACTTCATTCTTTCTAGCACTGAACACTGATTGGGATATAACTTCTCTATATAAGTCATACTCAGACATTCGACTCATATCCTTCTAATACTTTAATTCCTTGATAGTTTCTTTGATTTTGTTATGCTCACAACATCAGCATACGACTAATTCCCTGGGTTAAAACTGGACACTTGAGTCATATCTTATTTGTACGTGGATTCTTTATTTGGCTTTTTGTTCTGTTCCTCATACGATTTAGCATACAAGTCATATTGAATGATTATGAATTGAGGGAAGACTCGTCTATTGATCGTAGTTGGTCATTTTTTTGTCTTTTTCTCCTATTTTTTTGCTCAATCCAACCCAAAGTGCATCATATCTAACAAAACACCCTATGTTCATAGATAAATTTAGGGTTTTAAGCATTGAAAGTGTCATGTTTCCACTCCACATCAACACCCTCAACTTAGACTTTTACATGTCCTCAGGAAAACAAAACCAACTACTATTTTATACCCCCGAGGCGATGATTATAACAAGAAGATCTCAAACAAACCATGGCTGTGATTTTTGAATTAAATTTCAATTTGGTTGTTCCCCTCTTAATTTTAAAATTTTCAACTCAACCTTGCGTAAAACAATTCAGCACATGTCAAAACACAAAGGGATCCAATGATGGCATTACATTAGCAATAGATACTCCGACATAGACCTATTATACAACCATCAAATAATCTAGAAACAATGCATCATAACACATGTGGACTAATAATCATGAAATTAGATTCTCTCCTTAGATATTTCTATCTATTCCGAGATATACCAAATAATGCTGGCTCTCAGAAAGAAGTATCACCGGTATGCATGGAATACCATAGGCTTGCCCATATGCCCTTTTCCTAAGTTGTTAGATAGTCATAGTAAGATCACTATAGGACTTTATTTGTCTTGTAACGTAGGCTCGGGGATGGTAGGATATCCTTTTGGGGATTCTTTTTGTGACTAAGCCTCCAGGACACTACGATTTTCTTGGGGGCCACAAATTTTCCAATTTTTCATTTATTTCTTCCCTTGTATATCTTTTTTCCTTTTAAACAAATTCCAATTGGGACAATCTTGGATTTTCTAGTGCTTATTTTCATCAATCTTTTTCTTTTTCTCTACTTTGCTCTTTTCTTAACTTGCTCTTCATCAAACCTGCTCATGATTCAACTATTTTTCATACATCCTCTTTCTTAGTACACATTTTTCTCTCACACACTCTTATAATAGCTATCCTCAACTTAGGCTATTCTCTCGAGTTATGGTGCTCAGTATCCACAGGAGGACCCGGGTCAAAAATAGGTTTATTTCAAGCTAAAGGGGAAGGTGATAGGTGTAACAAGAAAATTTGGTCTATTAAAGATCAAATATTTGGATCAAAGGGATTTTTTCATTTGCTTCAAGCATTTTAGGATTAAGTGGACTTATACAAAAAAGTTCTTATGATCACCACCTACCTAACCATCCTAGACTTCGATGAAAGCAACCGAACAAGTTCTAGATTCCAACACAACAAAGAACTCAGTAATCATTACACAAACTTGTCCAGGCTACATTACTAAGTGCTAGTTATCCAACTCTGCACTTGCTTTTTCCCTACCTGTACTATCCCTACTCCTAATGCCATTATCAGATACTTAACAGTCTCAACCATATATATAACTCACTAAATTTCTAAAACAAAATATTTTGAGGGGGCTCAATATTTTCAAATCTTTAGTAAAGTTAACACTACTTTTTAGAATATTAATTCAAAACTCCACAATAGTCAGCAGTTTTTCATCAATCACAAAAAGAAATCAAATTCAAAATCAAAATCATTAAGTACAACCAACATTTTTCAGAATTCATAAAATCATAGTTAGAATCAAAATCATCTTCTTCCAAAGGTGCACTGATCTACTCCTTATCTCAGTTTCTTGTATGAAACCTGCAAATCATAACAGACTTTCAATTTTAGCTACATTTGAAAATTTCAAACTGGTCCAAAATTTTTTAGTACCCCATCCCCAACTTATGAGCATTGAACTGTCCTCAGTGCTAAAAATAATAAGAAACTAGGGATCAAAATCATACCTAGGCACTCAAGGCGCTGGAGTATCAACATCAGCATGTGGGCCCTCAGATCGAGTCCTACTCTCCTCAGCAACTCTCCCAACAGGGACTGGATCAACAATAGATGAGGGAATAACATCAACCCCTTTAGCATCTAAACTCAGAGAACTCAAAAAAACAGCTCTCATAGATATCTCCTAGACCCATGTCTAGTGGTCTTGCTCATCCTAGATGCGATCAAGTTTATCCTTATTCTTTGCAACTTTGGCCTCTTTCCTCTTTCTTTTCTTCTCTTTTTTCTATTCCTCTATCTGGTTATCCTGTTCATTTATCGGTACCGCCTAAATATTCGGTGCCTCGATTATGGGAATCATAATCTCTATAATAGGATCAACAACCACCGGCCTGTTGGACAACTCGCAACCAATACATTTATTTCAGCAATCTCAGATCGGATATCAGCAACATCTGGTGTCTTACCACTACCTTACTATCGAGTGAACCTTTACTCAAATGCATCGAGGAGCTCTTGTACGTGCCTATCATGTACCTCCAGTTGCTGTTTCATCAAAATTTTCACTCCACCTTCTATGTTGTTGATCTTTGCAATGAGTATAGCCAACTGAGTTATTACCTCTGTCCAAACAGCTTGAGAAACTATCAACATATTAGAAGGCATCTATTATGGCCTAGGTGGCACAAACAAGACTGGTGTGGGGCACTTGAAGTACCCACTGCATTTGTGGGTGCAATATCAATCCATGCACATGCCTTAGAACCCTCAACAGTAGCAGCAACATTAGTAAGATCATATTAAGGGAAGGCTCCAGCCATAGCACCTACTGCCTGCACCACTAATCATGCCAATATAAAAAGTATGATGGGCCTCTCGCATGACATTAATACCCAGGATCTCCAATACCCACAGCTAAAGACACATATGTGATCATGCAGAGTATATGAGTAACGTTTTCTGCTCTGCCACACTAAACATACCTATGTAATCATATAGGGTATATGGGTAACGCCTTCTACTCTACCATGTCTCTCTCTCTTAATTTTTGTTCTAAAAACTCCCTAACATCAAAATCATACCTAACTATAAACCTTCTATCATCGATGCCTAGAACGGGTCAACACATCATCTTTTGTAGTTGGACATAGCCTATAACGGGCTATAGTCCACGAAGACCTACCATCAAAATTATGGGTATCCTTCTTTATCTACTACGACTCCCCAATACCACCTTCAACCCAAGAGGCATGTTCTCCAAGTGCAGCTATTCTCTCAACTATCCACCGAAACATCACCATCTTGTCCTTAATACCTAAAGTCCAATTGGTGTCTTCCATATTTCTTCCATTATATAATCTATTTCTGTTGTGTTGGCCGGGGCCTGATATGTTGGGTCATACAAAAATATTCATATTTTTTGGGGTGATAAATCAACTCGAACTCCACGAATTGTCAGGGAAGAAACATGGTCACTTTTCTTCAATGGCATACCCTGTGGGTACTGTCTCATTAGCTTACCCTTATAGGTGGCATAGAACTCGTAGACTAAAACAACACTATACCATCCTGGATCTCTTATCATCCAATCAAAATCGTACAATCTAAAACGTTCTACAAATTCAAGAAAATTATCCATACCCATAGTAGTCACCCTTCTCTACTCGTATAAGACTCTCTTGATCTTTCCTCTCGATAGCTGAGACAACCCTGTGTTATATATTTCCTATATACTAAGGTAACGCCATCATTCTAGAATAGGCATCAGAGCAGGGGCTAGTGCTAGTTAGGGCTCCTGACTGGCTATTGAGATAGCCTCAACCTCAGGACCATGGCTTCCTCTACAGTCTCCTCAGCTGAACTAGACTCAGCCTCATTATCATCCTCATCAATTGGCACTAGTGTATAGGGAAGTGATATAGTCACATTCTTTCTTATTGGTCCTTTTGGTGGTGGAGTATCAGAATCTCAGGGAACAACTTTCTTTTCCTTAGCTTTAGCTGCTACTTTTGTTTTTTGTGTAGCTTTCTTGGAAGATGTCCCAGTATAATCCTCTCTTCTACTTTATGTCCAGATTATAGATGCACTGATTTCTTCACTTTCTTCTGACTTTTGTTTATTTTGTTTCTTTACCAATGTTTTGGATGAAAATGCATTATTTGGAAGCATTTTTACTACAAATATACTAAATTAGTAACTATTAAAAGAAAAGAAAAGAAAAAATTCAAACTGAAGGTTCAATGTTCCTTGATTTTAGATGGTTACAATTGATGGGTATCAATCGTATCCACTGGGTACAACTCAAATACATAAGTCGTAAACTAGGCAGTGCATGATCATTGTTTACTAGCCCGCTTATGACTACTCCGCGCCAGTTGTACCGGCTAGTTACGACTCATGACCAACAGTCATAAGCTGGTCAAAACATTTGTTAAATTTATTTTCTTCCCAGGTGGGTATGATATTTAAGTACAAATCGTAAATCCTGGATATGACTCATATAGTTGAGTCATATCCATTCCAAAACTTTGAATTTGTCTGATTTCCATATTGTCAGTAGGTACGAGTCTCATTCCAACTCCTGTACCGGTTGATACGAGTTGTAAGGAGTCTTGTATCCACTATAAAATTAAAGTCCAAATTTCAAAGTTTGACTCCAATAAAATTCCCAATCTACCAACTTTTTTATTTATATCAAGCATTTTCAACACATAATCACCCAAAAACCCCATTTTTGAACCCTAGTTCATCCCTATTCACATGTTTCAACACAAATATCTAATTATAGTGTACCAAAAATCCATTAAATGAAGAAATATAACTTAAAAAAAGTTAAAAATACCTCATCATACATATTTTAACTTACAATTTAGCAAATATAAGGTCGAAAACTTACTTGTTATGTGTAGAGTAGTAAATTTTGTGTTTGGGTTCTTGAGAGCCTCAAATTTGAATTAAAAAAATGCACCAAGTGATCGATTCGAAGTTGTTAGTACTTAGAATTATTTGGGAACAACTTGATTTGTAGACTGAAGTTCTAAATTTTTGGAATAAAATTGCGGGTACGAGTTAGGGTTCTTCTATGGTTTATCGGGTTTAATTTCCCTTTTTAAATCACAGGTCTAGGCCAGGTCAAAAATGATATATGACCTAGTAAGATGAGGTACTAGTGGTATTTCTGACTCCTACCCAGGCTTATGGGTTATTTTTTTAACTCGTATTTCTTGAAAGCTTACCTGGGTTCTGGAATGGATACGACTCTCGGTCACGATCCGTACCAGGGGCTAGGACTAGCATCGAGTGTCCTATTCATTCAAGAACTTAATTTCTGATTCTGCTTGATCTCCCAGGTCATTACTCATCCTCCTCATGAGTCTTACCGTATAGATATGACTCGGGAAGAGTCCGTATGCTACCCTTTTATCTTGTCTATATTTTAACTGCATGTCTTTAGTCTTGCACATTGAACAAACTCATTAGCCTATACTTAAGCTAAGTACAAATACATGGGTTGCCTCCCATGCAGCGGTTGATTTAACATTGTGGTACGACATGGATAAGTTGGTTACTCATGTTTCACCAACTAGCCTCATGGGTTGCCTACCATGCAATGCTTTATTTAACATTTCATCACGACATAATTGCCTTGATTACTCAGACCTCATCAAAGGCAATATCACCTAGCTCCATTATTTGTTCTAAATTTCCCATATAGTGCTTTACTCTGTTTTCGTGTACCTTAAATGGATTTTTTCCATCCTTCGTTATTTCTAACACACCATAGGGATACACTCTTGTCATAGTTAATAAACCATGCCACCTAGACTCTAGCTTTCCAAGAAACAAATGAAGTCTAGAGTTGTATAGTAGCTCTTGGTCATATTTTTCATACACCTTTTTCTCAATCTTCCAATCATGATACAACCTCATCATTTCCTTGTAAAGTTCTGAACTTTTATATGCCTGAAGCCAAAATTCATCAAACTTATTTATTCCATTCAATCAAGATTTTGTTGCATCACTCCACTCTAAATTTAGCTTCTTCAATGCCCATAGTGCCTTATTCTCAAGTTTAATAGGTAAATTGAAAGATTTTCCATACACAAGATTATAAGGTGAAGTGCCTATGGGGGTTTTGTAAGCTGTACGGTAAGACCATAATGCATTATCTACCCTTCTTTCCCAATCAGTCCAACTGAAATTCATAGTCATCGGTAATATGGACTTTATTTATCTATTGGATACTTCAACTTTTCTGATTAGGTGCTGCCACCTTGTGATTCACTTCTTATTTTACAAGTAGACTCTTAAATGGATGATTTCAAAAATGTGACCCTACGTCACTAATAATAGCACACACAGCATACCAAATTGAAAAAAGATATTTTTTTCTCAAAAATGTTGTGACACTCCTTGCTTCATTACTAGGAAATGAAATTGCTTCCACCTACTTTGACACATAGAAAACAACTACAAATAAGTACTTTATGCCATACGAACTCACAAAAGGTCCCATAAATCTATTCTCTATACATCAAACACTTCTATTTCTAAGATGGGGGTCTTAGGTAGTTCATGTGTTCTAGTAATAGTACCTTGTCGTTGGCATTGATCACAGGTAGCAGCATATTCATGAGAATCTTTATATATGGTTGTCCAATAGTATCCACATTGTAGGATCTTATGAGTTATTTTAGCCCCTTCATGGTAACCCCCAACTGGCGATGAGTGACACACCTGAAGTATGCTCATTATCTCTACCTCAAGTACGCACCTACGAATGATTCCACCTATGAAAATTCAAAAAAGATAAGGTTTATCCCAGAAAATTTTTCTTACCTCATCATGAACTTTCTTCTTTTCTGATATGAGAGATCTCTAGGGACTAGATCTCTTACTAAGTAGTTTGCAAAATCTACAAACCATACAATCAGATCATGGGAAGCTGCCAATATCTATCCATATAAAAAGATTTCATCAATCTCCAAACCCTTAGCAATATTCTACATAGCTTCCTCCTCTAGTCTAGACAAGTGATTTGCAACTTAATTCTTTGTGCCTTTTATATCCCTTACCTTGAAGTAAAATTCTTGCAACAGCAGCAGCCACCAAATAAGACTTCGATTCGCATCTTGTTTAGCCATTAAGTACCTTAATGCTGCATGATCTGTGTGCACAATCACCTTGCTCCCAATCAATTAAGTATAAACTTTTTAAAGGCAAAAACCACTGCCAATAACTCTTTCTTAGTCACGGTATAGTTATTTTGAGAACGGTTTAGTGCTTTACTATCATAGTAGATGGGATGAAAGATCTTCTCTTTCCATTTTCCTAGTACAACCCCTAAGTCCAATCCGCTAGCATCACACATAATTTCAAAGAGTAAAGAAAAATTAGGAGATACAATTTTTAGAGCCGACACGAGTTTCTCTTTTAAGTTTTCAAAAGCCTTCTTACATGCCTAATCAAAATCAAACTTTACCTCTTTCTCGAGCAGCTTGCAAAGCGGACTAGCAAGCTTTAAGTAGTCCTTGATAAATCATCTATAATAACCTGCATGCCCTAGAAAACTCTAAATCCCCTTTACAAAAATTGGATAAGGTAATCTTTCAATCACCACCCTTTTTTCTCAATCAACCTCTATGCCTCTCTTTGATATTTTGTGCCCAGGCACAGTACCTTCTTTAACCATGAAATGTCACTTTACCTAATTGTGTACCAAGTTCCATTCTTTATACCTCTATAGATGTATTACCAAGTGCTTCAAAAACTAATCAAAAGGTTCCCCCACCACCAAAAAATAATCAATAAAAACTTTAATGTTGTCTTCCACCATATCGGAAAAAATTAACATCATACATCACTGAACCGTGGCGGGGGTGTTGTACTACCCAAATGGCTTTTGTTTGAAAGAAAAGGTCCCATAAGGACATGAAAAGGTGGTCTTCTCTTGGTTTTCTTGTGCAATAATAATTTTATTATAACAAAAGTACCCATCAAGAAAACAATACCATCCTCTGCCTGCTAACCTGTCCAGTATCTAATCCATGAACAACATTGGAAAGTGGTTATTCTGAGTCCAAGCATTCAAATTTCTATAATCCATGCATACTCATTGTCTAGTGAATGGTCTCAAGGGAACTATCTCATTCTTCTCACTAGGTACGACAGTTATTCTGCCCTTCTTTGGAATGCATTAAACTAGACTAACCTATTTTCTATCTGTAATGGAGAATACCACACAAGCATCTAACCACTTGATGGTTTCCTTCTTAATCACTTCTTGCATATGAGGATTAAGTCGACACTGGTGTTAAATAGATGGAATGCAATCTGGTTTAGAATGAATTTTGTAAGCATACAAACCAGGTGGAATATTAACAATATCTATAATAGACCATCCAATGGCCCTTTTGAAATTCTACAACATTGACAAGAATGCTTAAACATCTGACTGTCGCAGATCAGCTCCAATAATAACTGGTAAGGTGTTGTTGGCCTCGAGAAATTCATATTACAAATGAGATGGGATGAATTTCAACTCCAACATTGGTGGTTCTTCAATAGATGGGTGAATTGGTGGAGTAGTTCTATTTTTCGAATCTAGATCAAGCTTTTTTGGTTTATAGTCATAACAACTCCCGTATAGTGCACCTATAAGTAGCTTATACTCCCTAATACCTTCAGAATTAAAGTTCATGATCACATCTTCAAGTGCCTCGATACCTAATCTATCTTCAACAGGGACAACTGCATCAGAACTAGCATCCCACAAAGTCAATGCATCAATATGATGGAATAAATATACCTTTTCATCATCCACATCAATCATAGACACAACTCTCAACTTGTCCAAATGCCTTATAGATTAGCATACATTAAATATCACCTATTTGTCATTGAGTCTCAATATTAGATATCCTTTTTCCAGATCAATCAATGTCCTTTCTGTAGCAAAAATGGTCTTCCCAAGATAATAAGGACTTGAAAAAAGACACTTTTACCAAAACATCATAAAGGATACCAACAGGATTCTTTACTATTTTGTCAGCTATCACTAGCCTCATGGTGGTTGGTTTGGAAGTTCTCAACCTTAAATGCTTGTATACTACCATAGGCATGAGATTGATGCCAGCCCCCAAATCATATAGTACTTGAGTGAAGTTTATAGTCATGACAGTACACGATATTATCAAAGTGCCAGGGTCTTCCTACTTCTCTACCAGAGATATAGTAATTACCACACTACAATGATGAATATTATCTACTGGCTCATAGCTAATTGACCTTTCCTTGGTGATCAAATCTTTCATGAATTTTGTATATCCTGGTATCTCCTCCAATTCCTCTACAAACGGTATGGTGATAGTTACTTCTTTAGCATAGAAATTTTTTTTGATACATAACTTCTTTTATTTCATTTTCAGCCTTTGTGGATAGGAAGGACGTGGTCTTGGAATGGATTTTAGCACAGTTTCTTGCATCTTTTCATCCTTTTCATGTAACTTACTTCTGCTCCCCAAATCAACCAGCTCCTTCTCAGTTTTTTACTCATCAATTGTGTTGTATAGGTGGATCTGTAGTTACCTTACTACTTTGAGTGGTAATGGCATGGCATTAACTGTCATTTTTGGTATTTACCCCTATATTACCTGAAAGAGTACCAGTCTATCTCAGATTTACTGCGGCTAACATTTGACCAAATTGCTGCTCCAACTACTTAATTATTGTAGAATGTAATTCAACTTTCGAGGTCAATCCTGACAGATCATCTTTTATATCTTTTAAGCATTTTTCTTGATTTTCTTTCCCTTTGACTAGCTTGGCCAGGAGTGTCTCAATTTTGTACTTTGTATCTCGACTTCCTGGTGGAATATATTTGTCACACTTCTCCTTATAGTCATCCTTACGCTGCCAATCACCATCTCTATCTCTATACTTGTCATTATAATAGTTCTGACCTTAATTTCCTTGCTCCTATGCTTGGAAATCCAACATCCTATGTTCAAGGAAGTTCAGCTTTTCTTCAGACTCAATTTCAAATGGATTGTATGTTGACCCATGTGTAGAAAATACTTTCACTTTCTCAGTACACATTGAAGAAAATTGTTTTATCAATAACCCTATATCTACATAAAGTTGTGTAATCTCTTGTGCTACCTGGTCAATTATTCCTCCATACTTAATTGATTCCCCAATAGCATATTTACCACCACTACGTTCTGAATCTCTAGTATTCCATCCTCTGTTGGTAACTACAATATCATTAAGAATTTCCTGAACAGCTTCCCAATGAAGATATATGAATGCTTCTCCTAAAATGGTGTCAATCATAAGTCTTGAACTGTCATTAAATGATCTATAGAAGAACTCTAAAAGTAAGATCCTCTGATTCTATGATTTGGTACCATGCTCAGCTTCTTATTGAACCAAAACTATGCCTCATACATGGACTCCATAGGTAGTTGGCTGAAATTGTATATTTCATCCATTAATTATAACATCCATGCAGGAGGGAAAAATCTATTCAAAAATTGTATCTTTAACTCATTCCAGGTAGTTATATATCCTCTAGGGAGTTCTCTTATCCTTAAAGATACTTCGCTAGTAAACAAAAATTAGAACCACCTCAGTCTCAATGCCTTCTTATTAACCCCTAGAATGTTATAGTTTTTCAGATCCCTACAAAATTTGTAAGATGAATGTTCGCTTCATCCTTAGAGGCACCAGAAAACACACCCTTCATATTCAATAGTTGGATCATATTACTAGTGATATCAAACTTTACATTAAGGGCTAATGCCTGAGGAACAATGACTCTCGATTATACATAAGCCATATATTCATCAGTTTAATCCTCATATGGGTCTAAGTGCTAATATTCCTATACAAATGGAGATCTGCCTCACTAAACTCGATGATCAATATTCTATTTAGGCCTAACTAGCCTATGTTGCTGAGCTACTCCTGCCTTTACATCAGCTCTAGCCTGTTCGACTTTCCTACATTTTTTTTCAACAGTTGTTGTGTATGTAAGTCTACAATAACGTATGGATCTATTGCACCACATGGGAGTGCCCCATTTGGATCAACAGGTGGGGGACATTGAACCCATCATGAATTTGTTCTGCTATCCTTCTTGATGTTTGAAGGCTTCTCTCAAGTTCTGGATTAAAAAAGAGTCAGAGAGTGCCTCTGCTCCTAGTTCTTGTCATACACCAACGTATGCCAAATAAAAACTAAAAAATTAAAAACCTATGAACTACACCAATTCAATTCACAATTCAAACCATCTTCTCTGGCAAGGACACAAAAATTTGATGTCGCCCAAAACTATACCTCTACAAAGAAGTATAATGCAGTTGATTGCAAATATAATATCCCAGTAAGGTTAGGTTCGATCCCATATGAAAAAAGTGAACATTTGCTAGCCTTGATGTAATCCACGAATAGTATAGGAAAGTAAATAGGGGGATTTTTTAATCAATAGCAAATAGCAACCGACTTTTGAGTATTGATTAGTTGAAATCAATACGAGATGAATGCCAGGACTGTGTCCCCCCTAGCTTCTAAATTATGTTATTTTCTCGTGTTCACCGTAATTATTATATTTTTTTGCATGCAAAGCCTACAAGTTAGGCATTTTCCAATAGATAAATTTCAACCATTGACTTGGTTATCATCTTAGAGTGTCTTCTTGTTGCCCCTTGCTCTGGCCCAGTCCTACTTGGTTATCATACAACTGTCTTAATCCTAGATACCTAATCACAAAATTCTTGGTTATTGAATGAATATGAATATAAGCTATCTCAAGTGTTTGCAGCTACTTGAAGCTAATTAATACAAAAGAGAATTAAGATACCTGCAGAAACCCTAGAATAATTGGATCTTACACTTTCTCTACTTAGATAATCTGTCAGGGTTCCCACAACCCTAGCTAAGGAGATTATCCACATATATTTATTTAAGAAACAATGATTATCAATAAAGAACACATGAAATTCACTATATTAAGATGAATAAAATCCAAAATTTTTAATTGAATAAAACCTTAAATCTCAAAAAAATAATATAGTAGAAAGTAATTGTGCATAAAATAATGCTAAAACGTGCAACCTAATAAAAGATAAACAGTATGGTATTTATAGTATCTCAAAATAACATAAAAATCCTATTAAAAATGTGAAAGGTAAAGTTAAGTCGGTAGTCGGTACAACTCAGTCTTCACTTGTATCCTCAGCATACGAGTCGTACCCTACCTTGTCATAACCAATCATGTGTCTAATCTACCCATGACTTCAACTCACTATTTAGCTTATGATTTTAGCTTACAAGTCGTAACCATGTATATGACTCAGATTCTTCTTCCGTATCCACCTATGACTTCATTCTTTTGTGGCACTGAACACTGGTTGGGATACGACATCCCTATATAAGTCATACTCAAAGTTTCTACTCATATTCTTCTAATACTTTAATTCCTAAAAAGTAGCTTGGATTTTATTATGCTTATGACTTTAACATACGACTCATACCTTGGCTTACAACTGTGATACTTGAGTCGTATCTTCTTCAAACTTGTTTCTTGATTTGTATTTTTGTTCTTCTCCTCATACGACTCAGCATACGAAGGGGTATCAAATGTTTACAACTTTAGGGCATACTCGTATACTAATCGAAGTTGGTCGTTTTTAGGATTTTCTCCTCTTTTTGGTAAGATTATGTTATAAATTTTTTTACCTACAATTCACACCAAAGTGCATCATATCTATCAAAACACCCTAAGTTCATGCATAGATTTATAGCTTTAAACATTGAAAGTTTCGTGTTTCCATGCCATATTACCCATCTTTTCATTTATTCAGGTATTTTTATTACCTTTAGTTCAAGGACAAATTAGATTCTTAGTTTTGGATGATTTAATGACCTAATTTTTGTTTTGTGTAAATTATTTATTTTTATATGATTTTACTATTTTACCCCTCAATATGGTTACATTATGGTATTTTTGCGGTCCGGTGATGATTAGCACAGTTTCAAATGCATTTGAGGATGATTTATATGAGATTATTAGTTTTTGTGGACTTAAAAGCTTATTAGTTGACTTCGGTCAACATCTTTTGATCCATGTGTCTGATTGAAAAACAATTTGCACCAGTAGATTTGAAACATCAATTTTAGGTTGCCAACATGGTTGGTGTGGTTTTACGGCTTTATATCTTATTTTGACCCTCTATTTGGAATGTTGTAAAAATAGGTCTTAGGGATCAATTTTGTAAAAATGATGTTTTTTAAAAAAAAATTGATATCTCTATCAAGTCTGATGCGTCAATTTTGACAAGGTATTATAGTTCATTGGCATTCTCCAGATTCTAGATGAATCTCGAGTGGTCAAAAGAGACATGAAATTTTCAAAGTTTCCACACCTGGTGTAGCCACTAAAGTGTCATTTTGGTCACTTTAGAGGAAGCCGCTAAAGTGCCACATCTCTACTTTGGTGGCCGGCTACAAGCTGGGCAAAGGCATTTTAACTACGCTAATAAGCTGTAGCGCAGGGCGCTAAGCATCCCTTGTTTATATTAGTGGAATGGCAAGCTAAGCGGGTACTATTAAAGTCTTACATAAACACTTTAGTGGTGACCGCTAAAGCACCCACTTGACCGCTTTAGTAGTACCTCTCACTAGGTATATAAATAATTATTTTCTTAGTTTTTTTTACAAATTTTGACACTTGGAGCTTGGGGATCGAGTTTTTGGGCATTTTCTTACATGTTTAAGCTTTTCTAAGCTCCAAACTCCTATTTCAACTATTTTTCTTCAACTTTATAATATAAAAGTTGTTTAAACACTAATTTAAAGGTGGAATTTGGGAATTTTTTCCTAAAAGGCCCAACTTAGAATTTCTTCGATACAAACCCCAATTTCACTTCTATTTTCTGATATGATTTCCTTTACTCTTGCAAGATATGTGTTTGGTCTAAACTTATAATTTTATCCTTTTTTTAAAACTTATTTTGGGGGTCCGTTTTTACCTCGACTCACAAATAGGCAATATGGGTATCATTGACTTTCTTTTATTACATAAATTCTATATATCTGTATGTTTTTGCTAATTTCTGAGTCCATGCATGAGGTGAAGCTCAGTGATAAAGGCTTATTTCTTTCAATTTTTGCATTCAGGGTAGGTTGTGACTTAACTTTCTTAAGATTTAGATGGATAGTAAAAATAGTCCAAAAGCATCGGTATGGATTTGTATCATGAAAAATGTATTTAGGTGATTCATATGCTCGTGTGGAGGCCTATATGGATAATATTAGATGGTGTTGAGACATATTTTCTATATGTGACCATGTGGGCTTCTATATGATTTTGTTGGCCTGATATTGATATAAGTATGTTTGGTTGTAAACCTTTTTTTAGGAAAAGCCTAGTTTTTGGATTTATGTGGTATCAATGGCCTATTCCTTGAATATTTCTCTTGATGGTTTCTGAATTAAATTAAATGATGGATGGTTGGTTGATTTAAGTATATTTTTACCTCACTTGGTTAATAGATTTTTTGGATGTTGGAAACTCTTATTTTGGTTGATTGCGAACATTACATCCTCATATCATACTTATTCATGAAACATTGGTACCACCGTAGAAATACTGGAAATACTTGCTTTTTCTGATACAAAATATGACATCTTTAAAAATCCTCTACTACTGTATGTGCTGTAGTGGCGTTATTGATATTGATATTGCATATTGGTTGTACATAGGTTGATGATCACCCAATAGGTCCTACGTGGGAGCAGATCTTGAAAGGTGTGGATTGAAACAAAGGCCATAGGTCTTACCTTAGGGAAAAGATCGATAGGTGTATACGGAGGTTGTGCAATGATCTTGTGTATTATCATCATCATCTTTATTGGACCCCATATATATTGTGCTTATTCTTTGTTGTATTTCAGTTCTTGATGTGATATCTATCCATTTGTATTCCTTTATCCTACTTGTACCTTCTATATGTTTATATATGTGGTTTCTTCTGGTACCTACATTTGTTATTTGTATATATATTATAAATGTTAGTAGAGATCGTGTGGTATACCATTTGGGACATTTTCTGATTGCAAATGACGGGCCCATAATTTGTGTTTATATATTTTATTTTCTACTTTACTTAGTCACCTTTTTATACCTACTGAGTACAAATAGACTGTAGTCATCCCTATTGTGCCCTTTCAGTGTATATCCAGATATAAGTGCATCACATGGATAGCAAATTTAGGCAGCATTTGGAGTCTATTTGAGGTAGCATGTGATCTATCCATCAGAGTTGGCCACTACCTTTTCCTATCTAAACTATATCTTATTGTATTCAGAGAAAAACTTTGTTCCCTTTTAGATATCCTATGTATATTTTGACATTGAGTTTTATTAGTGGTTCTTACATTGTGACACCAGGCTTTGGGATATTGTATTGGTATCTTTCTCTATGTATTTCTATTTTTCCTATAGATGTTTATTCTTTGACTCTACTCTAAGAGTCTTGCCTTGGGTTTTGGTATTGATTCTTCATTCATATTACTTTGGGTGATAGGTTTACTAGTCAAGGCTTGTCATTACAAGTGCCATCATGACCTTGGATTTTTGATCATGACACAAGGAACCTCACATCAAAAATTAACCTCACAACAAAAATTATCAGTCACAACATAAACTAAGGTATTTATACCAGTAGAAAAATGTTGCGAGAATAAGATAGCCAAAAGTCTTACCATATACATGATATTTGAAGATAGTAAGGACATCTCATCTTTGTTTCCGCTTCTACTTCACAAGTTGCTTCCTTAGACTGATGAAGATACCATAAGACCTAATTGGTGTTAACATCCTTACTTATCAACCTTCAATCGTTAACCTTATAGCTTGTCGATTTAGGATATAAATGAATTTTTAACCTTAGTTCTTAATCTTTATAACATAAAGTAAAATTAACCTTAGTTCTTAATCTTTATAACATAAAGTAAAATAATTATACCAAAAGAGAAATTATTGCGAGAATAAGATAGACAGAATGGTTACCATATACATAATGTACAAAGAAAGTGAGGATATGTCTTCTTTATTTCCTCTTTAGTTTCACAAGTTGCTTCCTCAAAAAGATGATTATGCTACAAGACATAATTAGAGTTATATCCTTACTTCTTAACCTTCTAACTTGTGGAACAAGAATCTTCACAAAATTTCATCTCCTCTTTATACAGGATGAGAAGTATTGTGTCTGCACTAAATCAACATACACATGAGAAAGATGGGATGCATCATCGGTATTTAAGAAAATAAATTCATCTCAAACATTAGCTTTACAACTCTTCACAAGATTTTATAATGGATAATTAATAAAGGAGTAAGTTTATAGTTCCTACCACAATTCATTACACCCTTTTTAGTTGATTCATTAAAAAACACTAGGTCACCCATCATAAATCTAAGTCATGATATCTTATATCTATATAAGACTTTGGTTGACTTTCAGAAGTTCTAAGTCAACTCACAATGATATTAACTAACAAATTAATTTTCCATGTAGATTTTCTAAGTACTAATATGATTGCTTGCACAATTAAAGGTCAAACCATATAGAGACTTATTGTTAATAAGTGGATGACTTGATCTTTTATAAATAAAAGAGAAAGTATTTTCCATAATGAGAGTTTGATTATTATTTCTTATTATGACCTGAAATGTGAAATCTTGATTTTTATGTGATTGGACTACCTTGCCCCTCTCCATAGTTGAGTCCTATTGATTTTGGGGTATGGGGATCATTTTCACAGTTTTCAATGACTTTGGGAGAGTTTGAGATGCTTTGGAGCTTTATTAGTTCTATAGTTGACTACAATCTACCTTTGATGTTTTTAGTGTTTGATGACGATTTTGATAGTTCCATTAGATCTAGAATGTAAGATTTGGTTTAGTAGCAGGGTTGATTCAGTTTTGGAGCCTTTAGTTTTGATTTTGACCCTATGTTTGGAAAACTAGTGAATATGCCTTAAAGGGATCTCATAGTTAGTTTTTAAATTATTTTTTTTAAAATTCATCATTTCCATTGAGTACAAAGCATTAGAATTACCCCAATAGAATATATGGTTTTGTTATAGTGCTATATTCAAATACCTATGGTTAGTTTAGAGCATTGTTTTCTCTTACAAAAATCAACACGTGTTGATATCTATTTTAGTCGTTTAAGCATCCAAGAACCACTTAAGGATTGCCTTCTTTAGAAACCTAGCACTGCTTAGTTGATAGCCACTTTAGCAGGCAACATCACTTAAGAGACATCCGTTTTAGAGGCCTGGTACCGGTTTAGCAGTAGCCACTAGAGCAGCCACCGATATATATAAAACCCATTTTGCAAATCTTCACCATTTTTGAGCTTTGAACTTTGATTTTTGGTGTTTTTATAATTTTCATCACCATTTGAGCTTGGGTAAGCTCTATAACTTTATTTACATTACTTCAGATTGAACTATCATATCAAAACACTTTTTTATCTTGGTTTCAACCTCAAATTTTGGGGATTTGTTGGAAAAAACTTAAAATTAGGTTTTCTAGGATTTGGACCTTTTTTTAAACACATTTTTTTTTATAGTTTCAACTGTAGATTCCTTTAACCTTGGGAAATATTTTTCTAAAATAAAATTCTTGTTTTACCCCTTTTACTTTTAAACTCATTTTTTGAGCCCATTCTAGACCTAACTTCATATGGGAAATATGAGCAATATAAGCTTTATTTTAATGCGTAGAGTATATATTTGAAAGTTATAGTTCATTTTGAATACGTTCAAAAGGGAAAGGCTCCATGTTGAACTAATTTAGGTTTGGATCTAATCATTACGTAGTAGGTTATGACTTAACTTTCTTCACACTAGGTTGGGTAGTTAATGATTATGTAAAGAATTCTATGGGTTAGGTAAAATATATATGGGATGTAATTTTTGAGCTACTATACTTTGCATAATTCCCATGAGGGGGCTTATTTAATGATATTGTTAACTTATGATATTATATATTTCGTGTTGCCTACACAAGGACTTTATTTGACATCATTGGCTCTATTTATGCTTTTGTCTAACATAGGGGTCTTTAATAGATATTATAGGCCTTATTGAGTACCGTTCCCCTTTATTATGATACAAATTCCAAGTTATGGGCTGAAATGATATTGATGATGTCTTACATGCATGGTTATTCCAATGGTGCTCAACTAGAAGTGATATAATGAATTATTTACAAATTTAGTTGATTTTTGTTCTCAGTATATGTATTCAATGGATTATTATAGTCATACTGATTTAATAGTATTCATTATATCATTATTTCTTATATACACATTCATGACATATCGATACTATCAAGGAATATTGATTTTTGAAAGAAACTAAGGCAATTGAATCTTAAAGACTAAATGATGTTCCGATCAAATTGATTATGACATGATGTTGAGATTGGTTGAAATTTGAGATATCATACGGGTTGAGAACCCCCATGGGTCCTATTTTGGGAGTATTGGGGCTATATAGGAGTATATAGAAAGTCATGGAATGACTTTCAACTATTCACTTCATTATCCTTTGTATTGCATTACATATGCATGTTATGTGTTGTTTTTTCATGTTACTTGCCATGTATTTAGCTTCTATCTATACTATTGTGCATTCTTGTCCTTTTTATTATTATATATGTGTATGCATATGTATATATGTATATATATATTTGAATTATTAGAGGGGATAGTGCGAGCTACTATTTGGAAACTTTTTTCCTTGTAGGTTACGTGCTTATAGTATTTTCTTTATTATCTTATTTTCTACATTGCTCAGTAGGCCTGTTATACATACAGATTACAAGTGGACAATACTCACTCCTATTGTACCCTTTGGATGTAGATCTTAGTATGAGTAAGATGTATAGTGATTGAGTTCATCTATAAGTAGTTTATGATTTTGTGGTACTAGTATGCTCTAGGTTATCAGAGTTGACCCCGGACCTCATCCTATCTATTGTTGTATCATTATTTCAATGCGGTTCGACATTAGATTTTGTTATATTTATGACATTAGGTTTTTTGATGGTTATGCACTTTTTTAGACTTCTATATTTATCTATATTATGTTCTGACTTTATTCTATAAGTCTCATCTTGTTTTATTTTACTATGGTTTCTCTTTTTTTTTTTTGCGTAATTGGCTTACTTATCATAGACGGGCCATTATTATTGCCATCATAACCTCATTTTTAGGTTGTGAAAAATCTGTATTAAAGCACTAGGTTCACAAATCTTATAAGTGTATGACTACCTTAGGTTGTACCTTAGAGTTAGTCTTATATGCACACAGACACACATACATATATATACACACACACGCATATACCTATCTTTGGTATTACCGTATATTCTCTCTTTCTTTGTTTATTCACATTGCATAAGTATTTCTTGGCTTTGAATACTTCTATATATCCTTCTTCCATTCTTTTTTTGTATATTTGCTAGTGATATATGGTATAGTGCTTTAGTTCCTGAATACTGCTTAATATGTTATTTTATCCTTACTACCTCTCTAGCTGTATTATGTTAGTTTCCTGGATAGCTGCCGGTAGTTTATTTTCCTATTTTTATGTATTTATATTTTTATTATCTTTTGAGTTTAGTCGGCAGTTGCCTACTTAGTACCATATGTTTGGTACTCATACTACTCTTCTGTAGCCTGCAATTCATAGTATGGGTTCTCGCTGTTATTGTGTGCGTTGTGCGGAGTGGCTATGGATTCAAAATTTAGGGTAAGATCCTAACGTTTACAGCATTACCACTCTCCTTCTTATGGTTTAGACTTATGTGTATACTATATTGAGAGATGGGTTATACATGTATTTTGACTTTGTACTCTTATTGTATTTCCCTTATATTGATTCCACCAGTTTTTGGGACTTTGTTATATGTATTAGTCTTTCATCATATTTATTCTAGTATCTTTGTTCATTTCTCTTAATAGTCTATTACTAGAAGTTCCAGACTATGGGTTATCCTACCCGTTGGTGGGTTATGGTAGGTACCACCATGACTAGAGAAGTTAGGTCATGAAAAATTTCTCTTAGATCCTAGATTGACCAGTATGGCAGTAAAAGAGCTTGGTATATTATAGATTTATGCAGATCCATGTGGAGACATTTGTCAATACTATCTTCGAGAGGCTACATGGAGTATTTAGGAAATTTTTTTCTAGATTCTTTATCGTATCTCACAAATTCTTTGAGCCTCAAGTACATTTATTTACTAAATGCTGTCCTAGATGGATGATATAAGGTTATTGGCAGATGCAAATGGTACTTTAACACAGGTTTTAGGAGTTTAACGGTAGCACCAAACTAGGGAGTCAAAGATTGATATCAAAGATATTTAGGGCCAGCCATAGGATTTGGGGCCAGCCTAGGCTCTAGTAGAGTTTGGACTGCTTCAGCCTTTAAAGATTCAAAGTTTTGAATTTCAAGCCTTTTTATGGATACCTCATAACCAGAAATGATATCTAATACATCGTGCAGTTCTTAGGTGATGTGCCATGGTTTCATGGAACTTTTAATGCTTAAGACTACAAAAATATTCAAGAACTTAGGTCATAGTTAAGATATAAAGAGTGTTTGTGTTTATGTTGTTGGAAAATAGGGTTGGAAGTGATTAGAACAACATAAGAAGAAAAAGTTCCAAAAAGTGAAGCTACATCCCAGATTATGAGTCATTAGGTGACTATACCATATGTAGCCCATGTCGTTAGGAGACCAGTGAGTAAGTCTGGGAAGAAGAATTAAGTTGAAGCTAGCTATGACTTGTACAGATTGACTATGAGTCATAGGGAGGAATCGTTCTGAGTAAACTTAGCTAAATTCTTGAAAGTATAAAATGGAATCACAATGGAAATGAGGTTGGGAATGAGTCGTAAGCTCTGACTATGACTCGTTCGAACAAACTGTTCTGGGCATTTGGAGAGAGGATACTATATGCTGAAATTTCACTTTAAGGAAACAAATCCAACCTATGACTCGTAGGGAGATGTGACGAGTTGTTTATAAGTGGTGAATTTGAATTTACCATTCATTAAAATCCAAAATTTGTGCACACTATAATGATTTGAAGGTATGAATGAGACAACTTTGTTAGTTGAGGGCAATAATTTCTATATTTTACAGGTATACTAGTAATGAAAATAAAAGCTATGGAATTGAGCTTAAAAGAGATCAAAAATAGAAGAGAAGTGCAGCTGTAAGATCTGGAGCATAAACCGGTGTCATTTACTACGATCGTGGTTTGAGGGTTGCAATCATGTCCAGTCAAGCTACGGCAAAGCCAGTGATCGCTATGATCTGAAAGTGATTGTTGTGCCTGCAATTGTGGGCAAGCTATCGCGATTGTGGCCATACTAGTTTATGCTTAGGGTCAGTTTTATAAATTTATATAGCCGATCCCAAATCCTTTAAAAGGCTAAAATCATTTCCCATTTTATATTATTAAACTTTTAAATGAATTGGAGAATTTGTTACCCTATCAAATTGGGGAAATTTAGTGTGGTTAATTTTTCAATTACTTTTGGTTGCAATTGAAGTTTTATATTGGATTACTCTTGATTACAAATTTTAATGGAAGCATTGAATTACAAAGTTTAATTGAAGCATTGAACAATCAATTTGGTATATTTATCTTCCCTAAATTCATAAGCAGCTAAATAATTTACCTTGGGATTATGTTTAAATTGGGTGAAAATATATGTGGTTAGGATTTATTAGTGTAGATTCTTGGTCATTGATTTTGGATTTCACTATTGCTTGCTTAATCTAGTTGGGATTTCTTGGTGAAAATGCCAAATTCCAAAAATGGATTTATGGGTGGAAACCCCAAATTCTCAAAAGCTCACATCATCCTTAAAAGAGGGATATGAGTGAAATTTTGGATACTATATCATCCTTGAAAGAGAGATAAGGATGACAAGGCAATACTAAACCATAGTAGATATAGTTTGTCCTCTTTTCACTTTCTTAGAAATAAAGGAGAGTAGAGAATTAGCTATGTCTTAGGCATCTTCCTAGAAATATGGGGTGTCTAATTGAGGGATTAAGTGGACTCAATTGCCACATCTATGAGGTATACAAAAGTGTCCATGGATGATAATATTTAGGTTTTGTTGACAAAGTAGCCTCAAGAATTCCTAAATTTGCCTACACACATAGTTAATGACTAGAATGTGCACTTAATTATCATGACCCATGCATTATTTGCCCCTAGGAAGACATAATCCCAAGACTTATCCCATATCAAAATCTTAACCACAATCATTGCTTTAAGTTGGTAGTTTGATTTGATTTTGATCAAAGAATTTCCCAAACCATTTCCCCCATTTAAATTCATGCATTTTACTTTTTTTAAATTATGACCATACTCTTAGATGCTATCAACACCTATAGGTTTTGAGGACTAGACTCACTCCTCGAGGAGTCGACCTCAACATGAGTTGAGCTTTATTGACAATGATAATAGTATATCAAAACTATTATATAGATGATCATTAATCAAATAGCGTCGTTCCCGATGACCACGCAAGTAATGTTAGGACTTTTGATGGTCCTAATGATGACAAAGAGCAACTCTATGATGTTGAACATATGAGTGCCATCCGTATCCCACCTAATTAAGGGAATGAGATATTCTATATTACGAGCATAATGTTACTTATTAAAATACTCTGGATTTTGACCCTTATAAAAATATTGATCATTGAGCTTACTTTCCTAGTGACGACTCATCATACGAGTCTATTATGTGGGTACTAATAAGTGCTGAATTTATAATTCATTTGCATCCTAAATTCATGCATACTATAATAATTTAAATGTATGAATGAAACAAATGTGTTAATTAAATGCACTAATTTTCACATTTTGTAGGCACACAAGTGATAAGATAGAATGATTTGGATTTGAGATGAAAGAGGATCAAAGCGACAGGAAAAGTACACTGCTGAAGATCCCTGCACAAATTAGACTAATTACCATGATCGCATTCTGAGGTCGCGATTGCTGCTAGTCACGATGGGTCAGACACCATGATCGCATGATATTGCTTTCAAGCTATAGTTGGTATGACGATACCACCTAAGTATTGGCTGGCGACATTACTGTCAAGCTATAGTTAGTATGACGATACCACTTTTAATGACTTAATAATTGACTATTAGAATTTGTGTTTGGGTTATGGGTAAAATTTTTAATTGGGAAATAATTAGGGTTGTGATAGATAGCTATGAAGGTGTGGGTTTGAATGATGAAAACTTAAAACTCATGATTATTGTCATAAGGTTTGGTCTTGATGACCTGTGTGCATGGTTATGTGCATGTTTAATAGTTTAGATATGATAGTATCTTAGTTTAAAGTGGGGTCGGGGCATTTTCTAGTCTTTCTTGATACCACTGGGTTGTGTTACTAACATATATTGGGGCCCTTTCAGCAAGGAGAACTGAACCCATATAACCTGTGGGTGGATTATATGATGGTTAAGATACACATTCCAGGATAATATTTTAAATACATGCTAAACTTTGTTCCCTATCTCCGCACGATATTTATGTATATCTGTGACTGCATATGGTTATTTGATTTGGTTTGAGTGATGGCATAATTTTATCTTTATCTTTCATTACAAGCTATGATTCCCTCCGCTAACCATCTTTGGAAATTTTATCCCTATGCGATGCAAGAACCAGCCATACTACCATTTTTCTTGCTCAGTGACTAATATTTAGGGACATCTTTAAGTTAGATTGATGTGGTGAGCTTCCATACTCTAGGAGACTCCATTAAATGCAATGAAATTCTTTTCATTATTGTTATTTGTTTGGTTTTTATTTTGGCTATGGCCGAGGGCCTGTCCCGACTAGATATTCTTTGATTCTAATTAGAGACTTTGTCGTACTACTTTGGGCATGGGCAGTGTCAGTATTAGTGTTAGGATTGGTGTTGGTATTTGAACTAGGGTTGGTATCGGCTAGATATTTAGTTGTGGATATTGTATTATGGTTATAGACTTACTTCATTGTCTATAGATTATTATTATTTTATTTTCTTATATGTTCAAAATTCATCCGACAAGAGGTGTAGGGAGGTTATCAGTGGGGTATTAGGGGTTGTCTTCAGTCCTGGTTAGACTTTAGATAGCCGACACAACTAGGCACTAATTTGGGATATGACAGATTGGTATCACATCCCTAGGTTCATGGTCAATTGGGAGTCCACAAGCTATATTGAGTAGAGTTTTTTTTAAGGGTGTGTAGCATGCCATACTCATAATGGAGATGCTATGAGGCATTTAGGAATATTTGTCTTTCTTGTATTCTATTTTTGATCAGTAGAGTCTAATATCCTAAAATCTTCTCTAATATCTGTATGCTCGCTTCTTAGACCATGCCTCTAAGATGATCTGAATTTCAAGAAAACTTCTCTATCCCACTCGAGGAAAATATTTATGGGACCCATCATACTTATGGTGTCCAAACTTAATCTAGGGGTCAAGTTCCTGATTGTCCTTCTGGAGTTCCACTGATCCCCTCTAACCTTTATTGAGCTACTTAGGTTAATACAATAAATGTTGAGTTTTGTCAGTCTATTCATATGTTGACACAATTGGTAGCTTCTCAGAATGAGAATGGTATTTTTATTACTCCATCTTCTGAGGCCACAATGGTTTGCCAGTTTATAAGGTTGAACCCTCTAACCTTTACTAGAGTTGAGGTTGAAGAGGATCCTTAAAGTTTGTTTAAGAGGATCCTTAAAGTTTTCTTGATCGGATGGAAAATTTTTTTGGTGTTATGCATGCCTCTAATGTGAAGGGCATGGAGTTTGCTTCCTAACAACTGAAAGATATTGCCTAGTAGTGGTAAGAGGAATAGGACCACTCAAGGGGTAACAATGCTGAGTCAACCCTATGGGATGATTTTTCTAGTGCTTTTCTTAATTGCTTCTTTTCTCAAGAGCCGAGGGAAGCGAAAGCGGAAGAGTTTGTTAACTTGAATCCAGGCAAGATGTCAGTCAAGGAGTATGCCTTGATTTTCACCAATTGTCTAGATATGCTCCAAAGTTTTTTTCTAGCATGAGTCCTAGAATTAGGAAGTTCGTTTTTGGGTTATCCCGAGACTTAATATTATGGAGTGAGACTTCCTTGTTAAACAAGGATATGGATATCTCCAGGTTGGTGGTGTACATACAACTGGTTGAGGATGAAAAACAAAAGAAGGTGGAGATAGGGGAAAGGCGAGTAAGAAATTTTGATTTTCTAAGCAAGATGGTGGCCAAAGACAAAGTAGTAGGGATGGTAGAAAGTGGTCCAAGAAGAAGTGGTACAATTTTGGGTCTTACTCGATGCTAGTGATCCCTACCTAAATTTGTTGGGTGTCAAGTATTTTCATGTTTATGATAGTTATAGGGCATAGGGTTCCTAATCTCAGGCTAGTTAGGCTAAATCAGCTCTATCCTACCCTCTTTATAGATTTTGTGGTCGATTGCATTGGGGTTACTATGATGAAAGAAAGGTCAAGTACTTCAAATGTGGTTAGCTAGGGAACGTCCTTAGAAATTGTCCAGTGGCTAAGGTTGCTTCTTAGGAAAACACAGTTCTGGTTGCCTCTTCATCAACTTCGACACCAAAAGGTATACCACTGGACTCTGACAGTGGTTGAAACTGACTCTATGCTCTCGCTACCTATCATGGGTCTAAGGTATCCCTGATTTCATTAATAGTATATTAAAACTCTTTTTTCGAGATATGTAGAAGTTACTTGATCTGGGGTCCACTCTTTCATTGTGACCCCATTTGTTGCTTTGCATTTTAGTTTTGATCCCGAGTGTATTTCAGATGCTTTTTCTATTTCTACACCAGTGGGTGACTTTGTAGTGGCTAGAAAAGTATATAGGGGTTGTGTGGTAACCGTGAGTGGTCGGAAAACTTTAGTGGATCAGTTTGAATTAGACATAGTTTATTTTGATGTCTTGTTGTAGATGGATTGGCTACACTCATGCTATGCTTCTCTAGACTATCAGACCCATATGGTTATCTTTAAATTCCCTAATAAGCCAATTATTAAGTGATAGGGTGGTTCACTAGCTCCTAAGGGGAGGTTAATATCATATCTTAGACCTTGGAGATTAATTTCCAAGGGTTGTCTCTATCATCTTGTTCGGGTAAAAGATTCTAACTCAAAGGGTCCTTCTTTACATTCCATCCTGATGGTGAATGAATTCCCTTAGGTCTTCCATAACAAACTTACTAGTGTCCCTCCCAATAGAGAGATTGATTTTTGGATTTTTCTTGTCCCAAACACTCGGCCTATCTATATTCCCCCATATAGAATTGCTCCAGCTGACTAAAAGGAGCTTAAGGAGAAACTAAAGAATCTTTTACATAAGGGTTTTATCTCTCCTAGCATATCTATGTAGGATTCATCAGTGTTATTTGTGCGTAAGAAGGATAGTTCTCTTTAGATGTTTATTGATTATCGATAAATAAATAAGGTGACGATAATTAATAAGTACCCTCTTTTGAGGATAGATGATTTGTTTGATTTGCTTTAGGGTACTAAGTTTTTCACCAAGATTGATTTTCAGTCTAGGTATTATCAGCTAAAGATTAGGGAGGTGGATATCCCTAAGACTGCCTTTTGTACCCAATATAGGAAATTTGAATTTCAGGTTATGTCTTTTGGATTGACCAATGCAGCGATGAAGACTTGATGAATAGTTCTTTCATCAATTTTTAGATTTATTTTTCATGTGTTCATAGATAACATTCTTGTGTACTCTAAGAGTGATAAGGATCATGTCTATAACATTCGCATTGTATTGCAGAACCTAAAAAAGCAACAATTGTATGCCAAATTTTCAAAATGTGAATTTTAGTTAAACGCTGTTACTTCTCTAGGCTATGTCATTTCTAGTGAAGGGATCATAGCAGATTCAGAGAAAGCCGCAGTTGTTAAGAAGTGGCCTAGACCCACGACTCCAACCATATCTGAAGTTTCTTTGGTATAGCTGGTTACTACTGGAGGTTTGTGGAAAGTTTTTCGGCTATAGTTGCCTAGTTGACTAAGTTAACTCAGAAAAGTGTAAGGTTTTTATGGTCTGATGCTTACGAACATATCTTTGAGAAGATAAATGATAAGCTGACTTTAGCTCTAGTATTGAATATGCCTAAAGACATGATTGGTTTGAAGTCTATTGTGATGCATCCCGAGTAGGGTTTGGTTGCGTTTTCATGCAGCATGTGCCTCTAGACAGTTGAAGGTGCATGAGAAGAACTATATGACTCATGACATAGAGATTTTGCCTGTTGATTTTGTGTTGAAAATATGGCATCACTATTTATATTAGGTGTATGCAGATATCTTTTCAGAACGTAAGAGCCAGCAATATGTGTTTGCCTAGAAAGAGCTTAACCTCCGGTAAAATTGATGGCTTGAGCAGCTCAAGGATTATGAAACTAGACATCACCACTATCCAGGTAAAGCTAATGTGGTTATTGATACTCATAGAAGGATATCCATGGGGAGTATAACGCTCATGTGGATAAGGAAAAGCAAGAATTGGTGAAAGATATACACCATTTGGCTAACCTTGAAGTCTACGTCTTAGAATTTGAAGATGGTAGTGTGCATGATTAGGGGGTGGAAAAGTCATCCTTCGGTGCTGACGTGAAAGAGAAATAAGTGTTGGATCCTGTCTTAATGAGGATCAAGGATGATATAGGTAGGCAGAAAGTGATGGCCTTTGAGATTAGTGGTTATGGCACCTTATGGTACAAAGAGAGATTGTGCATTCCAGTTGTAGATGGATTGTGAGAGAGGATTTTTTCTGAGGGGCATGAGTCGCTCTATTCTATTTATCCTTTCTCGATGAAAATTTATCATGTCCTTATAGAGATATATTGGTGGAAAATATAAAATGGAATGTGGCTAATGTTATGTCTAAGTGCATAGTGTGCTAATAAGTTAAAGTTGAGCACATGAGGCCCAGAGAGTTATATCAAGAAATTGAGTTGCCTATTTTGAAGTGGGAAGTGATCAACAGGGATTTTATTATTGTTCTTTCTCTGTCTTGAAATCACTTTGATTAAATTTGGGTCATCTTGGATAGGATGACTAAGTCTGGTCACTTTTTGCAAGTAAGGAATAATTTTTTGGCAAAGAATTATGTAAGGTTGTATCTCCAAAAGGCTGTGAAGTTGCATTGGGTACCTATTTCTATTATCTCAAATCGTGGTTCATAGTTTTCATCACACTTTTAGTGGTCGTTTCAGAAAGATTTGGCGATCAAGGTGAGTCATACTACTGTTTTCCATCAGCATTCGGATAGGCAAGCTGAAAAAAAAATTTAAACATTGGAAAATTTGCTTCAAGCTTGCGTGATTGACTATGGTGGTAGTTGGATTGAGCATTTGCCTTTTCTAGAGTTTTGCATGTAACAATAGCTACCACTCTAACATTGGGATGGCTCCATTTAAGGACTTGTATGGTAGGAGGTGTAGGTTTCCTATTGGGTGATTCAAGGTTGGTGAGGTGGAGATGTTTGGTTCGGATTTGTTTCACCAAACCATGAAGAAGGTGAATGTGATTCGGGATAGGTTTAAAGCTGCCCAAAGTTGCCAGAAGTCCTATGCATATGTGAGGCATAGAGAGTAAGGGTTTGAGGTTTGGGATAGGGTCCCTTGCTTCCATTAGTTATGCGCAGGGTGTTCTTGAAAGTGTCCCCCATGAAGGGAGTGATGCGGTTTAGGAAGAAGGAGAAGTTTAGTCCCTAGTATGTTGGTTCGTACTTTGTTTTGAGAAGGGTTAGAAATGTTGCATATGAGTTAGAGTTTCATTCTTGTTTGAAATCCATTCAACTGGTGTTCCGTGTTTCTATGTTAAGAAAGTGTGTGGGTGATCCATCATAAATTATGCCTATCAAGAATATTAGTATTTCAGATTCCCTATCTTATGAAGAGATCCCAGTTGAAATCTTTGATCGGTAGGTTCATTAGTTGCAGACCAAGGATGTAGCTTAGGTAAAGTTTCTATAAAGGAACCACAAGGTAGAAAAGACTACTTGGCAAGATGAAGAGGACATGAAGTCCAAGTTTCCATTCCTATTTCTCGTTCTGGAAAATCATGTTTGAGGCATGTGTTCTTCTTACCATCCTTTTTTTGTCTTTGTTAAAGATAGATTATGAATTCCTTCATAATATATTTTCTATCTTCACGATAAAAGTAGACATGTTTAGGTGTTTAATACTGATAGTCACTACATTGTCCTATCATTTGTGTTTGAATGATCCAAGTGGGGGTGAATTAAAACACCCTAGATTTTGACCCTTGGAAAATTTATGAGCTTTGAGCTCACTATCCTAGTGACGACTCATCAATCGAGTCATATGGTGTAGGTATGAGTCTGGTGACTCCAGTCGTTAGGTGTACAGTAGGTGGTGGTTCGATTTTAAGTCTTGGTAACAAATTGGTGGTACGAGTCATTATAGAATGTAATGAGTCATTAGGATGATCCTTTATCAAATCATTAACTTAATGGCCTGGCTTGTCTCAAAGAATGAGTGGCTCACTAAAATCCATGAGGATAGGTTAGGAGTGATAGGGTTTTTTCGTAGTTGTACAGTGTCCAATCCCTTGTGTTATGTCTTTGATACAACTAGATCATATGAGTTGTATGGTTAGGTCACAAGTGGAATCATGTAGTTTTTTTATGGACAGTGTATGGGAGTCCAACTCACTATCTTGGTAATGACTCAAGGGTATGAGTCATAGTGTGTGGTATTGACTCATAACCGCATGCGACCTTTTTACAGCTTTTAAGTTGGGGGCATTCTAGATATTTCCCACTTTAAGACCCTTCAATACCCTGACTTAAAACATTCTTTGGGACTTTATTAACATATTATTCCCAATAAAAGACTCTCAAATTCTACCTCAAACTCCCTATTAAATAAAAAGCTAAAGTTTCATCTAGCTAATCAATTAAGGCTTTCAAGGGTAATTTCTTTTCATGCTTCTTGGTGTCTAAGGCATGTTACTCCTCCCTCATTGTTAGTTTATAAAAAGCTCATGTTTTAAGTTATAGTTTTCATGGTATTGTTATGGCTTTGAAATAAAGGTTGGGGGTTTTGGTTGTTGATGGATGAATATTGTTTCTTATGGTCTAATTATGGTTTACCTTGTTTTAATTATAGTTTTGAACATGTAGTCTCATGGGTATGGTGGTTGAACTTTATAATGATAAATTACTTTAAACTTTTGACTTTTTAAGTGGTTATAACCCTATCCCTGGTTTGTAAATCTGGTTAGTAGTTATGAGAAAGCTGGGAAGTTGAATTAGGAGTACAATGGAATCCCTAAGGTGTTTAGTTTGACTATTTCTAGAAACTAATGCATGGAACAAAATAGTTAAATAGTTAAGGCTTGTTATAAAAACCTTGTGGGGTAAAAAGGAATCCCTCATGTGAATTTTAATAATGGAGTTTGCAGTGTACACGGGAATCTTCTAAGTAGTGGCTGGTGAAATTTCATGCAAGCTATAGTCAGTATAATGATACCACTTTTAATGCCTTTATAATCGACTCCAGGATTAGGTTGTTTCGTTATGTGCTAAATTTATTAATAGGGCAATAATGGGGGTCGTGATAGCTAGCCGTGAAGGTGAGAATCCAAAGGACAGAAATTGAAAACTCATGATTGTCGTCATGAGGTTTTATCTTGATGACCTATGTGCATGGTTCACACTTTTGATATTATTGTATCTTGGTTTGCCGTGTGGTTGGGGCATTCTATGGTCTTCTCTTATACCCCTAGTTCGTGTGGCTAATATACACCAGGTCTCTTTCAGTAGGGGAGCTGAATCCATATATCTCGTGGGTGGATTTTATGACGATTAAGCGACACAATCCAGGTTATGATTTTAAGTGCATGCTAAACTATGTTCTCTATCCCAGCACGATATATACACATATATGTAATTGCATATGGTTATTTGATTTGATTTGAATAATGGCATTATTTTATCTTTATACTTTAGCACAACAAGGGTTCACTCTGCTAACAGTCTTCAGGCATTTTATTCCCATGCGATGCAGGAACCAGCCATACTACCATTACTCCTGCTCAGTGACTTGGATTCAGGAACATCTTTGTGTCAGATTGAAGTTGTGAATTCCAGACTCCTTTTTATGCTATGGACTTCATTTCATTATTATTATTTATTTGGTTTTGGTTTTGGTTTTGGATATGGTCGAGGTAATATCCTGATCAGATATTCGTTGATTCTGGGTCGATACTTTGTTGGACTACTATGGGCATGGGAGGTGTCAGTATTAGTATTAGCGTTAGGATTTTTATTGGTAGGATATTTGGTTGTGGCTATTTGGTTATGGTTATCTACTTATTTTACTGTCTTTAGATTACTATTGTTTTATATTTTATATGTTAAGTATTTATCTAACATAGGGTGTAGAGTTGTTAATGGTAGGGTATTGGGGGTGGTCTCCGGTCCTAGTTGGACTTGAGATACCAGACATGACTAGTACATGGTTTGGGTCTTGTCACATATCCTACAAATGAATGGACTCTTCAGGGGGCAAGCCTATGAGGACCAAAATTTTCATTAGAAGAACTTTGTAAAAGTTTGTGCCCTCTTTGATGTTGCACACATCTCGCAATAATCGATAAGGTTGTTGTCTTCCCATTTTCTCTAATGGGAGAGGCTGTATTATGAATAGAGGGAGATGAATATGGCAAAATTAATTAAGCAATTGGAGTTTCTAACAAAACATATTATGGGTGCACCTATAAAAATGGTGGATGTCGTATTATAAGGGCTTAGATAAAGAAGAGGCCAAGAGTCTTTATGAGGAGATTTGATATTTGGCTAACTATCCAGTGGGTTCCCGCCTAGACTATCAAAGGCAAGGTGGGAACCATGGTTGGATGGATCATGCAAGAGAGAAGAATTAACATGATCATGATAGAAATCGTGATTGGAGAAAAAATAAAAAAGAATATGACTGATATGTTCCTCCCCATGACCGAGCAAAGGGTAAGGAATCCAACTCTATTGATCCCAAAACACTCAAGACCGAAGATGTGTTAGCAAGGATTTTGATGAGGATGGAGGGAACAGACAAAATGGTCCATGAAATTAAATGCAATTTTTTGCAAATCAACCAAATCATGGTATTACAATCTGCCTCGATCAAGCAATTAGAGACTCAAATTGGGAAAATCTTCACTCAACTTAATGCTAGACAAAAAGGAGGTCTTCCTAGTGAAACTATTAGGAATTTGAAAAATAATGCCCAAGTGTTGGCTATTGTCACAAAGAGTGGTAAAACCCTTGATGATTTTGTGGTGGATGTTGAAAAGGAGACCAATATTGAACAAAAAAATTTGAAAAAGAAGCATGTGAATGATTCGAATGAAGAGGCTCTGAAGTCTCAAGAAGGGAATTAAAAAGAACATGAAATTGATAATGAACAGGAAGACCTGAAGGTAGTTGATAATTATATAGTGCAAAGTGATTCGATGCCTACCATGAAGGTTCCCCCTCTATTCCCTCAAGGGCTAAAAAAGATGAGAAGGATAATGCTAAATTTAAAACATTCCATGCTAAGCTTATCAATCTATCAATGGATATCCCGTTGTTAGAGAAAATTAAAGAGATCTTGGTGTATGCTAAGCTTATGAAAAATTTGATGTCGAAAAAAAGTTTTGTTGATGGTAAAATTGTCAAAATTACTCATGGGTGTAGTGCTATCATGATGAGGGCTATAGCAGACAAATAAAAAGTATCTCGGGGACTTTACCATTCCTTACAGCATAGGGAAGCACAAAATAGAAAAAACCTTGTGTGACCTTGGTGCAAGAATCAATATCATGCCTTATGCAATACATTAGAAACTTGGGTTGAGCACTCCTACTCCAACAATAATGAGTCTATTGATGGCGGACCACTCTATCTAAAGACCGGTCGAGGTCTTGTTTTATGTGCTAGTAAAGGGGGACCAATTCATTCTTCTGGTGAATTTTGTTGTGCTTGATTGTGAAATTGACCAAAAGGTTACTATTATCCTTGGTCAACCTTTCCATACAACTAGGAGAGCCATTATGGATATGGAGCTAGGAGAAATGAGATTTTGGGTCAATGATGATGAAGTGTCCTTCTGGGTGTGCAAAATGGACAAACAACCCATGGATTTGAAAGAAGTGTTCATCATAGATGTTGAGGACATGAAGGGTGAATAATAGGTCCAATAAGGATCCAACCTAAAAAGATGAAGGGTGTCATCCCACGATGATAAATAAGGCACTATGTGGGAGGCAACCCACAAATTCAACAAGGTGGACCATATCTTTTATTTTTAATTTACTAAAGTAGATTTTAATTTTATTGTTGTTTAATCCATGCATTTATGGCACTATGGGGTGTTTTCATGAGGCTGAACAATGTAAAGTGTGGAATTTCTATGCAGTAGACTTAACAGGGGAAAATGGAGGACTAAAAATGGCCTTAGTTACCGCGATCGCGGCATTCGACCCACTATGATCATGGTAGTCGTGCATCCATGATCATAAAACATTGACCGTGATCGCTGGCAATTATGCTTAAAAGACCATCCGACTATAATTTGCCCGTCCATACTCCCTTTTTAAATTTTCTCTCAAAATTTCAGCTAATGGGGTCATATGTTGGTATCCAAAAATAGTCTTAGCATCCACTCATCAGCCCTTGTTTGGTGTGTTCTTTGAATTCTCTCATAAATTTCCCTTATGTAGGCCTTAGAATGCATGTGATAGGTGTGGCCTAAAACTATGATTTTCATGATGAATCTTTATTAATTGTACTAATGTAGTGTGGTTGGCTGTTGTATTCGGTGTTAACAAAATTGGGGATGTCTAGAGTACTCATATTGTATTCAAATTTGATAGAAATAGGGTGTACATAGTAAGTGCTCGATCAAATTCCCAAACAAACTCATAGCTATTTGATTTAACATTCTAAGAGCATGATCGAGTACTCAGGTACCTAGTTTAATGCTTTTATTGATAATGCTTGTTTTTTTAACATGATTTCCCTTGAAATTGGAATATTTAATTATTTGAAAGTTTGGGCTAGTCTACACTCAAATATTTTGATCGCGGTTATAGGATGACAATTGTAGTTTAGTGACCCGTGATTGCCATTTATGCGACTGATTTCCATTCTTGACCAAAAATCCTGCACTTCTGTTTTTTTTTTCAAAAACCACCAAGTAAGCATCCCAAGAGCTTAATTGGATAACTTAGCATAGTTTTTGCATAAAAATGTTAATGATGAGTGTTGTTGCGTTGTTGTCATGTTTTCCAGGATTATATCATGGGAGATTATTACCAAGTCTAGTTTATCGCCACTAAATGCCACATCCAGTACTACAATGCTATCCCAAATACAAAGCTTCTTCTGAAGTAGGGCATGTTTTTGGTAAAGGTGATGGAAAAACTTTTGACATTCCATGACAGACTCATAGCCAATGGGTGGAGGAATTTTGCCTCGGATCTACGTTAGGAAAATAAGTAATGGGTTATGGAGTTCTATGCTAACATTTGCATAGTATCTCACTCTGACCCAGTAATCAAGGTCTGAGGGAAGGAGGTGCACTTTAGAGCTGAATAGATAAATAACCTATATGGACTCCTGAATACAGACATAGATTAATCTGATGCAAAGGGGTGTGAACTGGGGAGCTGGATGGCTATGAAGTTACGCCCTAGCATGGAGGTTTCTTGGGCAGTTACCAAGAAAGCGGTATCCATGAATAATTTAACAACAGTAGCAAGGATATAGCAGCATATTATTTATAGTCGGGTTTCTCCATGCACACGCATGATTGCTATTCTAGATACGAGGGCTCAAATGGTCGCCTGTATACTAGACAACATTTTTTTGAATTTTGGTCAACTTGTGATCTCAGACATGAGGTTCTTCAAGACCCATGATGGTACGTATCTTTTATTCCCTTTTCTAATTACTAAGTTTTACAAGAGAGATAGGGTAGAGATATTACCTAAATACACTTGGGTGTGACCAAACTCCCTCATTTATCCTCTCAAGATTCGACGGTGAGGGAGCATCAGGCAAGAGCAAGAAGAGGAAGATTGACATAGGCAAGCCACCATTTGAGGAATAAAAGTCTTGCTTGCAATCCACAGTAGGCCTCATTCATGATATCATGATTGATTTGAGGGCAATAAAAGATCTTATGAAAGGGTTGACTCAGGGGACTGGAGAGCCTTCCACCACTCGACTCTTTTATGTGCCTCAATCTGATTATGAGAGGTAATTAGAGGATCAGAAGGAGCTGGGAGTCACAATTTCTAGGCTTGAAAGGGACTATTTATTTTTGGTTGAGTCCTATAAGGAGATCAAGGTCTCACAAGAGAAAATGATAAAGAGGGAGAAGAAGAGAGACAAGTTCTTCACCAAGATGTGGAAGAGGGTGAAGGGCCTTTGGAAGGTCCGAAAACCCCGAGATAATATTTCTTCTTCCAGATATGAGAGTGATGATGAGGACCCAACTGATTGTTCTAATTTTGATGATTCTAAAGATGATTTAAAGTTTAAGGGAGAGAAAAGCTCTTGATGCGGTTACAGGAAACACCTTTTTCTCTAATTATGCTTTAATATTTATGCGGTGAGGTCATACACGCTATTTTGTTGGGAGTACCTGTCTTTATATTTATTCATTGGGTCTATACTATTGAGATATTTCTGGATAATATGATGTTCATTTGGATGATTCGTGTTTTTACTTTTAGGTTGTAGTATTCGAGCACTCTTATGGTGCCCACATTTCATAGATTAGCTACTTGTTTCATTTTTTTGTCTTTATTTTTATTATTACTATGATGATATCGGATGAGCATTTCCCTATAATATATTGAGTAACACCATTCTTAAGGGAAAATTATCGTTATTAGATTTTGAGCCATGGATGCATGGGAAGTCTGTGTACCCAAAGAATCAGAGCGATGAATTCAAGGGAAATCGATGTACCTATGGAATTTTCAATTTGGGATTGCATATATACCTATGGTAAATTTTGAGTAGCCATATGGTTTGCCATCATGAAAGCCGAAATGTGAGATGATGGTTTGGTTTGGTAACATGAATAGCAAGTTGTGTGTGGTGCAAATGGTAAGCAAACACCCACTCCATCTAAAAATTTTTTTAAACCAAGGGCATGGATGTGAAAATTTTGTAACAATACTTACCTTTTTTTCGGACTTTGAAGTGTTTGCCTTGTAGAAATTAGTAAATACTCCCTTTTGTCTCTAGTAGAAAGTGTAATTGAGCCTCATTGTGGAGTTTGCATGCCATATGTGGTGAGCATAATTGTCTAACTCTCATGCATACTTGTACCATCAAGAACTTGCCCCATTAGTCTCTCAAGGCTAATTATGACTATACTTTGTTGGTGAAGTGATCTTAAGCCTTTCTTGTGGAAATAGGAACCCACTTTATCCTAAATAGCCTACCCATATATACAAAAGTTTCCTCAGTTACCCATTTCTAGGTCTTCAAGCCTCTCTTTCACAACAACATTACACAACTTGAATTATTCAAAGTTGTCCCTGTTTTGAACCCTACCCTCCTTGAACTCAAAAAATAAAAAAAATGAGTCCAAATGTCTAAGTTGGGGGTGATAAGTTTGAAGAGATAAATTTTGGCCATGATAATGTAAGTGGATGCCTATGATTCTTAGAAAAGAAATAAAAGTGAGAAAATGAAAAATAAATAGAAAGGACTTATCAAATGAAGGAATAGCATAAGATAGTATATGAATTAGTTTAAAAGAAAATGCATGCAAAGAGTTTGGTAAATTGAGGTAGCTAATGTAGGCGTGTGTGAATTTTGCAAGCAAATGAAGTGATCCATGGTCCAAAATTATGTGAAAATAGTGTGATATAGATATTCAAGGAGGGTATAGTAACTTTTTTCCCAAGATACATCATACCCTTTCCCCGAACCTACTTACAAGCTTAGAAAGTCCTTCAAGATCTCCAACCAAGTATGGTCATTGTAGTGGCAATTGAATATAAGGGAAATCCTATGGTATGATATTCGTTATCTTTAAGAGAGTCTTTTTGAAAGAGAGAGTCTTGTGCTAACATTCCTTGTTTCATATTTGATAAGTTAGTTCAAGGGATTTCCTTCTTGTGAGGTAGCATGTAAATAAATTTAGGTAGGTGAAATTGTCATTTTCACGAAAAAAAGGAAAAGGAGTATAGTTGAGTTTCTTTTTAGAGGGATTCACCTCTAGAGAGTTGGTAAGTATTTCATTATAGTTCCTTAAAATCCTTTGGATCTTTGATTTTATATTTTATGTTGAGGGAAGTTGGGATAATAGCTTTGCCCATGCTGAGAGCTAAGTGTGGTATCAATAAAGTTTGAAGTCGTTGTAATCGTTTGGTTGTATAAATGTTCTTAAATTTGCATTGTCTCATTAAGTAAGAAGTAGTGTTTCTTGAGAATAAACAAAGTTTTAAGTTGGGGTGTTGATGAGTGGTGAATTTACCACTCATTAACGCCCAAAATATATGCACACTACTATGATTTGAAGGTATAAATGAAACAACTTTGTTAGTTTAGGCCACTAATTTAAACATTTTGTAGGTATACGGGTGATGAAAAATCTATATGTTGAATCAATCTTAAAATGGATCAAAAAAAGAAGACAAGTGCAGCTGGAACACCTAGAGAGCGAATTTGTCTCAATTACTGCGATCGCGGATAGTCAAGCTAGGTCAAAGCCAGTGATCACTAAATTTGAAGGAGAGCGCAGCAACACGAGTTTATGCCCAGGGTAAATTTCTAAATGTATGCAGTCGACCTCAAATCCTTCAATAGGTAAAACCCTTTTCCATTTGATATCATTGAACTTTGAAATTGAATTGGAAACTTTGTAAGCCTTACCAAATTGTGGAAATATAGTGTGGTTTAATTTTCAATCAGTTTTGGTTGTAATTGAACTTGGATATTCGATTAAACTTGATTGAAAAGTTTAATGGAAGCATTTAACAATCAATTTGGTATATTTATCTTCCCTAACATAATAAGTATCTAAACAATTTATCTTAGGATTATGTTGAAATAGGGTGAAAATATGTGTGGGTTAGGACTTATTAGTGTAGGTTCTTAATCATTTATTGTGGGTTGTTATTGCTTTATTAATCTAGTTGGTATTTTTTAGTTAAAACCCCAAATTACAAAAATTAATTTTTGGGTGAAAACCCAAAATTCTCAAAAGTTCACATCATCCTTGAAAGAGAGATGTGAGTGAACTTGTGGATCTCACATCATCCTTGAAAGAGGAATATGGGTGACAAGGAAATAGTGAATAATAGTAGATGTAGTTTGTCCTCTTTTCAATATCTTAGAAAAAAGGGTGAGTTAAGAATTAGCTAAGTCCTGGGCATCTTCCTATAAATAGGGATGCCCAATTGAGGTATTAAGTGGATTTAATTTCCACATCTATGAGGTATCCAAAAGGGTATATGGATGATAATCTTGAGGTTGTGTTGACAAACTATCTTCAATAATTACAAACTTCGCCTATCCACTTAGTTGATAACTAGAATGTGCACTTAATTGTCATGATACATGCATAATCTTCCCCCAGGAAGACATAATCCCAAGACCTATCCCATATCGAAATCTTAACCACAATCTATACTTTAAGTTGTTAGTTTGATTTGACTTTCCCAAATCATTTCCCCTACTTTAATTCATATATTTTACTTTGCTTACACTTGGGGCATACAATATGACGCCATTAACATCTATAGGTTTTGAGGACTAGACTCACTTCTTGAGGATTTGATGTCAATGTGAGTTAAACTTTATTGACAACGATTGTCCTATATCAAAACTATGGTATAGGAAACAATTAATCAGTTGTCACCACTAAAAAGGGAAGATATGAAATGAAGCTAACAACAAGTCATCGTCCATCCAAATGATTCGTTACTTGAGGCGTAGCCACTGATAACCTTATTTTCCTATTTTTTTGGGTTAGGTTTTCTAGGTTATTTTATGAAAATATAAATACTCCTTTTATGCTTTGTATTTTTTTGACGTACTATTTATCACAACTGTATATTGATTCTTTGATTTGACTTTTAATCGTGGAATCCATTGTTCTTGGTTTTTATGATCGATTATTAATTTGATATTGTGGTATTGTTCTTAAATTATTGTAAGATTATTTGTATGTATTCTTTCATGAATTCTATGATTGTTCTTACAAACATGAACGGCTAAACCACCGAACTACAGTTTTGGGAACCTGGCAGAATAACGAGGTAGGGAAAGTGCGATGTCTTTCTAAATCTGTATTTATGCATACATTGTGATATTTTTCAATTTATTTGCTTTCTTAACAACTGCAAAAGTTAAGAACTTGCATGTATTTGAGATAATCTTCACAAGAGAGGTTGAGGTTAGTAAAACATGATTGTAAAAAAATTTAAGGATACCAACACTCGTCTAATTAACTTGACACCTAAAAGTAGATAGTTAATCAGGGATCAGAGATTAAGGTTAGGAAGGTGTCACTCTAAGACTAACAAGGTGAACAGTGATATTTACCAAAGCCATTCATAAGAAAGTTGGTGATACATATCTTGTCAAATTCTGTATACTGGGCCGTGAGATAGTTGTTAGGAGCATGATAAGCCTACAGAGTTAGGAATCGAGGGGGAACACAATCTTAGAATTTATCTCAAATTGATTTAAAACAAAAAATGACCAAGATTTTCTAATCTTGATATTGTTTTCACCAAATCCCCCCATTTACTTGTCTACATTATTTGGGCTACTTAAATAAATTTATTGGAGATATTCATTCTATTCCCTATGGGTTCGACCCCAACATCTATTTGGTTACTATATTTAATTGTGATCACATTGTGCTTTCTTTGGAGGTGTAGCTAGGGAGACATTAAATTTTTGCTTCGTTGTTAAAGTTTGACGTCCGATTCAAGAAGTATCATTTTTGAGCGGATAATGAGGGCCCCAGGTAGATACCGCCCGACATTTGTACATGAATTTTATGTAGCTTATCAGTTGGAGCTGACAAGGGTTTATCCACAAGGGATGTTGTAGATGGGTGGTAAGCCTCTATACTTAGTACTGATTTGGATGTTTAGGGGAACAACTTGGTGCAGACCATATCTCTATTTCTTCATGGGCCATACTTCCATCTCCTAGCAGATACGTCAGAGATGGACCACCGCATGGTGAAGATATATAAAGTTATGACTAAGTAGATTAGGTCGGATGACAAATTTATGGTCTTCAGGTGGATAATTAGAATTACAGCTACTGTACAAAACGATGCGCCTTGGGATGTGGTCGATTCAAAACAGATTATAAAAGCATGTTGAGTTTTGCAGCCAAGGCATGGTGGACATTGCTCCAATATCGATTGAGTGCCACTAAGGGGGGCAACATATTGAGTCCTGATAGAGCTTCATTGGTAGTGGGAATTATGGAGGGCTACGAGATTGATGAAGCCAAGCTTATAGTAAGAAAGATCCATGACCAGGTGTTGAGTATATATACCACCCTGGCCTTTCAGTGCTTATTGATAATGATTTGTCTAGAGGAGGGGGTACAAGAGATAGCAGGTGTTTATTAGTTTTTGTTAGTCCATATGACCATATATTTGAGAATTATTTTGTATCATTCAAACCCAATCTCAAAGGCAAAGGTTGGTCCCATACCACTCCATCCAGATTTCCAGGCTAGCTGGAAGATGAACATTGACACACTGAGTATCACTGATCTCGGTGAGACCCTCATAGATACAGTTCAAACTGAGCCACAGGCTTCCACAGATGCAGTAGAGTCTTCACAAGCCCTAACTCCACCTCCTACTGCAATACCATCTACATCAAGACCACCGCTAAGTTGATATTCCTTGGTCCCAGTTGAGTTCCTGACAACTGTACAAAAAAGACTTTACATCCCAGAGCAACGGGTGACAAACATTGAGTAGGGGGGTGCATCATTTCGTAAAGAAAGAGATCAGGATTGAGATTTAGAGAATTCAGACCTAGTTTGATGGCTTCGTGCCACACATTATCTAGAAGTTGGTAGGAGTTTAGGCCCTAGATCTGGTGGGCGTGCATGAGGAGTTGACCTTCCTCTAGATCTACTATGTAAACTCTTATACTTGGTTTCACCTCCACTGAACATTAATTACTAGAATCTCTCTAGAGCACCCGCTAGACATCACTGGCTAAAATAATCACTGCTCCTCAATGAAAGTCAACCGCTTATCCAGCTTAACTGAGTCCCATCTAAGCATATAAGAAGGGTCAAGAATGTATCACCAACATAGATTCATGGAAAATTGGAAGGAAAACAACAAAATTTATGGGTAATGCTAACTCGTAAGACATCTCAACAACTGTGCAAAGAATCTCAAAGTGTCCAATATATATGGGGCTAAGCTTCACTTTTCTCCCAAAACTCATCATACCCATCAAGGGCGATACTTTAAGGAATACCCGATCACTAACTCCAAATATCAAGGCATAAAGTCTATGATCTGCATATGCCTTCTACCTACTTTGATTTGCCCTCAACCATTCTTGAATAACCCTAACTCTATCCAACAAATCTTAAATCTATTCAGTACCACGGGGTTTAATCTTTGAAGTCTCAAACCAACCAATCGAAGAACAACATCACCTACGATAAAAATCTTCAAAAAATGCCATCTCAATGCTTGAATGGTAGCAATTATTATTGGCAAACTCTGCAAAATCTAAGTGCCTATCCCATTGATCTCCAATATCCATAACACAGGATTAGACCATATCCTCAAAAATATAAATAGTCCACTACGACTGCCCAGCAGTCTCAAGATTAAAGGTTGTTCTAAGATACACCTGAGTACCCAACTCCTCCTGAAAATCTCTCCAAAATCTTGAAGTAAACACTGAACCTCCGTTTGAAATGATAGATATAGGAACACCATGCAAATGGGCTATCTTACTAAGATAGATACAAGCTAACCTGTCGACGCTGAAGGATATTTGAATAGGAATGAATTGTGCTGACATAGTCAACCAACTCAAATGATCCAAATACCATTGGAACCACGAGAAGTAAAAGGAAAAATACTAACAAACTCCATGGTAATCTGGCCTAATTTCCTCTTTGAAATAGGCGATCTCTGAATTAACCCACCATGTCTCTAATGCTTAGCCTTCACCTACTGACAACATAGGAAACTAGCTACAAAGTCTTCCATATCTCTCTTTTTACCACTCCCACTAATAGTAATGCCTCAAATATCTATACTTCTTAGTAATACCTGAGTGAAAAGAATATTTAGAGCTGTGAGACTCACGTAAAATCGACTGAATCAAATCATTAACCTTCAAAACACAAATACAACTATCAAATCTCAAAAGACCCTCAGAATCTGTGGGAGCTATCTTGGATTCACCACTCAACATCCAATCATGGATGATGCAAAGTCTCATATCCTTAAATTATGACTCTGAATCTTCTCAAGTAGCAAAGACCTCACCTCAACATTACCAAAAATCCTCCTAGGGTCTGAAAAATAAAGTCTCACCATCAAGTTGAATAAGCACTGAACATCCCATGCATATAACTTCTATGAAACTAAAATAAAAGCAAAGCTACCTATACTCACCACCTTCTGACTCAAGTCACCAGCTACCACATTTTTCTTGCCCGAATAATACAAGATAGAGATAACATAATCGCTAAGCATCTCTTTCCATTTATGCTACCAAGAATTAAGGTCCCTTTGGGTCATAAGATGCTGAAGACTATGACGATCGGTGAAGATCTTGCAATGCACGCCATAAAGATAATGCCTCCAAATCATAAGTGCAAGAACAACCACTGCCAACTCTAAATCATGAGTGGGTAGTTACGTTCGTGCACCTTTAAATACCTTGATGCATAAGTAATAAATTGGCCCTACTATATCAACACACAAACTAAATTGATATTAGAAGCATCATAATGCGTGGTGAATCCCTCACCCTTAATTGAAAGATCAACAATAAAAGATGTTGTGAGAAATCCTTTGAGCTTTCCAAAGTTTGAATTACACTCTTTAAATCTAAGACCGCATAATAGTGGGATAACTAGTACATGGCCAGAATCACCTAAAAATCTACCATATCTAACACAATAAGATTAGTTGGGTATCAAACTCTCAAAGAGTCAGAAAATATGATCTATAAACCTGATCCACTACTAAAGAATCACCTGCGGGAGAAGATACACACAATGGCATAGATAATGATTCCTAAGATAACTCTAAATGTATGGTATCATAAGTAGACTCATAAGAATAAGTGGATCCCGAATCAAATAAAGAAAACAATGAATGATGGCCCACTAAGATTGGGCCTGTGATGCTAGCATCTAAAGACTAAGCTTTAGGTCTAGCAGGTGAGATATAAAACTAACCATGGTTGCCACGTATCTAGGATCCTAACCAATCTCCTTTCCTATTTGCCTGAAAACCTTTACAAGCACCCTGGGACCATCCCTACGACCATGCATACCACCTCTATCTAGGAGTGGAACTAACAAAATTAGTGGAACACTATGAATTGATGTAACTATCACTGGCACTTGGGCACTCTACAGAGATATTGCCAAAAGCTCAACAACCACAACATGCTCTAAGTGTTGTACCAAAACCAAAAGATTCTGCCGACCCAGAATAACCACCACGACTAGAATAACTAGAAGAAAAAACCCTCAAGGGAAGACCACGACCCTAGATAGGAAGATCACTAAAATGAGATTGGCATCCCTTAATAATCTGAAGTGTAACCTAAATGAGTCTACTAGACTACTAGAGGGTACCTACCCTAAGAACCACCTTCTCTGAACTGTGAGCCACTATGACTTTTACTAAAACTAACTTGATAACACAACCTCTTATCGATGCCCCCTCAAGCCTCGTGGTGTATCTCTTCCATCACTCAAGTATGATAAGAAATCTTAAGAAAAGACCAACCAGTAACAACCAAACTCTATGTCAATATGTAAAGAACGAGTATTAATAGTTGAGCAAATCAACAACCCTCTCTCACTTAGTAGACAAAATAGAATTAGCATGCCTAACAAAATCATAAAATAGAGCCTCATACTCCACAACAGTCACAGAGCCCTACTCTAACTTTGAGAACCAATCTGTCAAATGATCCTTAAGCCTAAAAGGCATATACTTCTTTAAGAATATCTTAGAGAACTGAATCTATGTCAATAGGAGAGATCCATCTAGCCTTGAGTCAAGTTGAAATCTCCACCAATATCAAGTGATAACACTAAACTTACATGTCAATTTAAGTACAACACAGTCATCATCACTATTATTACCCAACTTTGAGTCGGGGTCGATTCCTCGAGGAACAATGTGAGTGATAATTTAAATAAGTTTGAAATTAATGTTGCTTTCTAAAGTCAAACTTGCAATACAAGTAATTGGGGGATTTTAAATATTTCAAGGATATGATTACTACTTGATTTCTAAAGGACATACTCGAGGCTATGAATAATTGAAGTATAATCAATTAGAGATGGATCTTTTGATTATGCTTTTCTAGAGGAAAATTATGCATGGGACTATGATAATTTGGTGCAAATTCTAATTATTAGTGATGTTCTAGGCTAGGTTGAAAATCCTTGAGGCTATTTTGTCAACAAATCCTTAAATATATCACTGATTTACCCATTTGGGTACCTAAAGTGTGTGTCAATTAAACCCACCCAATGCCTCAATTGGGTATCTTTATTTCTAATATGATACCCAAGGTATAGTTAACCTCATAATTACCCTTATGTATATGTTAGTAACCTTTCTCAACCTATATCCGTTAATTATCTACTATTGCCTTGGTTCCTAAATGTAATACCCCGTAAAGTTTCCTCGTAGTCCGAGCCTTAGATCATGTCAAGTGAAGTATAATTCTGGCCTTAAATTATTGAGAATTAACTTCCTAAGTGATTGGTGTTTAAACCATATAGAAGTTTCTTAAATTTTGACTTTTTTCATGTAGCGAATTGAATTAGCTCTCCAACTATACTAATTTTGTCCGAATCCAGTATCGGGGTAAAAAGTTATGGCTATTTTACTAAGAGTTATCGGAACTGCCAAGGTGTGACGGACGATCCAACAGATCATCGAGTTTGTGATGGACCATCGCCCGGACCATCAAAACCAAGGTAGTAACTCCCTTTTCTGGCCCAAGTGTGATTTCCAGGAAATGGACTATCACGGCTACAATGCACCAGCACTGAGACCGTCACCATGAGACAGTGTGGTCTCATCCTAGCCAAATTGCGACGGACGATCCGATGGACCGTCGAGACTGTGAAGGACCATCGCTTCAACCGTCATATCGAGGCATTGTGTTTATTTTTTGACCGCAAGCGACGGACAATTCGACAGACTATTAGACTAGCGATGGACCATTGCTTCGACTATCGCAGCCCCTGTTCAGTATTTTTAAGTCATTTTTAAAAGGAGCTTTTGGGTATTTTCTCTTTTTATACCCTGATATATTTCAAGCAAAGAAAATGGCTTCATTCATCATCCAAAATACAAGAGAGCTAGGATTTCTCCCTCAAGATCAAATCTAAAACCCTTCACTAAGAAATCCAAGAGGTTATCATATATTCTACAAATTGAGTTGAGATTTGAATTCTCCAATTTCAAGAGTTTCAAGAACCCTCTCTCAAGAGTAAGAAGAGGAGTTTAGAGCAAGCTTGTTTACCAAATTTCATAGTCGAAGGTATTTGGTGCTTTGAACAAGGGTAATCATTTTACCCTTGTGCCCATAGGCTTATTTAAACTATAATTTTCTAAAATCTTTGAGACATGATATTGAATTAGGTGTTTTCACCCATTATTATTGATTGAAATATCTTGATGTTTCCCATGAATTGAAAGTCAAATAGCATGATTTTTGCATGGTTTGTTTAGAAATTGAAGCTGGGTTTATACCCTATGTTGTTACTCCTTGAGAATTTAAGAGTTTCAATGTTCTATAAATTATCACAAATACATCTAGGAATGTTTTAAACACCCTATTCATCAAATCCATAAAAGTTGTGGGTGCATTTGTTAGCCCAAATGACATAACTAGAAACTCATAATGACCATACCATGTTCGAAAAGCTGTCTTGGGTATATCCTTCTCTTTGACCCTCACTTAGTGGTAACCTGACCTCAAATCAATATTAGAAAAGCACTTGGCGCTCTATAACTGATCAAATAAATCATCAATTCTTTGGAGAGGATATTTATTCTTAATAGTCACCTTATTCAATTGCCTATAATCAATACACATCCTCAGCGAGCCATCCTTTTTTTGTACAAATAACACTGGTGCTCCCCAGGGGGACATACTAGGCCTTATGAATCCCTTCTCTAGCAAATCTTTCAATTTCTCTTTCAATTCTCATAATTCTGCTAGGGCCATTTTGTACGGAGGAATGGATATTGGTTGGGTGCCTAGTATTACATCAATACCAAACTCTATTTCTCATACAGGAGGCAAACCTGGAAGATCTTTAGGAAATACATCAGAAAATTCATTTACCACCGGAACAACGTGAAGAGTTGGTGGCTCCACTTCTGTATCCCTTACTCTAACTAAATTATATATGTATCCCTTGAAAATCATACTTCATGCCTTAAAATAAGAAATAAATCTACCGCTTGGCACGCCAATTTCACCTTTCCATTCTAGGACTGATTCATTTGGAAAATAGAAATATACTTTTTTCGTACAGTAATCAATTGTGGCATAAAAAGACGCCAACCAGTCCATACCCATTATAATATCAAAATCTACCATTTCTAACTCTACAAGATCAGCTATCTTATCGCGACCACAAATAGTTACTATGCAATTTTGATAAACCCTTCTAGCTATAATAGATTCCCCAACCGGTGTGGACACTTCAAATGGCTTAACTAACAGTTCAGGTATTATTTTGAACTTTCCAGCAACTAATGGAGTAACATAAGATAATCTAGAACCAGGAACAATTAAGGCATATACATCAAATGAAAAGATAGACAACGTACCCGTAACCACATCTGGGGAAGCATCCAAATTCTGTCGATCCGCTAGAGCATACGATTTTGAGCCCTGCTAGAACTCGTGGCTCCTCTATCACCTATAACATAACCCATTGGTTGTGCACCCTTTCCTGAATAAGGCATTAATGATGATGAGGCTACAAATAACCCTGTAGGTTGTTCCATACCCCTATGCCCCTTCGTGGACATTCTCTCATCGTATAACCCAACATACCACACCAAAAGTAAACATTGGTCCCCAGCCTACATGCGCCCAAATGATACCTTCTTCATTTATTGCATGGCTCTCGAGGAGGTCTTGATTATCTCATATTTCCTTGCCCTTGGTACCCCACTATCCGCCAACTCTGACTCTCACTTTTGTGCCTAAATTAATTTTCTCTGGACCCTTGGAACTGTGGTGGGGCACTAGCTACAGAATAAAAAGATAATGGCCTAGGTGGTCTAGCAGAAAACTGTGGTCTGAACCCTTCTTCGAATGCCATGAACTGCCCTATAGATCTGGCCCTCTTGGAATATCCTCTTTTTAATTCCTGTGTTCTTCTCCTCTGCCTCTGATTTTTCATTTTCTATGCAAAAGTTTGGATCCTCGCTATGTCCATATCTTTGTTCAAAGCGGCAATAGTACAATCTCAAACCAGATATGGATCCAGCCAATCCACATATTGATGAACTCTGACATCCATAGTAGCTACAACATTAGGAGCATATCTTAACAAGGAATTAAATTGGAGACTGTACTCCCTCACGCTCATATTCCCCTGATGAAGATTTAAAAATAAATCTACACAGGCCTGATAAATCTCAAATGGAAGATAATGATCAAGAAATGCCTCTTTGAACTCTTTTCAAGTAGATGGGGGTGCATCAACACCCCTAGATCGTTTCCAATCCTCATAACAATATATATCCACCCCTTTGAATCTATACGCCGCTAACTCCAGTGTCTCTCTACCCATTATATGTATAATATCTAAGGCCCTTTGAATTTGATCAATAAAGTCCTGTGGGTCCTCGTTAAGATCTAATCCAATAAAAGTGGGAGGATCCATTTTAAGAAAATCCTGTGTTCGAAGGCTAGCCGCCCTATCTATACCACTAAAACCCGTAGTAGGAATGGCTTTCCCTTGAGCTACCCAGTAACTATATGAGTCAAAAGTTGCACTGCATTTCTAAGATCTTGATTAGCAGCATTAATAGGTGGCTCTGGGGATATAGTTCTCTTCCCCCTTATTTCTTCCGGAGTGAAAGAAGTTTTTGATGCATGCTCAGCTGGAGCCTCACTTTGATTAGCTGGTATAGTAGATGACTTACTAGTCCCCTCTCCGGTAGCCATATCTACTTGTTTACTGGTATTCTTTATTCTAGTAATCGGCATCATTACTATAATAAGAGAAATAAATGGATTCAGTGGTCAACTATGACTTCATATACAATATAGGCTCTATCACACGATCTAAGACATGAAGAAAAGAAACAATTCCTAAATGTCCATAGCCTCCTATTTATAGATGCGATGCACACCACACCGATAAACAAGACTCTACGTAGACACGTCTTTGTAGACTTACTAGGACGAACTTCTCTAATACCACTTTTTTCACACCTCAAATCCTATTGGGGCAGACTGGCACCCATAACCGAGGAGGCCCGAGAGAACTAGCTCATAACCTTAGACTTCCTATACATACCTCTATGACATCCCAAAATTCGGATAGCATCATATCACATATAAAAAGAAATAATCACCTGTATAAGATCGAGCAAACATATATATGTATATATAATACTTGGTCATTAGAGCCATCACGTCTATTAACAAAATACCACCTTGACTGTACATTAGGTCTACAAAGTCTCTAGACAATACACAGAATTTAACTAAGGTCGGGACACACCCTGCTATATAACTAACTTCTATACAATACCAAAAATAACTCAAGATGACATGGAAAGCCCCAAAGCAAACTGGAGCATATGAAAAGCAGTTGGATATCCTGGCTCCTACTTGTGTAGTGTATGAGATGAGGTACCTGTGCCTTCAGCATGAAATGCAGGTCCCCCATGTGGGACGTCAGTACAAAATCTGTACTCAGTATGTAAAGCTGTAGATAATCACATATGATATAGGAGTTCAATAGAAATCAGAAACAAGGGAATAAATCATAATAGGAGTGGACCACACTTACTAGAACTTGTGAAAACCTGTACAGTATATTTATTCAATCACTTTACCTTGGTTCTTATCATCTTTGTAATCATTACTGTCCTGTACTATGACTATTAGGCTGCGTCCAGTACATATCAACTGGGATCAACCCATGATAGGCTTATACCCCTAGGATACCACCCATAAACACATAAATTAGGATCGACCCATAATAGGCTTATGCCCCTGGGATACCACCCGATAAGAGAGAACTTTCATCACTTAGTTCAATTAATCTTTGAGATTGTTATTTCGGTCACCACCATATTTTTTATACTTTGAAATAATGATACATCAATAAGAGACATATAAATACACCATCATTGCAAAAACGATGAAGTAAGAACTCATTGGCATATCAATGAAGTGTTTTGGAGTCATCAATGCCATAACTATGAAGTAGGAACTTTCTGGTATATCAATGAAATGTTTTGGAGTCATTAATATCACATGGATCTTGTTTGAGTAATCGGATACTTTCTGAAATTCATTAGTGAAATAAACATGTAAGATTCGGAAAACAAGTAAGTATTGGAATGTCTTGACATCTTGTAGGGTGGAAACAAGTTCATTGGAAACGTAGGACATCATACAAAACCATTATGGATCACATGTTATTGAATAACTTTGGAAACTTTCTTAATAGAACAATTGTTCACCTTCATGCCAAAGATATGGTATAAAGTATGCTTTACATACCTGACTGTCAACCTTTAATACTAGTCCCAAATGGACTTCTCGTCTTTTCGGATTACTTATCTACAATAAACATATATAGCAATCTACTATTAGCAACCAAACATCACAATTCAATTATTTGAATTCACCAAACTAGTGGTTACGTAGTAAGCCTTAATTACACCATAAAAGGTGTCACTTTAACCCTCTTATACTCCAATTACATTTACATGCCATGCATATTCATACAATATCCTCCAATATCAAGTTTGGATTCATTTATCCTTCCAACCAATCCATTAAACCAAATTGAGCCATAGACATAAATAATCATCAATTCAATAGTATATCACCATATTCACCTTCCATAACTCAATTACCATATCCACCTTCCACAATTCAATACAACCAAACCATATAAAATAGTCCATAACCCTATTTCCATCACTTTCAATAACAACCAATACATATAATTCTCTATCACACATATACATATGGAAAAGAACAAAGGCAAACAATATTCATACCTTAGAATTCACCTCTTGATTATGCAATCCTGTTTGCACAAATAATAGGTGTCGTTCGAAACTCTCTAGATGACAAACACAGTTATCGGATTACTTTAAAATTTCTACGATTGAACCAAAAGTAATTTAAAGGTCAAATTTGGCTAGGGTTTGTTCATTCTAAATGATTGATGATGAAAATGAGTTTTTGAACTCATATACATTTATATATACACATATTCCCATCCATAATATAATAGAAAATGACCAAAATACCTTTAAAATTTAAATAATATCAAATCTGTCCTTTGGTCGACTGTTTTGTTAGGCTAAAGTAGATCGACCATAAATCTTTCCTCCAAAATCTGATTTGGGTTAAATGTGTATCATTAGGAGGATAATTTAAAGGGCTTTCATTTCATATAAAGTAGGTCACCCAGTTCGTCCTGTACAAGGAGTTATGGTCATTTAAAATTGACCCTAAAAATCTATTTTGGTAGGATTAATTAAAATGAGTATAACTCTTTACTCAGACGTTGGATTTGGATGAAACCAATTAAATTGGAAAGAAGACTGACAAATCTTTCTTTTCATAGGTCTCTGCTCTCCCAGTTTGTTAGATTAAAGGATTTATGATCGTTTGAAGTTGACCCAAAAATTCTTCTTGCTTCAGTAGTTTGTGTGCAGGAAATTTTCCTGCACATTTACTATTTCCAAATATCCCGGCCACTGTTTTATAGTTTTGAATGTTCTCGATTATATTCAAAACCTATCCGTTTTTGGAAATCCTTATATCTTGGAAAGCTTATTCAATAACCTTCGCATGGAACCATCGACGGGTAAATTCTGGTATAAATAAAAAAATAATAATTAATTCCATATAAATAATACCAATACACATACTTGAGTGTGTCAATACACGTGCTTTAATCTGGGGTGTTAGAAATATCCTCAACTTAACAAGGTCACAGTCAAAAATAAGTATCCTCTTTCGAGAATTGATGACCTGTTTGATTAGTTCCAAGGTGCAAGTTATTTCTCCAAGATATACTTTATATCCGACTATCACCAGCTTAAAGTGAGGGAATGTGATATTCTAAATATGGCCTTCCAAACTTGCTATGGTCACTTTGAGTTTCTAGTCATATTTTTTGGGCTAACTAATGCCCCAGAAGCCTTTGACATCCCTGTGTACTCCCATAATGAGAATGACCATGCAAATCAACTTAGAACTGTCTTGCAAACTCTTAAAGGTCACTAGTTGTTCATCAAATTTAGTAAGTGTGAATTTTGGCTAGGGTCTATAGCCTTTTTGGGGCATATTGTTTCAACCAAAGGTATTAGAGTTGATCCCCAAAAGACAGAAGCTGTAAGAAATTGTCCTAGACACATCTCTCTGTATGATGTTAGAAGTTTCTTTGGTATAGCGGGCTACTACCATCATTTTGTTGAATGTTTCTCTTTTATTGCATCTCCTATGACCCGATTGATCCAAAAAAGTTAAGTTCCTGTGGTCAAATTCTAGTGAGAAGAGTTTTCAGGAGTTGAAGACTCGACTTACTTCAGTTCATATGTTGACTTTTCCTAATGGTACAGATGGTTTTGTGGTGTATTGTGATACCTCTAGAGTTGGTTTGGTTTGTATGTTGATGCAAAAAGGTAAGGTTATAGCCTATTCCTCTAGACAGTTAAATCTGTATAAAAAGAATTACCCAGCCTATGATCTTGAGTTAGCTGTTGTGGTCTTTGCTTTGAAAATCTGGAGGCACTATCTTTATGGTGTCCATGTTGAGGTGTTTACTGATCATAAGAGCCTGTTGTATGTGTTTACTCTGAGGGAGTTGAATCTTATGTAGAGTTGGTGGTTGGAGTTGTTAAAAGACTATGATATGAGTGTGTTGTATCACCCGTTTAAGGACAATGTAGTGGGGGATGCTCTCAGTAGATTGTCTATGGGTAGTGTTGCTCATATAAAGGAATGTAAGAAAAAGTTAGCTCATGATGTGCATTTTCTGTCTAGACTATTTGTTAGGTGGCTTGATTCAGTTGAGGGAAGTACTTTGGTGCAGAGTAGTTTTGAATCCTCCTTAGTTGCAGAAATGAAAGAGAAGCAAGACCGAGATCCTTGTTTTGTAAGACTAAAGGAGTCAGTTATAGACCAAAAGGTATAGGTTTTCTCCCAAGGGGGATATGGCGTGTTGATATCGTAAGATAGTTTGTGTATTTCGTGTGTTGATGATCTGAGGGAAAGGATTATGGCTGAAGTGCACGGCATGCAGTATTCTATTCATCCCGGCACTACCATGATGTACTGCAACTTGCGAGAAATCTATTAGGGGAATTGTATGAGGAAGGATATAGTTAAGTTATAGTAAACTGTGTAATGTGCCAATAGGTTAAGGTAGAGCACTAAAGACCTGGCGGTGTGATAAAAGAGTTTGGTATACCCACTTAGTAGTGGGAGATGGTGAATATGGACTTCGTGACTGGGTTACCTTTTTTGTGTCGTCATCATGATTCCATTTGGGTTGTTATAGATAGGCTAACTAAGTTCGTGCACTTCTTTCCTGTGCATACTTCTTATACAGCCGAGGATTATGCTAGATTGTATATCTGGGAGTTAGTCAGGCTGCACAGAGTTCCCTCGTCTTTCATTTTTGATAGGGGTACTAAATTTACTTCTCAGTTTTGGAGGGCATTTCAGCAGGGTCTTTGTACCAAAGTTCTTTTGAGTTTTGATTTTTATCCGTAGATAGATAGTTAGGCTGAGAAGGCCATTCAGACTCGAGAAGACATGAACATTCAGACCCTAGAAGACATGTTGAGGGTGTGTGCTCTTGATTTCATAGGATGTTGGGATGAGCATTTGCCATTAATAGAGTTCGCCTATAATAGTAGTTACCATGCTAGCATCGGGATGGCACCATTTAAGTCCTTGTATGGTTGAAGATGTAGATCACCCATAGGTAGATTTGAAGTGGGTGAAGCTACCATGATATGGGCCTGATGCAATATTTGAAGCTATGGAGAAAGTTAAGTTGATTAGATAGAGGTTAAAGATAGCTCAGAGTCATCAAAAGTCATATGCCGATGTGAGGAGAAAATATCTTGAGTTTGAGGTAGGTGATTTGGTATACTTGAAGATTTCACCCATGAAAGGGGTAAAGAGATTTGGTCAAAAGGGAAAGCTTAGTCCTCGTTATGTTGGAACGTGTATAGTCTTAAGCCGTGTTGGCAAAGTTGCCTATGAGGTTGAGTTGCGCGGAATTGTCATTTGTTGATGCTATTTTTCATGTCTCCATGCCTTAAAAGAATATTAGTGATTCTGTTATAGTAGATCTCTTAGTGAGTGCTGTTATTTAGAACAGTCTTTCATTCGATGAGATTCCTATTGAGATCCTAGATTTTCAGATCTGTAGATTGAGGAACAAATAGGTTCCCTGGGTCAAAGTTTTGTGGCAGAGAGAGTAAATTGAGGGCAGTACTTGGGAGGCAGAAATGGATATGCGAGCCAAGTACCTTCACTTCTTTTTCGTGAGTTCAGATCATTTTGAAGGTATTACTCTTCCTTAATTCAGGCCTTCTAATCTAAAGTTCCGCTATATATCTATTCTTGCATGAGTTCTTGCAATTTCTGAGCTATTCAAAAGTTTAGAAAGATTTGAAGCCCGTTCTACAAATTAACTATGTGTACTCTATTTTCTTATGTTCCTATTCTAACTAGCTACATTCAAGGATGAATGTTTCAAAGGGGGAGATATTGTAAGATCCCATAAAGTTCCCTCGTAGTCTGGACCGTGGAGCGTATCAAGTGATGTGTAATTCTGGCCCTAAAAGATTGAGAAGAGACTTCCTAAGTGATTTGTGTTTAAATCATATAGAATTTTCTTAAATTTTTGTCATGTAGAGAATTAAATTATATTTCCAATGATACAAATTTTGTTCAAATCCGGTATCGGGGTGAGAAGTTATGGCCATTTTACTGAGAGTTCTCGAAACCGCCCAGGTACGATAGATGATCTGACGGATCGTCGAGTTTGTGATGGACCGTCGCTCGGACTATCGCAACCAAGGTAGTAACTCCCTTTTCTGGCCCAAGTACGATGGCCAGGACGAGACAGATCGTCAAGACAGCAATGGACCATCACTGAGATCGTTGCCACAGAGGTAATGTGGTCTCATCCTGGCCAACTTGCAATGGATGATCCAATGGACCGTCAAAACTGCAATGGACCATCGCTTCGACCATCTAATCAAGGCAGTGTGTTCTTTTTCTAACCGGCGTGCGACGGACGATCCGAGGGACCGTCAGACTAGCGACGGACCATCGCTTCGACCGTCGCAGCCCCCATTTAGTATTTTTTGTCATTTTGAAAAGGATATTTTGGGTCTTTTTTGTTTTTATACCCTAATGTATTCCTAACGAAGAAAATGGCTTCATTCATCATCCAAAACACAAGAGTGCTAGGGTTTCTCCCTCAAGATAAAATCTAAAACTCTTCTCCAAGAAATCCAAGAACTTATAATATATTCTACAAATTGAGTTGAGATTTGAATTCTCCAAATTCAAAGGTTGAAAGAGCCCTCTCTCAAGGGTAAGAATAGGAGTTTAGAGTAAACTTGTTCACCCAATTTCATAATCTAAGGTATGTAGGGTTTTGAACAAGGGTAATCCGTTCACCCTTGTACCCAAAGACTTATTTAAGCTATAATTTTCTACAATCTATGAGATTTTACATGATATTGAATTAGGTTTTTCCACCCATTGTTATTGATTGCAATATCTTGATGTTTCCCATGAATAGAAAGTCAAATAGCACAATTTTTTCTTTTTTTCTTAAGAAATTGAAGATGGGCTTATACCCTATGTTGTTATTCCTTGAGAATTTAAGAGTTTCAATGTTCTAAAAATTAAAGTATATGAGTATGTTGATATTTTGAGACAAATTGTTGTAACTTCCAGATTTCTACATGTATTATGAATCTATATTCTATCTATTATGCATTATGATGGGTTTTTACTTGAGATTGAATTATGGGTCATTACGCCCTACTTGAGACTTGAAATTTTATGAACTCTTGTGCTATAAGCACCCATGATTTGAGTATTTTGAGATTATTGAGTAATGTTTTGACCTTATGGTCAGAGAGTTTTAAAATCCACTCTACCACATGAGATTAATGATTTGATTTTTGGGTTCTTATGAACCATGAGATTATTTTGAAAGTGGATTTCCATGAGATGAGCGAGATAAACTAAAGGGTGTAGTATTTTTCATCGAGTTGGGCAAGTTACCATGGTTTCTTACCCCAGAACTACGTGCCACCATAGGTTTGAGATTTTAGACCCAAGGCTGAGATAAGTGATCACTGAGTTGAGGTAATACTATTTGGCAAGAGTATGATGCCTCTCCCCAATGTGAGGTTTCTTTCTTAGAAGGATAGGATTCTGGACTCCATGTAGCTCACATGGTTAATGTTGTTTAAGATAAACTCCCTAAACTCAAATATTTTCCATTGAGATAGAATATTTTCCCAAAACCTTTGAGATGAGATATTTTCTAAAGTGAAAGAATTGCTTTTAAGTATTTTCTAATGAAGGAAGTAGTTTTCTCTACTAATAAGAGTTAATCATCAGTTTTTATACAAAAGTCGTATGATTCCGAGCTCCAAGTATTTGAGGTTCTTGAGCAATAAAGAAGTTTTACCCTCCATGAGATATATGCATGAGTTGAAAGTATTGTTTTAAGATTCCTTCATCCTATGAGTAATGAGAATAAGAGCAGAGCACAGATTTTAAAGCCAAAGTATAATGACTCATGAGATTTGTGCTACATACTTCTTTCTACATGATTTATGAGCTTTACATTTTGACTTATTCAATCCATGTGCATCATTCCTAATTACATGAAAGATTTGATTTAAGATGATTCATACTGTTTTTATATAAATGCATACATCTCCACATACTCAATACATTTGCAAGTGCTGATCCACATATACGTTTATGTGCTATATTTTCTTATAATATAGGTCCAGGTGCTTAGTCCCAGCCCCATTAGTGATTCCTGAGTACCTTTATCAACATTTCTACGGTGGTGAGTCCTCAGGGTTCGACGGCCTATCTTTAGATATTTTAATACTTCAGTGTTTATGTCATTACTTTCAGTTCAGTTTTACTCAGTTGGGGACCTGTCCCAATAGCTTTCTAGTTCATGGAGTAGTAGAGGCTTTGTTAAACTAGTTATCAGATTGTGGTTGTGTTGAGATTTCCAATTTTTTGGTCATTTGGACCGAGTATTACCTTCATATTTCCTTTAATTTGATATGAAAGTTCCATTGTTTTGTATATTTCTTCTTGAATGAGTTATTATGAGAAGTGATAGGCTCAAAGGGTTAGCTTGGGGATACTTATATCCCTAAGCACCGTGTGACGTGCTGGGAGGTAATTTAGGGATATTACACTATATCCCTCTTTCAGTGATTAAGAGGGTTCCAAAAGTTCACCCAAACCCCTCTTTCAAGGATTGTTTAAGCATGCAAGAGCATGGGATTTTAACCCATCAACTCATGTGGGTATTTGTGACTTTGACCCACAAAACCAACCAAATTAAAGCAATTGTACAATCTATCATCAAAAAACTAGAATATACACAATTAAGTCACAACCCACACATAATTTACACCCTATTCTAACATAATCCCAAGAGGAAGAACTAGCTACACATAAGGTTTAATAAGAGAGATATACCTAAAAAATCTCAATTAATTTGATTTATTGAAAGATAAAGATTATGCAAATCACAAGCTTTAGGATTCAACAAATCTTCAGTGGAAATTGCCAATTCTCCACTTGAAAGATATTCTAATGTATTTTCACCCAAAAATTTGTACAATAGTTGTATTTTAAAAATTAGAAACTAGAATGTGGATAAAAGTCCCCAAAAAATTTAGGACCCCCTTTATGAGATAGGTATTGAACTTCTTGAAGGAATTTGGGATGAACATGTGAATTTACAAATCTACCTCTAGGCTATATTCTTGCTAGGCTGCAATTGCAGAAGCTTTTCTGCAATTATGGCTACTGTGACCGCTGTCAAAATTCACAATTTTTATGTATTTACCTATCTTGACTAACCGCAATAGCCGTCCTCAAACCGTGATCACAATAATTAAGGCCTATTTCTTCTTCAGGTCTTCCAGCTTTACTTGCTTTCTCTCTTTTGGCCCTTTTTAGTTCAAGTCCACATTTTTCCATCTCATAACCTGTATGCCTGCAAAATGTGGCTATTAGTGCATTTAATCAACCATATGTCTCATTTATACATTTTAATTTTTGTAATAGGAACCTATGTTGAGTGTAAATAAGTGGAAAATTAATCACTCATCAACATCCTCAAAATAAAGCTTTGTTTGTCCTTAAGCAACACTACTTCTTACCATGAGAGAATTTTTATTTATGCCCATATCATTCTTAGTTACTACCATAAGTAGCTCTCAAACATGGGCAAAGTTATTGTTTCGACACCCCTCAACATAAAATACAATATCCAAGGATGCAAAAGACTTCAAAGAGAAACCATGCAACAATCACTTATACTGTTGAAGTAACTTCACTTTGACTTCAATATAAACATACTCCTTTTGACTTCTATAGGATATGAAAAAATCACCCACCTCAACTTTGTTTCATGCCTCTTCACAAAAAGAAAAAATTCCACACACCAAGTTTTCAAATATGCAGCAAGGAATTTAAGTCTGAAACTCTCTTTTTCAATAACTCTCGATGCTTACAAGTACCATGACATAGGCTTGCCTCTATTTTTAATTGCCACATCAATGAAGATCCTTGGTTGGAAATCATGAAGGGCTTTTTACACTTGTAACGTAGGTTCGGGGTAGAGTAGCAAATCATTTACGAATAACATGGCTATACCCTCCTTTGAACATCTAGATCACACTATTACAACCAACTTTGTGCTACTCTTTTCTTTGTTGGGTACTTTCTTTTTCTTATTTATTTGTTCTCAATGTTTAAGCCTATAGGCACCATCTTACCACTTCGTGACCTAAAGTTACCTTTTCTAATCGCCACCAGCCCAAACTTAGGCTTTTAGACTCAAGTTATAATTTTAAGTTCAAAGAAGGTAGGGTTGAAAAGAGGGATAAATTTTGAAATGTTCACGGCTTGCAAAGTGTTTTCCAAACAAAAGAATCCAAAGGCTAAAATAGGTGACTAGGGATAACATCTATACTGGGTAGACTTTTTTAGGCTAAAGTACAATTAAAATTAACCTTGAGAGACCAGTTGGGCAATTTCTAGATGGTACAAGTACACATATGATTTAGAAAAATAGGCTTACCACACATGGCATGCAAAATCTCCATGGAGGTTCAATTGCTCCTTTCACTAGAGACAAAAATGGAGTATCTACCAATGTTTTCACAAACCAAAATTTTGGAGTCTCAAAAAGAAAAAAAATATTGACCTCTTGTATTTGTGACCTAGATGTTATGGGTACTAAGACATCCCCTACCTTCATTGCTCAAAACCCAATCACGACACTTTTTCCTTAAGAATGTCATCATTCAATCTATCATAGGAATAAGCTCATCCAATATTATCATAACCAACAAAAAGATAAATTAAAAAAAATATAAAAACAAACCAAATAACTTATCGATGAAGTGTGCACACCATCAGAGTGCCCAAATATTACACCCCCAAAACAAAAAATAAATCATCCAAAATGTCACCAAAACATCCATAAAACATATAAATAACACAAATACGGGGACTGACACCCCCAACTAAAAATATTGCAGTGTCCTCACTGCATAATCAACATAAGTTCCCCACTACAATTTGTAATCACATTGTAGCAGGAAAGTTTTGAACTCCATCCCAAACTACCATACTATACCCACTTATGTAATCACACATGACAATAGGCAATAAAATTAAAAGCATTTTGTATATCATACAAAGAAATACTTGAGGATTCATTTTCAAAAGCACACATAACAACTCACATTTATTTTTAGTTATTGTCAGACCACCTATAGAATAGAAAGAAACATTCATCTCTAAATGCTCATCTATCCTAGGGGATACTTTGGTAGCGTGTTGCATCCTTGAATAATTTTAAAAAGGATATGCATGCATATTCCTAATACCTACCAATCACTAAAGAAAATTAAACTGATTGTATCAACTTTGAGGATATTTGAACATAGGTTGCACCTTCCTAGATTAGTTCTATATATTTTATGTATTGGTCCCCATCATTTACCAATACTTCATACATTAGTACTTCATGTGGGATGGCCAATCTGAGAAGATAATTCAGGTAATAGAGGATATTTTTTTAGTGCATGTTATGGATTTTGTTAGTCATGAGGAATAACAATAGCTACTATTCTAGTATCCAGTTTGCTCTTTTTAAGACTTTGTAAGGACAGAGGTAAAAATCATTTATGACCGTTTTTATTCATTTGAGGTGAGACCTTGGGGCACAAATTTATTGAGAGACTCTATAGATAAAGTGGCATTAATTTAGTAGAGGCTTGTGGTTGCCCTAAGTAGGTAGACTAGTTATGCGAATTATCAAATCCTCAATTTTTCATTCATTATTAGAGAGAAATTTTTATTTAAGGCCTCACCCATAGAGTGTGTGATGAGTTTCAAAAGAAAAGGAAGCTTATTATAAGGTTTTTGTTTTGCCCTTTTAAGATCCTTGAGAAGTATAGAGATGTGGCTTACAAACTAGATTTGCCTCCATATTTGACCATTGTCCATCCAATATTCCATATTTCAATATTTAAAAGATACCATCCAAATAATACACATGTGATCTGGTAGGATTTTGTTTTACTAGACCATGATATATCCTTTAAAGAGGAGCTAATCATTTTCCTAGACAAACAGACTAGGAAGTTGGTCTCTAAGCATATTAATTCAATAAAGGTCCAATGGATACATCACCCAATTGAGGAGGCTACATGGGAGTTTGAGTCTAATATGAGTCACAAATACCCCCAACTTTTTACTGCTTTAATTATTTTATATGCATTTTAGTTTACGAATGAACTTGTGTATTAGTGGTGGATAATTCAACAAGCATAATTTATAGTTTTAGCTTTTGCTCTATTTTGACCATATTCCTCTTCCCTATAAATTTTATATGCTATATTTGAATTATGGGGTTGGGTAGCATGGTGTTTGATATATCCGAGAATGATTTGGTTGAGTTTGACACACTTAAAGGATTTTAAAGTGTTAATTTTGACTTTATTCAACATTTTGTGATCTCACTATCGGATGGTGATTTGGTCATTTTTCATTAGACTTGGAATGTGAAGTTTTTGTTTGTAGCGTATTTAGTTTGGGCCCCAATCCTTTTTATTGAATTTTTACCTTTAAAAAAGAATCTAGTTAGAAAAGCTTAAATGGGGTCCAAGGAAATATTTTTTTTTGTTGGTGATCTCTTTTTAAAAATCCAGTGGTTCAATTGAGTTCATAATATCAAATTGGCCTAGTAGAATTATTAGTTTGTTATGTAAGATCCCAAATGAATCTGAATGATCAATTCAGCATGTATTTCAGTAGTTATGCTGATATTTTGTTCCATTGGGTTCTTTACTATGATCGTAAGGACATGTGTCATGATTGCGGGCATTGATAATCTTCTTCTTCGTGATTGTGCGGGGGGAATTAAAATTGAAAAGATAAATAATAGTGGACCAATTCAGTTCAATCATAATAGTATGAGGCCTCCTCTTGTAATTTAGATGACTTACCTTATGTAGGCCAAAATTGACCCTTACAATTGCATGGTAGGGACCATGATCACAAGGTGCTATTCACCAAAAGTAGTAAAAATTCCCTATTTTCTTGATATTCACTATTTTGGGCCTTTATATCTCGAGTATGATGATTCTTAAGAATAATTTTTACTAATCATACTTGGATAATCTCCAAAGTTTTTTTTCATCATTTTTACTAATTTCATCTCCAAAACAACTTCAAATCTTTGATTTCAAACCCGGATATTGGCTCTTTTTACCTGGGAAAGTATAAAATTTGTATTTGATATAAAATTGGCCAACTTAAATTTTTATTTCAGCTTATTTTCTTTTGGATTCTTAGATTTAGAACATGATTCCAAAACAAAATTCTAGACTTTACAGATTTTTGATTTCAAACCGATTTTGAACTTATTTGAATGCATACCAAATTTATCCAATATGGGTATTGGTGAAATACTTTTTGTGTGTAGTTTATGTTTTTAACAAATTTACTCAATTTTGAGACCACTCGTAAAGGAAAGGATCTGTGTTGAAAGGTCTTGCTTGAATTTCAACATTTTAAGGTATGTTATAGATTAACTTTCTTCAGACTGGGCGCGATAGTAAACTATTTATGCAAAGCATTTTATGGGTTAGAGATTTCCTTATGCGATCATATTTTGGAATTTTTATTATTATCCTGTTTCATGTATGGGATGTTATAAGCATATTACTATTGAATTTAGAGATTATATCTATTGTGATTCTTGTATGGGGGCTTGACTTGATATTACAGGTCTTATTTGTGCATTTAGTTGCCTTATTATCATCGTGATGCCCAAGTGGGAGCTTAGATTTATGTTGTAGGAACCAACTGTGCATTGTATTCCTTTATGATTATACTGATGCCCACAAGAAGAGCTTGGATTTATATTACTTATATCATACATGACTCTTTATTCTAGTGGTGCCCTCTGATGGTGTTTATCATGAATTATTAACCTTCTGAGTTTATTTTGAGCTCATTTATACTAGTATTGAATTAAATATTATCTCTAAAATAATTTTTTGTGAGCATTATACCCTTATTTGATCCATAAATATTCATGAGAAGCACTAAATGTTTAAAGAAAATGAGATATTTTTGTAAAACCCTTGGCCGTGGTTATTTGTTAGCAAGTACGGTTGAGATATTTTAAGACCTTTGAACCAGGTTATTTTCCAGCAATTTTGATATATATTGTGAAAGTATATGGTTTGAGAACCCCCCATGGGCCCTATCAATGAAGCTTTAGCTCGAATAGTGTATACGAGATCCACACAACAGTGTCCATAAGATTACGTATATCTTGATCATCCCATTCCATTGCATTTCATCTCTTGTATATTTAATTTATGTGTTTGATATCATTTATATATTTTCTTATATATTTATGTATAGTTAGTCTTACATAGCCAATATACTTGTACAATTGTTAGGAAATATAATGTTAACTACTTTTTAGGAACTTCTTTTTATACATGTGGTAGCATAATAATAGTATTTCATTACTTGTTTAGTTTTGTACTTTTCTTTGTTGTCCTATCAAACCTAATAATTATAACTGGCCAATACTAACTCCTACTTCTGTCCCATTTTGTTGTAGATTCCAGTATGAATGTGACCCGTGGTAGCTAATTCATATGGAGAGAGCTATTTTGGAGATCTATTGAGCTTCCCATTCGAAGCCTCATTCCGGAATCCTTTTATCCTTATGCCTTTATCTTAAATTCCAGATATAGAGTTGTATTTATCAAATTTTAGTATTATGTTAGATGCTCTTTACATTTATAATACCAGGTTTTAGGAATTCGATGTATTTCATTCCAGTACTTCTATTATTTGAGTATTATGGCTTGAGTTTGTTCAATAAGTTTCATATTTATTTCAAATCTTTCATACTTTTATTCTCCTTTTTGTTATGGATTTACAACTTATATTCCAAGGCTTGGGGTAGGTAGGTACCATCATGACCTCAACCTTTGGGTCGTGACATGAACCTCCACCATAGTTTAGAATATAAGGCATGTGAAATATCAAACATAGATCTAAATCAAAGACCCCGTTCATACATTGGGAGACAAAACTTTATTCATTATAACTAGTGTTAACTTTATTATGATTCCATGTTTCTCCAATAAAACTTTACGAACATCATGTGCAACTTCTTACGAATAAATTTTTGAGGAGCTACAGAAGACAACACATATAAAGAAACTCTTTGAAGAACACTAGTATAAAACTTCTTTACCACCAGAAGAGAGCATTTGTCATTTTTAAGCTTTAATTTTTCCTTTAACTCTTTTTATTAACTTTTCATAGTGTTCTTTCCTTCTTCTATCATAAGTTATAAGATACCCTAAGTATTTCATAGGAAAAGATCCCCTGACAATTATTATACTCTATTACATCTGAATAGGAATACCTTGCAATATTTTGATATAAGTAATAAAAGATTTTAACTTTAGTAACCTTCAAGACTGATTGATTCTCATACTGCTATAAAATAGTCATTAGTTTCCCTTATGAATAAATATGACCAGAATTGAAGATAATTATATCATCTGCATATGCTATCTTATTTAGATTAACACTCAACTTAGGCATCTCATACCCAATATATTGAGGATTCAAAAAAAGAGTAATGAGCTCTTGATAGTACCTCTGTTGATATGATGAAAAGAGTTGGGATAAAAAACTTCCTATTTTACTCCACTAGTAGAGTGAACAAAACCATAAGATTGGCCAAGTAAAACAAAGTAATATTTATTAGAAAATATAGTAATATTTATTAGAAATCAACCTTTACATCATATTTATAAATCTAGAAGCAGATCCCATCTTCCTTAATATTTCATCAAAAAAAATAAAGATACTCTATCATAAGTTTTTTACATATCCAACATAATGACTACATTGGCCGGTCTCCCTCTTTTGGAGGTTTTTGTCACTAATTTTTTTTAGTGAAAATTACATTTTTAATAATAGAGTATTACCATTATCATTTCAATGGGGACAAATCATAAAATAGGTTGGTATGATAATATGAAAATATCTTCAAAATAATCATCTTTTAGAAAATAGCCTATTTTATGATTTGTCCCCATTGAAATGGTAGTGTCACTAATAAACTCCCTCTTAGCAAGTTTTAGCTGAGTTTTAGTACTTGGGTGTTCTCACCACATAAGTGGTGGTTGCACCTGGCTTTATAGAGAAAGAATGAGATCGCACTAAGGGTATGGCAATCATAATACCTCCTTCTAAGGATAGGGTGTTCGAAAGCATAACTGGGTGTGCGATAGCCCAACTTGATAACCTAAAAGGGGTATAAAAGACCCCTTAGATTGCAAATTTTCCAATTTCCACTAAAACCCTAAGGAGTATGATAACTAAAAATTGATATTTTTGTGTGAATTGGGAGCTTGATTAACATCTATTTCATGATTATCTTGTGAATTAAGGTAAGATTTCATCTCTTTCTTGTTGAATTATTTTTGTTCTTTCCCAAAACCTCAAATAGATTAAGGTCTTGATTTTAGCCCCAATTTAGCTTGGTTTTCACCTACTTTTGATGGTTAGGATTCCTTGATCATGTATGTGCACTGGGTTGTTCTTGAAAACCTATTTTCCATAAGTGTGACCCATATGAGGCTTTAGGTTTTATTTTTTGACCCAAAGCACAATGGTGCAATATGGGTATCGTTGTTCAGATGTTGCAATATGGTTATCATTGTTCTCCTAATGATGAGTATATTATGATTTTGATAGGGTGACTACATTTTGGGATTATGAAGTGAAGACAAATGTTTGGTTAATGATTCTAAGATTTGCAGTTTGACTTTGACGTAGGCTTCTACCTACTCTTCTTCGTAAGATAATACATGTTATATATTCAATTTGAATGCAAAAGTTTAGGTTTATTATGGGTAGAATTACCTAGTCTTGGTTATTGAAGTTTTGAAATTAGATAAGGGTTTGATCTGTAAGGTGAAATGCTTGATACACTTTAGAATCCTATTGCCTTCTTCTTAATTTGATCTAATTTATAGAAGGGATTTGATAAGATGTTACGTTTGTAATGTAATTTAAGTATTTGACACATGATTAGTATGATTTACCTTACTTGGAGTCTTTAGTGATCTTAAAATCATAAAATGGGTGGAGTTGACTTAATTACTCATGTTATTGGTTAAATTCCTAACATAGGATTAATTATGGCCTGTGTACCACCTAGAATTCAATCTAGATACCTTAGACTAGTTTGGGGCGTAAATTTCTTAAATATGAAATTTGGGGATTAGAAGTGGGTTATTCTAATACATCTTTGGCCAAGACTTGTATTAGCCCATATGGACTTATTTATGGGTGCTAGGCATAGTATAGTCTAGTAAGCCTTCAGTGTAAGGTTACTTCCTGACTTAGTGAATGATGTTCATATTTCCCCGGATAGTGATTGTGTAATGCCCTGATTTACTGAACTGAAATGCTACTTGGTGATCATGACCCTGAAAGACCACAAGCTAACCCATGACTGATATTTGTAGCTGTATACTGCATAAAATACTAAATAATGAGGAAACATGCACTGAAATGCCATAATGTTCAAAACTGAGCATAACATGAATGAGGTAACATCTCTGCGGTAATATAATACCCAAAACAAAACTATAAATACTGAAGTCTGAAACATAATAGTCTGCATCTATTTTGAAAGCCTCTATTGTTTTAATAATCTGAATAAGAAATTGATGGGACATGTCCTCAACAAACTCCAACTAATGACTAATCAATCAAATAGTGGAGAAATAATCATGTCCTCAAAGGATGAGGACTCACTTCTATTCTGACTACAGAGACTAGAATCTATTGCTGATCTGGAACTCGTATCTCTAAACCTATGGTGTAACATAAAAATAAAGCACCATAGCACAAATGTGTAAGTAAAATGGAATGTACAGAGTATAAATGTGAGGTAGGCTAATGCAAGGATTAGCATGCATGAATAATGCTAGCTGGCTGTCTAACATAAATGCAAGAATGCATACATAAATACGTAACTGTAATTGAGACTGTGATATTGCGATTACTGAATATGAATACTAATGACCTGACATACTAATTATTGATATAACTGATAGCATAAATAGTTGTATCTGAATGTAACTGATAACATGGGTGACTGCATCTGATAGTCCTGAATCTGATGGAACTATATGAGTTCCTTACTATATCTAAGTCGATTGTATCTGACAGTCTTGAATCTGAAGAACTATCTGAGTTCTTTTAATTAGACTTGGACTGAAATTGTGAGAGGTAGTATTTAACCGATATGCCCCTGATACACCATTATGGCTGAGTTGGGGTCCAATCTGTAACCCTAATTAGAAAGGTGTCAATACCGCGCCACTGGTAAGGACAAGCTGTGGGCGACCCTTACTTGATAGTGTCCCCAAAAGAGAATAGTGGGGCCCTTATCTAAGAGTGTTTATCCACCTCATCAACCCTTATCAGATAGTGTTGATGACTCAAACAATGCTGGCTACATAGTTCTAGAATGCAAGGATGACTTCTAAAAATCACACCCTCATCTGATAGTGTGTGTCCCCATCCTTGGGTTCACTCGGAGCTAATTCCTTCTCCCATCTGAATGGAAACTGAATATGATTTACTAAACTGAACATGAGCTGAGTTACTAAGTTCTATTGACTGATAGAATACTACTAATATTTGACAACCGACTGAGTCATGGGATCATGGAGATTTTTCCTGAGTCATATGACTATCTGAAGTCTAAGGATTCATAGCTTGACTGAGAGTATCGTGAAAATATCATATAGCTCTAGGTACATAACTAATGTTTCGGGTACAAGTACCCCCAGGACTCGATTAAAGAAAACAGAAAAAGCATGACTTACTTGAATCTATAATAATCATCATAATACATTTACTGAAGCATTTCATCAAACATGTGATAGGAATAAGCTTGTACGTACGTGGGGATTTCATGATATCATGCTAGTTAGAAACTTTCCCTTCATCTAGGAATTCAACCAAACACATAGTAGGCATAGAAAGTGTAAACAACATCATACAACAATTAACTATTGTGATTCATTTCCAATTTAATCATTAAAGTTTTTAGTCCTTGGGTTTCATGAATCTATACCATTACAAATCAACCCATATGGAATTTAACACTCATTCATGGAATAAAATTCAATTACTCATTATCAACATGAAGAAAAGCAGCCCAATCATGAACTTCATAAGAAAATCCATAACTTGAATTTAGAAAAGGGATTCTTAGGCTTCATGGATGAAAGGAGTCCATGAATGAACACTATGCATACCTTAGTTCGTGATTTTGTGAATATTGATGGTGAAACCTTCTTGAATTTGAATCTCCAATAGAAACCCTAGCTTATTCTTAAGAGAAAATTGAGAGAAAATAATATATTTTGGGTGAAGAATAGCTAAATCACGTGTTATTGGGTATAAATAAGGGTAGGAAATTGACCCTTTTAACCTAGGATGTATCATTTAATTTTAGTTAAATTTTCTTAAACTGGGCCCCTGGTGTAACGCTGCATTATCGGGTCGTATCATATATTCTACAAGGTCGGAGGATGATTATATTGATGTGCCTCTGTATACATCTATCGGTTCAAGTTCGGCTAGCCCTTTGTATGTCAACTATATACCTAATAAGTTTGAAGGATAATTATTATGATGATAGTTATGATGATAATATTGTGATGTTGATTATATTCTTTGCCTTCATTCTTGCATGCGTATTGCCTATCACTGGTATGCACCTACATCTATTAGCTGATATGGGGGGTTGCATAGGTATGGGTGATAATTATGCCTTATGGTGTGTCATATGTTGATTGAACCTTCTAAGCCTGGGGTAGTGGCGTTACGTGATAGGCTCGACTAGGTATTTGGTTGTCCACACTAGTCGGTAAATCGTGTTGTTGTTGATATTATTATTATTATCATTTTTATGGCTAGTTTATGAATGATTGGTTATTAATTCGATATCGAGATTGATGGTATGATTCTATATCTTCTATCTTTTGATTCCATTACTATGCCTTATTAATTCTTGATTAGACATATGGATTAGATACCCTAGGTATTTTAGCACTAGTTCCTGCGATTATTATGATGTATTAAAATGCTAGACTGATGATGTAAGCTATATTTCGAGTTGACCTAGTATGTATATATATATATATATATAATATAAATATATATATATATATCCCTTCCTTCATTTATTCCGATTGTATGTTCTTTTCTTTGCCTTATATACTGTTATATATAATTATTTTGCCCTTTATTCATATAATGGCCAAGGATATATAGTGTAGAGTTGAGATTCCTAAGTATGGTTGGAATAGTATAGTTTATTTTTAATACTTTCTCAATCTGATTATGCTATATTAGTAGCTATGAATAAAATAGTTTCCCTCACTATCTCACTAGCTTTGTTTTGTGATTGATGGATATTGGGTATAGTTTCCTATTCTGTTTATATGCTATATATACCTACTTTATAATTGGAGCTCAATTGGCAATTTTCTGCTAAGTACCACGTATCTGGTACTCATACTACACTTCTGTAGCCTGGAGATTATAGTATGGGTGTATCATCATGGATATGTACGTCATGCAGAGCAGTCATGGTTCGGTAACATAGATTGAGTTGTTGACGTTTGGGGTATTACTATCCTCCCTCTTATGTACTAAACTTGTCTCTATGTTTTATTCGGTGATAAATTTAATAGTGTAATTCCGTTGGTATTTCATTCATGTGCTCTTATTATATTATAAACTCTTATATAGATACCACTAGGTTTTGGGACTCTATATGTATTGATCTTTTATTACATCTATTCTGAATTCTTTTCTTTATCTATTTGGGTAGTCTGTTACCATCCATTTTGGGCTATCGGTTTGGCTTGCCTACTGGTGGGTTATAGTAGGCGCCATCATGACTTGAGAAATTGGGACTTGACATAAGTGACAACCTTCACAAAAATAGAAATTAGATCTTAAAAATAATAAATATATATTATAATAGTGAGAAAATCTCAAATAATCATTTTTGTATCATATCAAGTAAAAGACTTTACTTATGTGCAATTTCAAATCATTTGATAATTCTTGTTTTTATCGAAATCACGAATAAATTATGCATTTTATAAGAACACAAGTTACGGTATGGTTACTACTCAAAATACTCCTGTCAAAAAACCAAACTTTTCACCCTAAGAGATATGCATAACTTTCTTCGATCAATCTATAATCACATCTTATCGATCTTATGTTAACTTCTACATTGAGGTTTAAATATAACTACTTTAAAGTATCCAACTCTAGGAATTTAATTATTGGCTCTCAATTTATCAACTTATACTAAATTTTTTTTTTCAATCAATGAAAATAGACTTCTTGTTGATTTTTTGCACTATCATAAACCACAATAACCTTATTTCCCATATTCTATTCTTTAATTAATCTAAAACTATAAAACATACAAGACAAACATTAATGTTCTCACTCTGTTCATGAAAATTTATGTGATTTTTCTATCACTTTAATCCTTGATTCCTTAACTTTCAATCCCAAATCTATATCTATGAATTATATGAGTCAAATTTATGGAAAATGTAAAGAAATTTACCTTCCTCTCTGACTTCTTTTAGTTATCTTATCACTGGTTGGGTCCTCTTTATGATCCTCGAGAAGAATATGTAATGACCCTCCAGGACAGTTCCTTGATTTTCATGTATTTTTAATGTTTAGAGCCTCCCTATAGTAGCTATAGGTCATTTATGACTTGTAAACACTATCAGTTTTTTCTATCAGACTATTCATTTAAATTTTATGCTCATTTCCCTTTTTGGGAGTTTTTATTGGTCGGGACTTGGTATCGGATCAAAACACCTAGTTGATGACCTCAAATGTGGATTGCAACTCCTCCACTATCTCTGAAATATCGATTTTAGGTTATGTAGACCTTTGGTTTGGGTCCCAAGGCACCCGGACTCCTTTTAACCTATTGGTCGAAAAGTTGAGAAATTCAACATTTAAGTGTGGGACCCATATTTCATTAAAACGACCTCAGATGGAATTGTTTTGTGCACCATCATATTTGAAAGGTTTAATTTAGTGTAGTTACATAGTTCATTTTCACATACGAGGTTTTGAATGAATTTTGAGGGCTTTGCGAGGACTTGAAATTCCAAGTCCACTTCTGCCAACTTGTGTGGTGGCGATTGGTAGCCAAGGGTTGCGATTGCGGTACCCTTGTAATGGAGATAGTGAGATCACCATAGCTTTGTCGTGATCATAACTTATGTGGCAAATGAAATGTGGTGTAATTGCACATCTGCAGGTTGCGATAACAACATCTAAATACCTGGTCTGGGTATGTAAATTTCTTTAGCTCATTCTTCACCCATTTCTTAAGAGCTAAAACCCTTAAAGGGATGAAAAACTTAGGATTAAGATTGTAGATGATTTTGGGAGCTTGGTTATTCATTATTCCGTGATTTCCATTCAAATTCATGTTAAGTTTCTTTCAAGTTCTTAAGAAATTATTAAAAATTTGGGCTTTGAATTCTTAATTTAAAAGGTTGATTTGTGGCTCGAATCATGTTCCATTTGTGCTCATCTTTTAACCACAACTTCTTTATACTTCGAAGGACCTCGTGACGATTTTAATTTTAGGATTTCTCTAGTGAGCCCCACAGTCCCGTTCATCACCCAAAATTTGACCCAACCCTTAATATGGCAAGGGTTCTTATTTTACTCCTAATAATGAATAAATTTTGATTTTGATATCATTGTGGCATTTCAAGCTCGTAGAGTGAAGACTGATATTTAGCGTATGATTCAAGGATTTGCAGTTCGGCTTCAAGGTAGGCTTTTGTCTACTCTTATCCATAAGATGTGTGTGTTATATATTGCATGTGAATTTGAATAATTAGATTGATTACGGTTAGAACATCATGACTTAGCCTTGAGTATTTATGCTTGGGGATTTGATGAGGGATTTGACCCATAAGGAGAAATACTTGTTATACTACTAGGACCCTACTATATTCATCAATGATTAAGATAATCTATAGAATATATATGATATGATGCTAGGTTCGGGATGTGGTTTAAGTGTTGGAAACATTGTTAGTACGATTAAACTTATTTTGACTATTTTAGTGATCTTAAAGCTGTTAAATAGGTCTAGTTGAGTTAATTACTCATGTTCTAGGTAGAATTCCTATCTAAGGGCTAATTATGTCTTATGTACCTTCTAGAAATCAATATAGACACCTTAGTCTATTTCGTATTAAAATTTTACTAAATATTGAATTCAAGAATTAGAAGTGGGTTCTTTTGGCCTACATTATGCCAATACTTATGTTATATCTTGTGGAGTTAGTTATGGATGTTAGGCATAATTGAGACGATTGATCCTTTAGTATAAGGTTACTTCATGACTTGATGAATGTTAATAGTTTTCCCAGATTATGACTAACGGCTTGTTGCCATGATAGAGCTTTTGAAATTGGTAAGAGTTTTGGCCTCTTAAATCTGAGGTAACTTTTTAATATATTATGCTTTCTAGATGTGAGATGCCTCATAGAGATTATTTATTTCCTATTGATATGATAGCCCTCATAGATATGGCTGATACCCTTAAGAGATAATGTGCCTAATAGTTCTGCTATGTCCTATAGATATGAGATGGCTTAAAATATGATTATTTCTATGAGTTTTAGATATATATGGGCCAAAGGCCATTATTATGATGTTGTAACTATTCCAAACACATTATTGGGCCCAAGGTCGTGTTATGATATAGGTTGCACATCTATGAAGTACTTATCCTTGTAAAGACGTGAATGTAGTTTGTGAATATATTGATACTTATGGTTCTATTATTTGAATACTGGTAATGGCATGAATAGATTCATAACATTCATCATCATTAAATGGATAAATTATGCGATTCTAGCTAAAATATGATATTTTTACTAGTTTTCCTAAATAAGGGTTAAATCTCACTCTTCACCTTAAAAAAGATTTCTTTATAACAATAACTGCTTGTCTTAATGAATAAATTATATGCTAAAAAGATTAGTGATGATTTTTAAATATTTGACTATTACAATTTTTGATCTATGATTTGATACTACTAATACTCTGTTCGTGAGAGTTTACAACCCTTTCTATAATTTTATAATAATTTAGTCTCAAAGTTTACTCTAAGCGATTGATTTATGAATTTTTACTCATTTTATCCACAACTTAAGTGTGTGCATATATTATATATCAATATACAAATCTCTCCGATATGGGATGGAGGAAGATAGTGAATGATGACATAAATTTTGAGTAAAATCCGATGACAAATAATAGTATTGACGTTATATATAAGTGTTGATGATTATGATGATAAGTTTACATACCCGATGAAGCGGATGATACTGATTATATACATGGTTTGAGTTTGGAGGATGATTGTGATTCTGATTATATACCCAAGTTTAAGTTCAGAGGAAGATTATGATACTAATTATATGCTTTATTCAATTTTGGAGGATTACTATGATACTTATTATATAACCAATTCGAGTCTAGAGGATAATTATAATACTGATTATATACCCCATATAGGTTTGAAGGATTGTTATAATAGTTATTATATACCTATTTTTAGTCCATAGGATGATTATGATATTCATTATTTACCCAGTTCAATACCAAAGAATGATTATGACACTAGTTATATACCTGATTCTAGTTAGGAAGATAATTGTGTTATTAATTATATACATTACAGTCATTTTTAATACATATTTCCTATCACTAGGGTAGGCCTATATCTATCAACCTTAGAGGGGGTTGCATAGGTGTGGGTGATGATTATGCCTTGTGGTGTGTTGTATGTTTATTTAACCTTTTGAGCCTGGGGCGTCGGGGTACATAAAAGGCTTGGCTAGGTATTGGTTTTTCAGACTATTCTATTACTTGCATTGTCATTGATTTTTTTATATTACTATTATGATTATTATTATGGCTAGTTTATGATAGATTTGTTATTGCTTTGGTACAGACAATTGAGGTATGATTTTGGATCTACTATCTTACAATTTATTTATTATAAATGACTAACACAAGATTTGACATATGGAATAGAAACCCTAAGTACACTAGCACTAGTTTCTGCTATAACTATGAGGTCTGGAAATGCTAGTCTAATAATTTAGGTTGTACTTTGAATTAACCTTGTTTATGCATATACATATATATATATATATATATATATATATATATATATGTATATATATATATTCAAATCTACCTATATGTAGCTATGGTATTACCATCTATCCCTTCCTTCCTTGATTTATTCAAATTAAATGTTAATTCATTCACCTTGTATACTATTATATATCCTTTTTTTACCCTTTATTCATTTATTAATCGGTGATATATGGTATAGTGTTGAGATTCCTGGGTATGTATGGAGTAGGATAGTACATCTATGATACTCCCTTAGTCTTATTATGCTAGTTTCTTATCTATGAGCGGAATAGTTTCCCTTACTATATCACTAACTTTATCATGTGATTGCTAGATATTGGGGTGTAATTCTAGTTCTATTTATATGTTATATATATGTATCATTGTTTTAGCTCTATCGAAAGTTTCCTATGAAGTACCATATGTTTGGTACTTATACTACACTTCTGCGGCCTATAGATCATAGTATGGGTTATCCTCAATGTTGTGTGTATCTTGCAAAGAAGCCATGGTCTGGTGACATATAGCGATCTCTTGACGTTCAGAGTATTACCTTTCTCCCTCATATGCACTAAAATAGATGCTATATTGTATTCACAAATAAGTTGTAATAGTGTCATTCCCTTGGTATTACATTTTTGTACACTTTTTATATTAGAAGCTCTCATATTGATACCACCTAGTTTGGGGACTATATTATGTATTTGATCTTTTATTACATCTATTCTTTATTTTTTTCCTTTATCTCTTTAGGTAGACTGTTACTAGCCATTCCGGACTACGGGTTCAACTTACCTATTATTGGGTTATAGTATGCCCTATTATGACTTGAGAAATTGGTATCAGAGCCAAGTTTATATGGTGTATTAAAATAATATCCAAGTGCTCAATAGAGTCTTGCGGATTAGTGTGGAGATATCTGTAACCTATCTTTGGGAGGCTCCATGGAAATTCTTAGGAAATTCATTGCTTGAGTCCTTATTGTGTAGCGGCATTGCTATGAGCCATATGTACATTCTTTGAATCTATTTTTAATAAATGGACGACGTGAGATGGTCTTTAGATGCTAACGAAACTTCAACAAGTGTTTTCAAATCTTCAATGCAACGTTAAAATAGAGAGTTAGGGATTTAGAACTAGCTCAAGCTACAATAGATCTCATGACTACTTTATCCCTTTGAGGTTCAGCATTAAGAATCTCAAGTCTTCTTAGGGATACCTTATAGTAAGGGATGATATCTGGTTCATCGAGTAATTCTTATGCCAGATTTGGATTTGTTGGTGTTCAGTAGAGTTCCTAGGTTATATCCTTCTAAGCAAGACATAGTGCGTGAATTTATTAGATGTTTAGCATTTCCACACCATTTGGTATCAAATAAATTGATAGTAGTTGGGTCTTTCTTATCTCAGTTTATTGATCATTTAAGGGCCATAGAGAGAGCATGCATTGAGACTTATAAAGGTGGGGGTAAAAGGCCATGTAATTAGTACAATGTTATTTGTATTCTATCCGGGAGAGATGGTCCATTTAGTGGAGGTCAGCTTTACTTGTAGCCTATTTACTTAAAATAGAAACCATTTCGGATTATGGGTGCCTGTCAGGTTAGTCATGATGGATATAGTGGGTTGAGTTCTCATTACACCTTATAGAGTTTTTGGTATGGGTCTTCAAGCCTTTGCAACCATTCTGCGTTAGGAGGGGCAGTATCTCAGAGTATTTCAGGAGCTTGTTTTAGTTATGGTGAGATGGGTCACTTATCCAGTGAGTGTCCCTAGCTTAGGATTATAGGTCATTCAGCTAATTTAGATTAGCCTCGTGATATTATGGCACCTCAATTAGAGATAGTGCGCTTGGAGCCTCAGTTGCTGATTCATCCAGAAAGTAAGACTTTGGACCTATTTAGATTTGTTCTTCCCTAGGCATGTCAGACATGTGGCTTTGGATTCCACTATGAATGGTACATTTTTATCGCCCTACCCTTTATTTATATGTGTTATGGTTATTTTACCCATCAATGTTATATGCCTTGATAAACTCATATTGGTTATTGTGTGCCTTGTTATTGAATTCATGATTGTATGACTACCCCATGGATTGTTTTATTAGTTATGGATAGAGTAGATCCCTATTTTCCCTAGGGGTATAGCATTTGGGTTTGAGTCCTATTTACCTTCGCACATTGTCCCTATTATGGCCCTTGAGTGGTGCTTGTTATTGATCTTTATTTTGGTACGGCCTATTCATTATATTAATGTTTATATTGTTGTTATTATTATTATTTTATGTAATGGATCCTTACTTGGTTGATGGCCAAACGATTTGCATCTAGTCTGAATTTTCCCCTTCTTTATAGTTCTTATTTGTTGACTTAGTAAGCTAGATGGGTTAGATGATTTCTCTTTTATTGCGAGGTGAGGTTAGTTGTTTTCCTTTTTTGTTGGTTATGCTAGATAGGTTGTTGAAAGAATTATCGCATCAAAGATAGGTTGACCTTTTGTGGTTCTGTTATGATCTAAGAGTTAGCAATTTAGTTATATTACCCATTCTTTAATTTGGGATTATTGGTCTTGCCTTTTTTGGGTGGCCATGGTTTTTTCATTGACAATCCCTCTCTATGTATCCCATTTTTGAGATTGATCAATTTGGGGTCCATTCTTTATTTTTGGCTATTTCATTGCCTGATAGTGTTTGACATTGATATGGAGATATTCTGGATTTATCTCTTAGATACATTAGATTAATCTCCTAGTGATGGTTTACCCTTGTTATTGGTAAGGAGTTGGAACTCCATTCTTACTGTGATGTTGTTCTTGTCTATAGTAGATTAGAAAGTTAGAGGTAGGTTGTCTTTCTTCTAATCACTTCTTGAGTTGGAAAATTTGAAATTCTTTATCTTGAGTTTCTTGATTCATTTTTTAATAGTGATCTTGACCTTTACATAAGTGTCAGGCTTAGTTCTTCTTTCATTCATTGGTTAGGTAATTCATGGGTTGTTTGAGTTATGATTCCCCTACTTGGGTAGATTAAGAAAATATCCATTCTGGAGTTTGTTTGTCCGAATAAGATTTTGTTGAGTGCTTCTCCTTGATAATACGTGCCTATGGCTAGTCTTTGTTGAGAAGGAGTATTTAGCTGGTTAGTTTTTGGTTAAAGTTGAATGTCTTTGAGTTGCTAGAGTTTTTGCCATTACTAGTATGGTTTCCATATTTAGGGAGATTTTAAGCATGTTTTTATATTTCATGCCTCCAACATATATAGAGATGATTTCCTAGGTTCTTAGCTGGTGATTTACCCTCTATTGTAATTTTTTCTTCAGCTATGTTTCAATTTCATCTCAGCATCATTTAGAACATATGTGTCTGATTTGGACAACATGGTTGATGTGATTATTTAAGTTTAGCTTAGATTTGTTAGCTCAATTTTAGATTTTTGTGCCTCAGGATGGCGATTTGGATGTTATGATAGAATTAGAGTATGAATGCCTACCCTTCTTCAGGTTTGGTTTTGGTAATTGAGATCGAGTGATTCAGGCTTGGTGTTGATATTTTAGCTTGGAGTTGTAGATCTTGAGTGTAGACTTTATTCTTGATTTATCTCAGTTCAGATTTTATTTATAGGCTTGTTGAGCCTATTTAGTGGTCATCTATTCGGTCTTCTCGATTGATGGGAAATCCTTGAGTGGATCATTTCGTGATGAGTAGTTATTCTTTGGACTTCTTTATTTCAATTTTGACTACCTTCCTAACTATATGTAGCGTTGGAATAGATTGCATTCCTTAATTATCTCCATTTTTTTCCCATATAGCGCCTTATGGTCTTATTATCATGTTTTTCGTATGGACTTTCAGTGGATCAGCTTCAATTCCCTGAGTTATCTATGATAGGATTGTAAGGGCAGGAAACAGTTGATTTTTCTCCTATTTTGAGATTGGATGGAAGGTGTGGAATGTTAAAGGAAGGTTATATTATAATTTGGAGTTGGTTGTATAACTCATGCCTTGGGTTGGTTTTGGCTTGGATTAGCCTTTGTTGATTTGTGTGGGTATCATAATGGTATCCATGTGTAGTGGTTAAGATTTGCATACATTAGTCTTTTTTGGTTTAGTTGTTGGCCAATTGGTGGTTGTCGTTGAGTTTTTGTTGTATGGGAATGAAGTGATAGAGCTGGTGTAAGACCATGCAAAATTTCTAAGCTTAAATCAGTCCTTTAATCTTCTCAAACGGGATCGGGGTCGCATACTTAGAAAATTCTAGCTAAGTTCCAAGACATAGTTTTTTTTTTGCCTTAGAAAGTTGGTAATCTCATTTCGCTACCTTCATGTCCTTTAATGGTCCGTATTTTTGTTAATTCATGATCAGAGAGGTCTATAGGTATTCCGAGACAAGTTTTGAATTTTTCGAACCTAGTTTAGACCATGTTTGGGGTTCCAAAATAATGGACCAACGCGATCTTGGCGCGCCGCATCGCCTATTGTGTTGGTTAACATTATTACAGGGACTGCCTGTAAAAGTACTGAGGCTTGGCACGATTATGGTGCGACGTATTGGGTATCGCGTCGATGCCCAATTTTCAGTCATTAAATGTCCTTGTTTTAAGCGCAAAAGGGTCAATTTCCTACCCCTATATAAGCCTATAACACAAGATTCAGCCCTTATTACACAAAAATATTGTTGTTTCTCTCAAGAACAAGTGTAGGGTTTTCATACGAGCTTCAAATTCAAGAGATTCTACCATTAGTTTTCAAGAATTTTCTATCCAAGGTATGTCAACTGTTCATTCATGGCTTCCTTTCATCCATGAAGCCCAAGAATCCAATTTTAAACTATGAATTGTGATGTTTTTGTTGTGAATTGATTATGTTCATGTAGTTATTGCTGTAGGATTCCCAAGTTGAGTCTTCATGTGTTGATCATGAAACTACGCTAGTATGTGGGTTGAAATTTATAAATTTGAGTTGAATTAGGGAATCATGTGTTATTAATTTGATATCATGCCTAAGCCCATCTTATGCATACTAGGTGTTTGATAAAAGTCCTAAGACATAGTACATATGCATTATTACTCTATAGAACCTAAATGATGAATTCATGTTACCATTATGTTCAAAATGACTCCAATTTGATGTAATGCTCATGGGATTAGGCTTAGGGAATTATGACATATTTATATGCATTCTTATTCATGTAAAAGCTTGTGGTATGCAAATGTTTCATGAAGAATCTCTAATGATAGTAGTATGAATTATTAACCATAATTATGTGTTCAAGAAGTGTCATGTCTTGTCAGTTTCATACTATCGAGTTTTAGGGGTACTTGTACCAGAAAACTTAGTTGTGTGCTTCGAGTCACGTTAGTTTCATGATAAATCTCAGTCAAGCCATGATTACTAGTATTCTCAGTCAGTTATAGAACTCATTAGAATTCTGTCAGTTACATGACTCAGGAAAACTCAGTAATCTCAGTAATCTCAGAAATCTTAGTTTAGTTATTAAATGTCAACGTTATTCCACCACTTAATAGAACTCAATGAACTTTGTCTAGTTTAGTTCTGTTAATCTTGTTCAGTGTCTATTCAGATGAGAGTAGGATTTAGCACCGTGTGAGCCCAAGGATGGGAACTCACCCGTTAGTAGAAGGTGTGATTCTTAGAAGCAATCCTTGTGCTCCAGAACTAGATAGTCAGCGTAGATTGAGACATCAAACCTGATAGTTAAGGGTAGATGAGGTGGCTTAACCTGTTATTTGAGGGTCCAACCATTCTCTTTAGAGTACGTGTTAGACGAGGGATTTCTCATAGCTTATCCTTACCTGTAGCGCGGTATTGACACCCTTCCAACTGGTTTATAGTTTGGACCCCAAATTTATTTAGAAAAAGGGGTATGTCGGTTAGATGAATTCTCCCACAGTTTCACTTACAGAATCAAGACTGCCAGATATAGTCAACCAATTCTCAGTAATAGAACTCAGATAGTTCTACAAAACCCAGGACTGTCAGATACAGTCACTCATCTTAGTATGGAACTCAGCTAGTTCCATCAGAACATAGATAGTCACATATAGTCACCCAGTATCAGTTATATCAGTTATATCAGTTATCAGTAAATCATGTTAACAGTATTCAAACTCAATAGTCTGTATTACTCATGAATCCAGTCACAGTTAAACACTCATGCATGTGTTCTCACGATCATGTTATACATTCAGTTAGCATTGATCATGGATACGAACCCTTCACATTAAGCCTACCTCACTTGCATACTAATACATTCAATTGTACTAATGTATTTACGCTATGGTATTTTTATACCATAGGTTCAGAAGCACAAGCTCTAGAGCATCAGTAGCATTCCAGTTTCAGCAGTCAGAATCAGTAGTGAGTCCTCATCTTTCGAGGATGTTATGATTTGATTATCTTATATCTTTAGTAATTAGTTATTTTGGTAGTTGGGGTTAGTTGGAGACATGTCCCATCAACTCCTTATTTAGACAGTCTAGGGGCTTTAAGACTATAGCATGTTGCAGTTATTGTAGTTGTTTTGGTAATGATGTACCGCTTTTCCACATGTTATGTTTTATCATGTATTTGAACCTTTTGGTCTTTTAGCTTTTAATTCCATATTTTTAAATCATATTATGCAGTGCCTAGTTACAGATACAAGGCATGGGTTTTGTAGTGGTCCTTCGAGGTCATGAGAACCGTGTAGTATTTTGGGTACCATATTCGGGCCATTACAAACTTGGTATTAGAGCCTAAGATTCAATAGTGTCCTAGGAAGTCTGAAAGCCACACTAGTAATGTCTTGTGCATGGGTGTGTTGTGCTCCACATTTATATACAGGAGGCTATAAGATGTTTTAGGAATTGTTTCCCTTGTTTCAGTATTCATGTCGTTCTAGTGAGCATGAACTCAAGTTTAACTCTCAGTCTAATTCATTCCTCCCTTTCTTCTACAGAACATGCCTCCCAAGAGAAGAAAAAGAAATCAATCAGCCCCTCAGCCCATCCAAACAGATCCCTTGGACAAACATGTTTCTTATGCAGAGTTCAGAGCTACATTCACTACACTTAGTAACTCAGTTGCTGCCTAGAATGAACGACCAGCAATCATTCTGGCCAACCAAGAGACCAATACTGCAGCAGCCAGGATTTGAGACTTCACCTGAATGAATCCACCATTCTTTTTTGGGTTTAATTTAGATGAGGACCCTCAGTAATTCCTTGATCAGGTTCAGAAGGTTACAAATATAATGGGGGTGTCAGCTATTCCGAGTGCTGAGCTAGCTACATATCAGTTACAGATGTGGCTCATACATGGTTCAAAAAGTGAAAAGCAGAGAGGGTAGTGATGTAGGGCCTATAGAGTGGGAGCTGTTTACCACTGTTTTTCTTGATGGATTCTTCTCCTAGAGCTGAGGAAAGCTAAGGTACTAGAATTTATAAACCTCAGGTAGGGCAACATGACAGTGAAAGAGTATTTTCTTAAGTTTACTCAACTAGCTAGATACGATTCTCATGTAGTAGTAGACATAAGGGCTAAGATGAGTAAGTTTGTTTCTGGGTTGAATGATAATATGGTCAATTAGTGCAAATCTAAGATGTTGATTAGTGAGATGGACATAGCCAGGCTTATGATCCATGCTCAACAGATAAAAGAGTACAAGATTAAGATTATAGAGAAGCAAAATAAGAGAGCAAGGACATGTAGTTTCAACTTTGTTCAGCCTAAGTCAGAGAGTGCAAGTTGTTCTTAGCTCCTCCCAAAGTCATCCGTACAAGCACTTTCCTCAGCCAGTGCTCCAGTGCCGAAATTCAGAGATGGCAACAGAGATAGGGCGCCAAGCTCTAAGTCCCATGGTAGTTTAGTAGTGCCTAAACCTATCCTCTTTTTTATACATGTGGCAAGCACCATCTACGTACTTCCAGAGCTGGCTGTGATGTTTGCTTTGAATATAGAAATTGCCCTCAGCTAGGTCCTTAGGGTCAGCATAACCATTCCTCATCTCAGTTTGGTCGCTTGAATCAGCAAGGCGCCACTTGTAGTTCTACCAGTAGGCAATGCCCAAATCGACTCTACGCTCTTCAGTACCGACAGGATCAAAAAAATTCTCCTGATGTGGTTACTGGTACGTTACAAATTTGCATGTTTATGCTTTGCTAGATCAATCAGCTTCTTTATATTTTGTTACTCTTAATATAGTAGTTGGTTTCAGAGTTATTACAGAAATTTTTACAGAGCCCTTCTCAGTCTCCACCCTAATGGGTAAAACCATCATAGCCCGATGGATATACAGAAACTATTCGATTATGGTTTCTAAGGAGGTTACTTTAGCAGACTTAGTCGAATTAGAGATGGTTGATTTTGATGTCATTCTTGCCGTATATTGGCTTTATTCCTACCATGCCATAGTCTACTGCAAAAACAGAATTGTCCAACTTTAGTTTTCGAATAAACCTATCCTAAAGTGGAGAGGCAGTACTTCAATTTTCAGAGGTCAGCTTATTTCCAATATTCAGAAATGAAAAATGATATCTAAGGGATGTGTCTATCATCTTGTTTAAGTTAAGGACTCTAGTTCCGAAACTCTCAGTTTCAAATCCATCCCACTAGTGAATGAATATTCAAATATCTTTACCGAACATCTTCCAGGAATTCCTCCTAAAAAGGAAATAGAATTTGGTATTGATTTTTTTCCAGAGACTAAGCAATATCTATTCTGCCATACAAAATGGCATCAACAGAATTCAAAGAATTGAAAGAACAGTTAAAGGATTTCCAAGGGATTCATCAGACCCTGTGTGTCTCCGTGGGGCACACCAGTCTTATTCGTACAAAAGAAAGACGGTTCTCTCAGAATGTGCATTGATTACTATCAACTCAATAAAGTCACAATCAAGAACAAGTATCCACTTCCTAGAATTGATGAGTTGTTTGACCAACTTCACGGTGCCAACTATTTATTAAAGATAAATCTCAGATCAGGCTATAATTAGCTTAGAGTTAGAAAATGTGGCATTCTAAAAATAGCCTTTTGTACTCGGTATGGTCACTTTGAATTCTTAGTTATGTCTTTTGGTTGTACCAATGCCCTAACATCTTTCATAAACTTGATGAATCGTGTGTTCAAGAATTACTTGGACATGTTCGTCATAGTATACATAGATAACATCCTTGTTTACTCCCAAAGTAAGCGTGATCATTCAGACCATCTCAGAATAGTATTTCTGACTCTCAAAAATCATTTGTTGTTTGCCAAATTTTGTATGTGCAAATTTTGGCTAACGTCAGTAGTGTTCCTTGGTCATTTCATTTTCGATGACAGTATTAGAGTTGATCCTCAAAAGACCTATGAAGTAAGAAACTGGCTTCGCCCTGTATCTCCATCAGATATCAGGAATTGGGTTTGGCTAGCTATTATAGATGGTTTGTTAAGGGATTTTCTTCTATTTTATCTCATATATCTGGATTGACTCAGAAAAAAGTTAAGTATCAGTGGTCAGATACTTACGAGAAAATTTTTTAGGAGTTGAAGACTAGACTCACCTCAGCTCCAGTTTTGGATTTTCAGATGGTATAGATGGATTCGTAGTGTATGGTGATGCATCCTGAGTAAGTTTGGGTTGTATCGTCATGTAGCATGGAAAGGTCATTGCCTACACCTCCAGATAGCTTAAACCCCATGAGAAGAATTATCCTACTCATCATCTTGCGTTAGCAACCGTAGTTTTTGCTTGCCAGACTAGGGGTGCACCTAGATATGGGTTCAGAATAATTCAAAATCATCTCTGGTTTCTGAGGTGAAAGAAAAAAGGGGTAGAGATCCCAGTCTAATCAAGATGAAAGAATCAGTCAAAGATCAGAAAGTAGAGGTTTTCTCCAAAAGGGGAGATGGTTTCGTACGTTGTCAGGGTGGCCTTTGTGTTCCTGGTGTAGATAACTTAAGGCAGCGAATTCTCATAGAAGATCATGGTACGCACTCCTCTATTAATCAAGGGGCCACAAAGATGTACCACGACTTGTGGGAGATCTATTGGTGGAGTGGGATAAAGAGAGATATTGCAGAGTTTGTGGCTAAGTGCTCTATATATCAGCAGGTTAAGATAGAGCATCAGAAGCTTAGTGGGTCTATACAGGAGTTCAGTATTCCTACTTAGAAGTGGGAAGAAGTAAACATGGACTTCTTGATGATTTTGCCTCGTACTCGTTGCCAGCATGGTTCAGTTTGGATCATTATAGATAGGATGACTAAATAAGCTCATTTCCTTCTAGTCCATACCTCTTATTCATTGGAGGATGATCCCAAACTCTATATTTGGGAATTGGTTAGATTACACAGTGTCCCATTGTCCATTAATTTAGACAGAGGTACCCCTTTGACCTTACACTTCTAGAAAGCATTCTAAAAGGGTCTTGGTACCCAAGTTTATCTCAGTACGGCCTTTCATCCCAAGACCGATGGTCAAGCAGAATGGACTATTCAAACTTTAGAGGATATGGTGTGAGCATGTGCAATTGATTTCAAGGGTAGTTGGGATGATCGCTTTACTTTGATTGAGTTTGTGTGCAACAATGTCATTTCTGCATTCAAATTGCTCCATTTCAAGATCTCTATGGTAGGAGACGCAAATCTCCAATTGGTAGGTTTGAAGTTAGTGAGGCCTCAGTTATTGTGCCTGACTTAGTTTTTGATGCCTTAGAAAAAGTATAGTTGATTAGAGAAAGACTTCGAGCTGCTCAAAGCCGACAGAAGTCTTTTGTAGATGTGCGCAGAAAGGATCTCGAGTTTGAGATTGGTGATTATGTTTACCTAAGGATCTCTCCCAAGAAGGTAGTGAAGAGATTCGGAAAGAGGGGAAATCTTAGTCCCCGATATGTTAGTCCTATTCAAAATTCTCAGTTGTTTTAGTAAGGTAGCTTATGAGCTCGAATTGCCTTCAGATCTAGCAACAGTTAATCCAGTGTTCCATGTATCTTTGGTCAAGAAGTGCATAGGTGACCCATAGGTTATAGTCCCTATAGAGGGCATTGATATTCATAACATCCTCTCTTAAGAAGAGATTCCAGTCGAAATTCTTGAGTAACAAACTCGTAGACTGAGTAAAAAAAAAGTCTCTCTAGTCAAAGTTCATTGGCGGAGTCAGTCTGTTGAGGGAGTTACTTGGGAAACAGAAGCAGGTATGTGGACCAAGTATCCTCACATCTTTTCCCCTAACACATACTCATCCCAAGGTAATATTTTTCCTTAAGCTTGCTTTATCATTTTCAGTTTCATTACCAACTTGGTATTCAGTTTAATGTTAAGAATTCTATTATAAACTTAGTGTAAAATACCATAACATATTCAGTCATAAATTTATGCATCTTGATAGTCATGCATTCATGCATCAGATATGCATCCTCATTATGAGAAACTCAACATATCAGAAATCTCAATTATTTATTCATAAATCAGTTACGTATTCATTAGATATGTATGTTTAGTATGATACATTCAATTTATCAGTAATGTTACTCATGAAATCATGTTTTAGTTATTCATATCCTATATATATATATATATATATCAGTTTTTATTTTCCCTATCTCAGTTAGTCTCATTCGAGGACGAATGTTCTCAAGGGGGAGGTATTGTAAGACCCCACAAAATTTCTAAGCTTAAATCTGTCCTTTAAGCTTGTCTAGGGGGGGTTCTCATACGTAGAAAATTCTAGCTAAGTTCCCAGACTTACGTTATTTTTGTCCTTTGAAAGTTGAAAATCTCATTTTTCCACCTTAATGTCCTTTAATGATCCGTATTTTTGTTAATTCATGAAAATATAGGTCAATAGGTGTTACCGGACAAGATTGGGATTTTTTGAACCTTGTTTAGACCACGTTTAGTGTTCTAAATCACTGGACCAATGCGACCTTGGCATACCGCATTGCCTATCGCATTTGTTAACATTGTTGTGGGGAATGCCAGTAAAACTACTGAGGCTTGGAACTATCATGGCGTGATGTGTCAGGTACCACGTCGATGCATCGACACACCGCACGCCAATCGCGTCGATTCCCAGTTTTCAATCATTAAATATCTGTGTTTTTAAAGGTAAAAGGCTTAATTTCCCACCCCTATATAAGCCTATAACACGAGATTCAACCCTTCTTTCACCAAAATATTATTGTTACTCTCAAATACTATCAAGAACAAGTCTAGGGTTTTAATTGGGGCTTTAAATTCAAGATATTCTACTATTAGTTTTCAAGAATTTTCCATCCATGATATGTCAAGTGTTCATTCATGGATTTATTTCATCCATGAATACCATGAATCCAATTTTAAATTATGAATTATGATGTTTATGTTGTGGATTAATTATGTTCATGTAGTTATTGTTGTAGGATTCCCAAGTTGGAGTCTTTATATATTGTTCATGAAACAATGCTAGTATGTGGGTTAAAATTTATGAAATTGAGTGGAATTAGGGAATCATGTGGTATTACTTTGATATCATGCCTAAGCCCTAAATTATGCATACTAGGTGTTTGATAAAATGCCTAAGAGAATAATACTTGTGCATTATGATTCAATAGAACCTAAATGATGAATTCACGTTACCATTATGTTCAAATTATCTCCCATGCTATTGTTATGCTTTCTAATAGATTAATGTAATGCTCATGGGATAAGGCTTAAGGAATTATGACATGTTTATATGCATTCTTATTCATCTGAAAGCTTGTGGTATGCAAATACTTCATGAAGAATCACAAATGATAGTACTATGAATTATTGATCTTGGTTATGTCTTCAAGAAGTGTCATGTCTTGTCAGTTTCATGCTATCGAGTGATGAACGGTACTTGTACCCGAAAACTTAGCTGCGTGCCTAGAGCCAGCATCAGTTTCATGATAAATCTCAGTCATGCCATGATTAGTAGTATTCTCAATCAGTTTCAAAACTCAGTAGAATTAAGCCAATTACATGACTTATGAAAACTCAGTAATCTTAGTTAGTTATCAGATCTCAAAAGTATTTCGTCAGTTAATGGAAATTAGGCTAGTTTAATTCTGTTAATCATGTTCAGTGTCTATTCATATAGTAGTACGATTCAGCACTAAGTGAGCCCAAGGATGGGAACTCACCCGTTAGTAGAGGGTATGATTCATAGAAGCAATCCATATGCTCCAAAACTACGTAGTTAGCATAGGTTGAGACATCAAACATGCTAATTGAGGGTAGATGAGGTGACTTAACCTGTTATTTAAGGTTCCCACTATTCTCCTTAGAGTACCTGTTAGATGAGGGATTTCTCACTGCTTGTCCTTACCAGTGGTGCGGTATTGACACCCTTCTAACTAGGGTTACAAGTTGGACCCTAAATCTATTTAAAAAAAGAGAAATGTCGGTTAGATGAATTTTCCCACAATTTTAGTTACAGAATTAGGACTATCAGATATAGTAACCCAGTCTCAGTAATAGAACTCAGATAGTTCTACAGAACCCAGGACTGTCGATATAGTCACTCAGCTTAGTATGGAACTCAGCTACTTCTATCAGAACCTAGACTGTCAGACACAGTTGCCCAGTATTAGTTATATCAGTTAGATCAGGTAGCAGTTACTCCCATTATCAGTTTAAAACTCAGTATTCAGTATTACTCATGAATTCAGTCATACTTACACACCCATGTATGTAGTCTCATGATCATGTTATACAGTTAGTTAGCATTGTTTATGCATATGAACCCTTTCCATTAAGCCTACCTCACTTTCATACCAGTACATTCAATCGTATTGATGCATTTGCGCTATGGGGGCTTTATACCATAGGTTCTGAAGCATAGCTCCAGAGCATCAGTAGCATCCCAATTTCAGCAGTCAAAGTTAGAAGTGAGCCCTCATCATTCGAGGATTTTATGATTTGACTATTTCATATCATTAGCAACAAGTTATTTCAATAGTTGGGTTAGTTGGGGACATGTCCCATCAACTCCATGTTCAGCCAATCTAGAGGCTTTCAAACTATAGCATATTCATAGTTATTTCAGTTCTTTTTGTAATGATGTACCGCTTTTCCAGATGTCATGTTTTATCATGAATTTGAACCTTATGGACTTTCAGCCTTTAATTTTATATTTTTATATCAGATTATACAGTGCGCAGCTACAAATATCAGTCATGAGTTTGATTGTGGTCCTTCAGGGTTATGAGCATCGTGTAGCATTTTGGGTAACAAATTTGGGGTGTTACAGCTGGTGGAAAAAAGGGTGCCTCTGGAAAAATCCCTTGGAAGTTTTTCTCTTCATGGAAGTTATCTGGGAAGTAATGCTCAGAGTATGCGAGCCTAGTACCTAATCAATTCGAGCTTTGAAATTTTCTATCCATTGATTTTCAAGAATGAAAGTCCTTTTAGTAGTAGTTATTGTAATGACCCACAATGTCATTTACTTTATTTATGTTCACTTTTGATGTTTTGAGCCTTCCTACATCGGCTAAAATTCATTTATGACTTGCTAGAGTTGTAAGTTAGGTGATCGGTCAGTTCGTTCGAATTTAAGGCTCATTTTCCTATTTTGAAGATTTTATTTTTCAGGATTTGACCTCATACCAAAACTCCTAGTTGGTGACTGATGATAGGCGAAATTACGCGCCTATATCAATATATTTTGCCCATATTTTAGCCTAGTTTCGAGAACTAATTATCTATTTCGTACACTTTTAGTCCTTTTTCCTGTAAATGAGCTAACAAATGTGATTAGGAAAGTTTCAGGTATAAATGATGCAAAATACAGCAATTTATGGCTTACTTGACGCAAAAGAAAGCTCACAAACGAGATGGAAAGGAGCTGGACGCATAAAGGACTAAATCTGCTGCATGGAAAATCTGTCCCGGGCTAAAACAGCATTTCTGAAGACTTTGGGACTTACAGACACAAAGCTGGATTTTTGCCATAATACATTAACCTAGTGCAATTAGGTTATGTGTTTCATCATTCTATTTGGATTATAATTTTGTAACCTTACCCTAGTACAATTGGGTCAAGGATTTCATTAGTATATTAGGATTTGGTTATTTATTTTATTAGTTTAGTAGGAGTAGGATAGGAGTATTATAAATACCCTATCATGTTAGAGATTTTAAAAGAAGAGGGGGAGACATTCTGACAATTCATTCATCTCCTTACAATTAAGACATCTTCCTACAACCCATTCTCAATTCTTCATTCTTCTACTCTTAAATTCCACAACAAGAGAATCGTTACTTGCTACGGAATCACTAAAACCACACGCCAAACACCTACTATTCACGCCATCCACCATGCAAAGCGTGATATCCTTCGCATTCATGGGTAACTAAATCTCTTAGTTGGGGTTATGGAAGCCGAATGAGTTACTATCTATAGCTATGAGTTTGTGAGTTCAAGACAAGTATATTGCTTATATCATTATTCTCTTCATCTTAAATCTACATTCTTTGCGGTTCAAACACAAGAACACGCCATTCTAACATCTAACCTGTTCGAGAGAAAGGTTATTTGTCTAGAAAAGAAGACGCATAGACCAACGCCAGTCTAACATCTGACTTGTTCGAGAGAAAAGTTATTTGTCTGGAAAAGAGATAATGTCAAGGTAGTAGGACACCCTTTCCTATTAAAAAGCTAGTGCCGTACCTGGACTAACTTCTTGGAGAATTCGTACCGTTAGTCACGCTTTAAGCTCGAGAGAGTTAAAGTGAAATAGTCCTTGTTTAGGTCGAGAGACGCTTGGATTTACCATCGACTACAATTCTCTATAAGCAATTACATGTCAAGACTCTACACACTCATAGCCAATAGAGACGTATACCTCAGAAGGTGGACATAACCCCAACGCCTCAATTCTCATTGTTTACAACACACGTGACAATCTCTCTTTATTTTGCTATTTTCAGTTCTTACATTCTTGTTTTGGTTACATACTACAATCCCCCCTTTCCTACGAAACTTGCACTAAAAGTCTAGTAATTTCTCTTGCTTGTTGGCCAAGCTATTCTCTGTGGGATCGATACCCAACCCAGGTTGGGTTCTATATTTGCTAACGACCGCTTTACACTCCCACGAGAGCTGTAGATTGAGCGTTATCAGTGACCTCAGATAGGAATTTTGATAGTGCCATCAGCTCCAAAATATTAATTTTAAGCTAGCTAGACCTTTGGTTTTTGTCCTGAGGCAACCGTTTCCATTTTGACCTATTAGTCGAAAAGTTGAGAAATTGGAAATTTAGGTGTGGGACCCATAGTTTGTAGAAACAACCTAATATGGAAATTTCAATTGCACCATCACATCCAAAATATTGAATTTAGTGTCGGTACATAGTCCATTTATATATATAGGGTTCCGAATGAATCATGAGGGCCTGACGGGGACTTGGAAACTCCAAATCCACTACTGTCAACTAGTGTGGCGATGATCGCCAACCAAGGGCTGCGATTGCGTCACCTTTGGTAGGGAGATATTTCGATCTCTAGTGGCAGATAAAAGGTGGTATGATCGCAAACCTATAGGTAGCGATTATGACTTCTATTTACCTAGTCTAGGTATATAAAGCCCCAGTTTCCATAATTTTATCTTATTTTTCAACAATTTTTTGACAGTTAAAACTTTAAAATTAAGGTAGAGCTTGGGATTACGCTTGTAGATAATTTGGGGAGCTTGGTTATTCAATATTCTATGATTTCCCTTTGAACTCATGGCAAGTTTCCTTTGATTTCTTGACAAATTCTTAGAAATTAGTGCTTTGAATTAGTAAACTTTAAGTGCTTATTTGAGGCCCGAAGCGTGATCCACTTATGCAAAAATTTGGAGCAAAACTTTCTTTTCCTTTGAGGGACCTCGTGACAGTTTTAATTTTTAGATTTCGTTAGCGAGCCGTGTAGGCCAGTTCTTGACCTAAAATCTTACCCGACCCTAAATATAGCAATATGGGTCTTGTTTAACTCCTATAAAGTGCAGATTACAATTTTCATAGCATAGTGGCATTTCGAGAATGTGGAGTATAGATGGATATTTTGTGGATGATTCAAGGTTTTGTCATTCGGCTTTGAGGTACGCTTCTACAAAATCTTCTCTATAAGATTATGTGTGTTATATATATCATGTGAATGTGAATGCTAATATTAATTTCGAGTAGAACATCGTGTCTTAGCCTTGAGTATTTAAGTTTGGGGATTTGATGAGGGATTTGAGACATAAGAAGAAATATTTGTTATACTTCTAGGACATACTATCTTCTATATAGATTGAGCTAATCCGTAGTAGGGATATGATATGATTTTATGTTTGGGATGTGGTTTAGGTGTTGGAAATGTGGTTAGTATGATTAACCTTATTTGGACTACTTTAATGATCTTGATATCATAAAATAGGTGGAGTTGACTTAGTTGCGCATGTTCTTTGTGGAATTCTTAGCTTAGGGCTAATTATGTCTTACATACCATCTAGAAATCAATATAGACACCTTATCCTAGTCCAGTTAGAATTTTAATAAATATGAAATTCGAGGATTAGAAGTGGGTTCTTCCAGCCTACCTTAGGCCAAGACTTATTACAATGCCCCGAGACTACCCCCTAGACGGTGCTTAGAAGCATAAGTTATCCTAAGCTAACCCATGATACTGGCATAACTCGTGACCAACTTAATAAAATACATAAATCTGAATGAAATAAACGAAAGAGATGTATTTTCTGAATATGTTCAATACAAAACTATTAAAGACATTTACACTTTGGTTATATAAAACAAAATTGAAAATAAATATACCAACCCTGAATGATCATCTATGAAGCCTCTACTAAGATTGACTATAGGTAGCTGGGACATGACCCAAAACTATCCCTAATCAATACGACTGAATAAAAAAATGCTACTAGAACTATAGTTGACTCGAGTCCTTGAATCGAAAGAGCTCATCACCTGCCAGTTGGAAGCTGGGAACTAGATAATTATGATAGGTGGCCTACAACTGGTACTTACATTATGATACAATGTAGCACATAGACTTATATGTGGGTCAATACTACTGAAATGTACCACGTATGTGAGGGTGAATGTAAAAGTAAAATAGAAACTGAATATATTTTAAAATCATGCTTGCTAAGTGTAAAAGGACTCACCTTGGACATGAATAAAACTGAAAATTGAAGGATCATAAAACATAAGTGATAAATCATGTTGTAAAGATTAGTGAGTCATCACACAGTTTCTAAAATCTTTACTTTTATTGTTTCTTGTTGGGGATTCTCTTACCGACTTAAACCATGTGAGCTATCATGGAATTCAACGTATTACCCAGGTTGGAGAGAGTTGTTCTACCCTTGCCACTAGAATAGAACCTTAACTTAACTAATCAATGAACTTCATCAATTTTTGAAAAAAAGCTTAGCCTACGGTGGCTCGTAGTTTCCAAGAATTTTAGATATGATCATACACATTCCTTTCTCGGTGCTAAATACTACTACTAGAATACTTATATACTCATACTTTAAGAAATCCACTACAAAATAGCATAACATATGATAGAATGAAAACTAGTTATGCTTCTCTTTTATTTAAATCATAATGAAGATGAACAATTTTGGATTTCATATCTTATCTTCAGATAAAAAAATCGATCTTTCTTGAATCATGTTATAATGTATGTGAATGATGTTTCAAAAGATTAAACTTCCTTGTAAACTTAATACTTGTACTTGGGACTTGGAATTCATGCTTTATTTCATAGTATTTCATAATAAAACATCATGCTCAATAATCAACTTGAAATCTTTCAACAATAGTCAGTCTAGATAATGAAATTCATATCATATTACAAATCTTGCCAGTCAAAACAAGAATATATGTAAACCTTGATGCACTTAAAGCTTTCAATCAAATGGTAGTATCATACTTCGAGAATATGGTTATTTGGGTATGTACCCAATTCAAACAAGTAATTTAAATCTTAAAATTATACTTTCCGAACATAAGGATGAAAGAATATTCTTTTTCATAAACCCCACATACCTTGATTTTTTGACTTCCTTGAAGGAACTTAGACTTGGGAACTTGTGAGATGATTTTGTAGAAAAAACCTAGATTTGTTGTTCTTTAGAGAGAGGACAAGAAATAACGTATTAAGTGATTAACGATGGGGGGGAAATAACTCCTTTTTATGTTTTTAAGTCGTGGGTTGGGATTTTAAAGAGTAGAAAAGACCAAAAAAACTCCTTTGGAACCCTCTGGAAAACATTTCGAAGACATCCCGACGTCTTAGGCCATGAATCGTAAGATCTGGGTACTTGTCATGTGTTGAGTTGTCACTAGGAAGCGAAATTTCATCCCCTCCTTTCGTAGTGATCACTCCTCCTCATAACTCATAGGGTCTACTTACTAGTCGATTAGTGAGTCGTAACTACAGGCAGCTTTGACAGTGCTTTAGTAATTTGTCCATAACATTTCACCCTGATATCAGATTAATGCAAAATTAGTACCATTGGAAAGCTAATTGAATTATCTATATGTTGGCAAGTCTTGTGATCAGAAATTCTTCTTAGAATAGAAGTTATGCTCTTTTGAATATGACTATAGTTATATACATCCCTAGAAGTTAATCGCGAAGGAATGTTTTGACTTATTCATTAGATAGGAGATATTTGAGTACTTAATATATGTCAAAGTAACTTATAAATATATCAAAATATGAGGCTTGATTCTTGGATACTTTACTAGTAAGGATATGAGTCATATCTTACGACTCGTAATAAGTCATTACGACTTATACCCTCCACTCATAAGCTAGACAGAAACTTAGAGAACTTACCCTACTAATCTTAAGAATCCCCGTTGTACGACTCGTAACATCAATTAATGACTCCTAGGTTTGAGTCGTCAATTGACCAGAAATATTTGGCTTTCCCACTGGGTGGTTTACGATAGGATTTGATGACTTTTAAGGTACCTTACAACTTGAGGGTGTAAGTTGTAAGTTTCATAGAATCTTGAGAGTATAGGGTATAATAATATCTCCCCCTTGGGATCATTCATCCCCGAATGATACTAACTTGGCTGAAAGACAATGGAAAGGCTGAGATAATGCACTTAACACTTATGAGTTGAATCACGTCTTAATATTTAAACCTAAAACTAATGAAAAAAGCATGGTCTGAGCTGAATTCGTAAATTGTATGGATGAAAATATTTTACCCCATGGAATAGCCATACTTATGGAACTTCAGATAGTAAGACTAGATGGAAAGATGGAAAACCATAGGAGCTTATCCGTTTGATTGCTAAACTGAAATGCTTGCTATACTGACCGAATCATACAAAAAGTTTATACTCAACTGGAGTATTTCTTCAGATGCACTGAACACTTATGAGATGGATTACAACTTAATAATTAAACCTAAAATTGATTATTAATGCATGGACTAAGCTGAATTAGTAATTTGCATGGATGCAAATATTATACCTCATGGAATAGCCATACTTATGGAACTTCAGATAGTAAGACTAGATGGAAAGATGGAAAAACATAAGTTCTTATCCGTTTGATTGCTGAACTTAATTGCTTGCTATGCAAACTAAATCATACTAAATGTTTATACTCAACTGGAGTATTTCTTCAACACTCTTTGCAAGAAGTTCGAATAAAATTTGGGAGAAAAGAATTTTTTTTGGGCATTATTTGAATAAGATATCTGAATTAGGAATCACAACATGGATACAACTCTATAAAATGGAATACAGGCCTATGAAACATAAGCTAGGGTAGAATTTCTATGCCTTAGGCAATGCAACTGCTAATCTCAAGCTTAACCACTTTTCTAAAACATTCCCTCAACTATAATGTTCATTTTGAATACTATGCTCATTTGATGCAAGTTATAATTCGCACATGGCTACACATATCCATTCCTGCCAAAGTCTTGAGTTAAACTATATACCTTCACTATCTTCAATCCTAGCACAAAATCACTAGGTACTACATAAAACACCAAAAAACTAGTCTGAACCTTGAATTCAATATGCCATGCGCGTTTTACAGTTCTCATCTCAAGAATAATTCTTCTTACTACTTCCAGAACTAAATTCAACCCCTTACTAGGAATTCACTAGCGAGCAATGCACCCATCCACTTATCTAACAACATGAAACTCAAGCATATCATTTAAACCACATATGACTTCTAGGCAACAACCTACCTATGAAATTATTTCCCCACCATCTCTAATATTTCTTGTCAATAACAACTCCCTTGAACTATCCCCAATAAAACACATATAGAATTCTCATCTAAACATGACATATATCAAAAGCTTAGCCTCAATCATCCTTCAAACTAATATCCTTAGATAAAACAAGCATACAACAATCTTTCCCCAACAAGAAATATTTAATCTCTCCAATCTAAACAATTGTTCATCACTACAATCATCTCCCACTTAGATTAAAGCCAACCTTCTATGCTTATGGATCCATTCCATATCCCCAGGACTTATCTATAATTTCTTCACTTTAATGTTTTACAGAGAAATACTCAAATCTTGTGAATGAACTATATTTATAACATACTAACATCATTCTTGGACAATCCCTTGATATATACCATCCTTAACTTTTTCTAACTACAATAATCATCATTATAGACTTACACTCTCCCCCACAAATATACCTGCCTCATTAAACACATAATCTGTATAACATTTCTAAGCTTATATTTTTTTCTAACCCATGAGAATCTAAATCATACTGACACGACCCAAACTGAGGCCTTGTTATAATGGGCATCCTAAGTCCAACCAGGACCGAGAACCACCCTCGTTACGAAACCCAACCTCCTAACACGTACCCTGACTTTGATGCATTCTGAACATATAACATGATAGAGTTTGGCACAATTCTAGACATTGGGATAGTTCCATAACCATAACCAATCCAAGAAAGTCCAACCATCCAATACCGAACCAATAACCATACCAAAACCAACACAATAAAAAAGTACAAGTCCATAACATTATAGGATAGAACAATCATAAATATAGTCAAACAAAATCAGCCATAATACCACTAGCAACGCCAAGTTGACACCACTACCGACACCTTCCAAACAAACCCATTGTATTCCCACAAAGCCTCTAATTGAGAGTAAGACAATATCCTATCAGGACATGCCCTCGACCATAGCAATAACCATAGTCTATGTAATAACAAAAGTATGTAAAAACATAAATGACATAAAATGGAGCCTTCTAAAAGATGGAAGCTAACAACTTCAATCCAACTGAGCTGATCCCGAATTTGATCACCAAGCAGTTGGAGTAGAATAGCCTGTTCCTGCATTGCGTGAGGATACAGCTGCCTGAAGATAGGTTAGCGGGTGAACACTAGCTTGCACTCAGGATGAGGATTAATTAATTCCAATCTCTAAAACCAAGTAAACTAACCATATGCATTCACAATCATACATACATATATATAACCATGCTGGAAAAGAATATCGGGTTTAGCATGTCTTTAAAATCATTAACCTGGGTATGTGTATCTTAACTGTCCTATTACAACTCACGGGCAACATTGGTCCAGTTTAACCCCCTGAACGGGCCTCGATGCGTGTAGTCGTATAAATCAGATATACCATAGGAGTGGGGGATTCTCGAGTACCCTTTACTCTCTATGATATAACTTGGTGTCAGGTGCTGCTAAGGTAGTCAAGTACCGCTTTAGTGGTATCCTGTTAATGTGCCAATTTTCTAAAACAGACAAGGGTTGCTTTAGCTCCTTTTGCTAAAGCAGACAAGGGGCATTAAATTTCCTTTGCCCAGCTAGTAGTCGACCGCTAAAGTAACCAAGTGGCGGCTTAGCGCATGGTACTAAAGTAGACAAAGTGGTGCTTGAGAAGGTGCACTAGGTGAGTGGTCCACCAGCTATGGAAACTTAGAATACCAAGTCTCCACGGACCCCTAAGGATTCATCCAGAGTCCTGAGTGCTCAAATGAACTATGCTACCCCGAGACCTATTTTCACACTTTCTGAAGAAATGGTCGAAATGAGATATAAAAGCTATAAATCCATACCAACCATGTTTCCAACCTTAACTTGACGTTCCAGATCTACTGGCATAGTCTGTGTTGCCATTCAATGCGCAAATCAATTAATATTGACCAAAGTCAACTATAAGGCTTTTCAAGCCACCAAAAACTACAAACTCTCAGAAATCACATCAAAATGCATCGAGAACTGTGCCGGTCAACCCTATACCCTAAAAATACAACAATGTAAACACAAGCAGGGGTAAAATAGTCAAATTAAATATAAATAAATATTTCACACAAATCTCCAAAAGTTGGGTCATTACATTATCCACCATTAAGAATCTAGTTCATCCCCGATCTAAGGGCAATAGAAATACTTGAATCCACAAAAAGTTATGGATAACTACCACACATATTAGACTTGACCTCCCAAGTAGACTCATCTGCAGGCCGATGTCTCTATTGGACCTTAATTATAAGAATAACTCTAGAATGAAACTGTCTAACATTTAGTGCTAGAATAGATACCGACTTCTCAACAAAAGCCAACAACCTATCCAACTTGACTAAATCCCAATGAATGACTTGAGACTCATATAGAATGTAATACCAAATCATGGAAACATAAAAATCTTGATGAAATGATGTTAAATCTGGGGGAAAATCATACTCATAAGCCATATCGCCAATATTCTGAAGAATCTCAATTAGACCACTACACCCACGGCTAAGCTTTCCCCCTTCCAAAACCTCACCATGCCTTTTATGGGAGACACACAAAGGAAATCTCTATTAGTAATACTAAATCATAAGGCACAAAGTCTATGATCTGCATAGCACTTCTACTTACTTTGAGCCACTCTAAGTTTATCTTAAATGACTCAAACTCATATCCGAAACCTCAAACCAACCGATATAGGAGTGACAATTCCTACTATACAAATCATCTAAAAGAGCAAACTAAATATTAGAATGATACCTATCATTATATGAGAACTCCGCCAAAGCTAGATACTGCTCCAACTGACCACCAAAGTCTATCAGATAAACATAGAGAATATCCGCCTAAACCTGAATAGTCTGCTCCGACTAATCATTTGTCTAGGGGTGAAATATTGTACTAAGATCAACCCAGGAACTTAATTTCTCCTAAAAGGTCTTCCAAAATTAGGGTGTGAACACTGAACCTCGATCTAAAATGATAGACACTGGCATACTATGTAGATAAACTTTATCACTAATATAAATATGGGCCAACATATCAGTATGGAAAGAAACCTAAACAAAAATTAAATTAGTAGATTTGGACTACCAATCCATGATGACATAGATACTTTCAGAACCGCGAGAAGTATAAGCCAACCTAATCATGAGGTTTATAGTGATATGTTCCTATTTCCACTCATTGGTGGATAACCTCTAAAGAAAATCATAATTTCTTTAATGCACGACCTTCACCTGTTGGCATCATAGACATCGAGCAACAAAATCCACTATGTCCTTCCTCATAACACCCCACAATTAATGCTTTATTAAATCATAATACATCTTAGACAGTCCTGGATGAATGGAGCACCAGGAATAGTGAGCCTCCTCTAAAGTCAACCTAATCCAATCACCCACTCTCAGCACATAAATTTGACCACCAATATTCAAGACACCATCTGAATCAAGCTAAGTTGCCTTAGATTTGCCACTCAACACATTGTCTCAAGTCACTCTTAACCCAACATCATCACACTAATGAGCCTACATCTGCTCTAACAAGGAATATCTGATCCCAAAAAATACAAAAACACACCCAGGTGTAAAAATATAAAGCCTAACTATCTTTTTAGCCAATGATTGAACCTCTATTGCTAAAGGTCTCGCCAAAGTCAAAACACGTTCCAAGCTACCCATGCTACTCGACTTTTGGCTTAAGACATTATAATCACATTAGCCTTTCCTAAATGGTAAAGAATCATTAAGTTATAATCCTTAAGCAACTCAGGCCAACAACGTTGGCTCAAATTAAGATCTCACTAGGTAAAAAAGAACTAAAGGCTATGGTGATTCGAGATAATCTTAAAATAGAATCCATACGAGTAGTTCGTACAAAATGTTAAGACAAAAACAATCGTACATTACCCCAAATCATAGGAAGGGTAATTAATCTCATAGAGCTTCAACTAACAAGAAGCATACAAAATTACCTTACCCTATTGGATCAACAAAACACCAAAACCAACACCTAAAGCATCACAAATGGCGATAAAACCCATGCCCTTCTTGGGAAAATTCAAGATAGGAGCTAAAGTTAACAACTCCTTGACCTCTTAAAAGCTCACTTAACAAGCATCAAACTACTAAAAGACCTTTCCTTCTAAGTCAACTTGGTCAATGGAGCTACAATAGATGAAAAACCCTCAATAAAACATCAATAATATCCAGCTAAAACAACAAAACTCTGAATCTCGATAGGAGAAGTTATCCTAGACCAATTATTTACTACTGCAATATGGGCTTGATCGACCGTAAGGATCACCACGTGACCCAAGAAAGAGACAAATTCCAACCAAAACTCACTCTTAGAGAACTTAGCATACAACTTCTTATCTCTCAATCTTTTGAGCACAATCCATAAAATATTCACTTGATCGACCTCATTCTTTGAATAAACCAAGATATTATCAATAAATAAAATGATAAAAGTGTCAAGATATTGCTGAAATACTTTGTTCGTCAACTAAATAAATATGGATGGGGCATTGGTAAGCCCAATAGATATTACCAAGAACTCATAATGACCATTCTAGGTCCGAAAAGCTATCTTTAAAATATCCAAAGTTGTAATCCTCAACTTGTGATATTCGAACCTCAAATTAATCTACAAATACACTGAAGAACTCTGAAGCTAGTCAAATAAATCATCAATATGAAGAAGAAGATACTTATTCTTAATTTTCACTTTGGTCAACTATCAATAATCAATACAAACATGCATCGACCCATCCTTTTTCTATACAAACAAGACAGGCATACCCCAAGGTGAAAGATTCAAATAAATACCTTATCCAATAACTTCTGCAACTAATCCTTCAATTCCTTTCACTCTATTGGGGCCATTCTGTAAGTAAGAATAGAAATGGGCTTGGTGATTGGCTAAACATTAATAGAAAATTTGATTTCAGTATAAGAGGCATACTAGGAAAATCTATAGGGAAAATATCCATAAATTCACGGATAACTCAAAGAAAATCAAATAAAGGAGGAGGAGTAACAACAGTATCATGATTATGAGCAAAATAAGACAAACACTCCCTCTCACCCATGTGACATACCAACATGAAAGATATAACTCTCAAGGGACCTAAATAAAGCACACCCTTCCAAGCTATCCTCAGCACACCCAGTGATGCTAAGTTTATGGTCTTAGCAAAACAATCTAGGATAATGTAATGAGGAGCTAACCAGTCCATACTTATGATGACATTGAAGTCAACCATATCAAAGTCAAGCAAATATACCCAAGTCTCACACCCCAAAAAAGTTACAACAAAGGATTAATACACCTGATCCACTACTAAAGAGTCTCTTATTGGATTGATACATAAATAGGAACATGAAGGGGTTCATAAGATAGATAATAACCCAATGAAAAATAGTAGAGACATAGGAGAAATTTGATCCCAGATCAAATAATACAAATGCAGATTTGAAACAAAGAGTGATGATAACTATGATGACGACATCGAAAGCCACTGGCTCTATCCTGACAGGTTTAGCAAAGCACTTACCACGTTCACTACCTGACTGTGTAATCTCTTAACCACCACCATGGGCACCAATACCTCTAACTCTCATACATCTCATAAGACCTTTACCTCTCCCAAACAATATTGAAGAAGCTCAAGAAACACAGTGGGGATAATCCATGACCCAATGGCTAACCTCATCACACATATAGCAATCCTTAAAATCGCAGTAATGGTGTACCCTCATGGCAACTCCCTGAGATGCTCAAGTAATAGACATATGTATCATCTCCTAATCAATTATACTCTAAAATAACGCCCTATACACTACCATCTAAGTTATGGCTTATTGAAGAGTAGAAGGTATAGCATATCTGGCTTGCTGAGATCCTGCCTGGAGGCATCACAGGAAAAGGCTAAACTCTTGATCTTGGAATACCATACTCAAATATTACGTATAAAGAGGAACAAAACTAGGAGTTGATGAAATACCAAAATAACTCAAAGGAGCACTCTTTAAAAAAGTCAGTAATCAAACTAATAACCTTTCCTAAATATATCTTATATCCTCTCATATATAAATGTGTATGTCTAGGTATGGATCTGCGAGACTCTATTATACACCCCATTATTTTGTTGTTGAGACCAATGAACCTTGCTGCTCTGCTGCTAATTTGTCATGACCTAAAAATAAAGAGTCATGATTGCACTTGTCGTGACAAGAGATGAGAAGTAAGAAAACTATCCACACTTATATGAAATGAGAAATCAATACCAAAACCCAAGGCAAGACCCTCAGAATGGATTCAAACCATACATATATTAGTAAAAGTAAAAACATAACAAAGATACCAAATCATAAAACCTGGTGTCACAGCATAAAATCCACTAATATAACTTAAATTTAGAATATACATAGGAAATCCAAAAAAACCAACTTTGGCTTTAAATAAATTAAGAAATAGTCTAGATAAGAAAAGGTAGTGGCCAACTCTTGATACATAAATCAACAACTACATCGAACACACTTTAAAAGCAGCTTAAATTAGTTATTTATGTCGTCTACTCATACCAGCATCTGCACTTAAATGGCGCAATAGGGATTAACATGATCCAGTTGTATTTAATATATGTCATAGGCCGGCTAAGTAAAGTTGAAAATAAAGAATATGACCACAAACTATTTGCACGCCACCTGCAATCACAAAATATCCCAAATAGTAGCCTACACAAACTCCACTAATAATTCGAGTAAATACACATATAATAACAACAGGTTGGGGAAAGAAGAATAAGTGTACATATACTCAAAATAGAAGTACTATAATATAAAGCAAATGGACATATATCAAGTCATAACTTCAAATATAATAACTAAAAAAGTACAATATCTGGAATGCAATAAAAATGATAATGTTCCATGATGTCGTTGCACAAGCTCCATATAAACCTATGAAGCTCAACTACAAATTTAGGACCCATGAGAGGTTTGTCAACCCACATATCTCAAACTCAACTATAGACATAGGACTCATGGGGGTTTCGTCAACCCATATACAACAAATATTCAATACAAATATCCATCACACCTCTACGGTACATCCCTCGGATAGAGTCTATAAGAATTCAAAATTCAATACTAATATCTATGAATTCTCACCAGCACATCCCTTAGAGAAGGATTATAATATTGTCACAAATCGATGTTTCTAATTTCCATAGTGTTTCCAGTATTTTCACGGTGGCACCAATGTTTCATGATCACATATATTACATAAGATACAAATCAAGTACAACATATAAAAACAGGTGTATAAAATATAAGATTCAATGACAATGATGATGCAATGCTAACACCTACAAAAATAAACATATCCATTTAATATACCAACTATGTGAGCCAATAATCTACTCAAATATATAAAACATACATGATACAACATAATCCATATCCATCAAGTAGAACATTCGGGAAAAATATCACTGATACGACATAATTCAAAAAACAAGGCTTTTTCCCATAAAAAAATGTAAAAAAAAAATCATATATAAATACTAGGCGAACAAAAAGACATAAGAAACCACATGATTACACATAACAATTAATTTATTTAAAAGCCCTCCACACGAGCACATAAATCACCTAAACATATTTTCTATGATATAACCCCAAACCCATAGCATGCTTTTACATTATTACTAACTACCCAACCTAGTCTGAAGAAAGTTAAGTCATAACCTACCTCAAATGTGAAAAACCAAATTGAATAACCTTTTTCAGGGTGCCTTTCCCTTATAAATAGACTCAAAATCAGCTAAAACATACAAATAAAAAATTTATGCATTAAAAGAAAATCAACGATACCCGCATTGCCTATTTTTTAGTCGAGGTAAAAAATGGACCCTCAAAATTGGTTTTTAAATAAGAAGAGTAAAATTAGAATTTTAGTCAAAAAGCTTATTTTGCATGATTAAAGGAATACATAGGATAAAACCCATATAAAAAAGGAGTAAATTTAGGGTTCAAATCAAACAAATGATAATTTGGGCCTTTCAAAGCAAAATCCCCAAATCCCACTTATAAATTTGTGCTTAAATAAGATTTAAATAATACAACCAAAGAAAAGTAGTTAAAATAGTAGTTTTGGATCTTTTCCAATCTTAGAAATGGAAGAAAATGCTCAAAAACACAATCCCCAACTCCAAGTCTCAAAAATCATAAAGAACTGAGGAAAGGAATATTTATAACCAAGTGTCCGGTGCCGCTAAAGTAGTCATGTGGCCGCTTTAGCCGTCACCACTAGAGAGATCAAGTACTTCTTTTGCGGTACCCGCTAAGCATTCCAATCTGCTAAAGCGAACAAGGATCGCTTTAGCGCCTTCTGTTAAAGTGGACAAGGGTGGCTAAAGCGTCTTTGCCCAACTTGTAGCCTATTGGTAATTTATCCAATTGGCTCTTTAGTGCATATCACTAAAGCTCCTATAGTCTTGCTTTAGCAGCTGTAACAGCTGAGTGTTGCACCAGCTGTGGAGAGTTGGAATTCAAAGTCTCTGTGAACCTCTTGAGATTCATATTGAGTCCCGACTATGCAAACAAACTATGCTACACTTCTAAATTTGTTGTTTCAGACTCACTGGTAATATTTGATTTTTGAAAAACATGTTGTTTTCACATAATATACCCTTGAGACCTATTTTCCCACTTTTCAAATGGAGGATCAAATTGTGATTTTAAAGTTGTAAAGTCATACTAAACATATTACCAACCTAAATTTGAGATTCCAGATTTGATGGCATAGTTTATTTTGTCATCCAATGCAAAAATCAATAAATATTGACCAAAGTCAACTTAAGGCTTTTAAGCCACCAAAAACCATGAACTCGCACTAATCACCTCAAAATGTATTGGGAACCATGCCAATCATCCTCACACATTAGAAATACCGTAATGCAATTACGGGAGGTAAAATGGAAAAATCACATATAAATAAATATCTTACATAAATCACCAAAACCCAGGTCAGTACACAACACACTTCCAAAATATATATGGTATATTAAGAACACCCTTCTGTTTGTGGATGCTATAGGACTAAGATCTACTCGAGTACCCAATGCTTCTGTAAATGATATACAAAAGCATAAATTAAACTATGATCCTCTATTACAAATAATAGATAATGGAACTCTATGAAGCAAGATAATTTCCTTCATAATAACTAAGTATATCTCCCTCCACTATATGTAGTATTTCCTAGAAAGAAGTGTTTTTATTCTATAATTTTAGATACAATTAACCATAAAGATCCATAACCTCTAATAGTTTGTGGAAGCATGATCATAAAATTTGTATTAACTATTTCCTATTTCTAATCGAGAATCATGATCTTTTGTCATTATCATATGGGTTATTGATGCTTAGCGTTAAATACCTAACAAGTCAGCCAACAAAAATAAAGTTAGCAATATATTTCTTCATACCTTCCCACTAATACAATTGCTTCAGGTCATGATACATTATAGTGGATCAAGTATGTATAGTATATTTTAAGTTGTGAGATTCAATAAGAATGGCTTGTCTTAACCCATCTGCATCTGGTACACTTAATTTGTTACCTAATTAAAGAATAATATCATATTTAACACTTATCTTCTTACTTTGATCGACTAGGACTTCATCTTAATATTTTCTCCATTGCATATCCTCAAATTAAGTGGCCTTTATGCTTTACCTAGTGATGATTTGGATTGAACATAGGCCAATAATTCCTCTAATTGTCCAAAACAAAAGCTAAAACTTTTATCTTAATGTATCTACATATCTTTCACTAATAGTCTCTTTCCAAGAGCTATATGTGCAAAACTGCCCATAGACTTTTGGCTCAATGCATCAACCACAACATTAATTTTTCGTGATGATGAAAAATAATAGAGTCATAATCCATAAGTAGTTCCATCCACCAACATTGTTTAAGATTTAGATCTCTCAACTTGAAAATGTATTTCAAGATCTTATAATCGATCAAAATATCACAAGATTTACTTTATAAGTAATGCCTCCAATTATTAAGAGAAAATACCCCTGCGACAATCTTTAAATCATGTATAGTATACTTCTTCTCCTAGCGTAGTGTATAACACAATTATTTTGCATAAGAACACATCCTAATCATACCTTCAAATTAACATACAATACCTTGAATCCTCGAGAACCAAATGGTTAGGATAATACTAGTGTAGAGATCAAAAATATTTTGAGTTCTTGAAAGTTATGATCATAATATTCCATCCACTGTAACATCATATTTTCTATCAACTTAATTAATGAGGCTATTATTCTAGAGAAATCATGCATAAAACACCTATAGTTATTGGCCAAACCCACTAAGCTATGGATTTATATAGTCAAAGTATGTTTAGGCCATTTTTAGACCACTTCTATTCTTTTAATATCAACCATAATCCTTTGATTAGAAACAAGATGCCCTAGAAATTCTACTAAGTCTAGCTAAAATTTTCACTTTGAGAACATAACATAAAGTTAACATTCTCACAATTTCTGCAATATTGTTCTCAAATAATTCTCATGTTCTTCCTACCTACAATATCATAAAATAATTAGTAAATACTATCACAAATTTGTCAAGAATTAATTTGACTACCTAATTCATCAAGACTGGGAATACATCTGGAGCATTGGTTAACTCAAAAAGCATCATATAGAACTCATAATGATCATATCAACTTCTTAATATGGTGTTAGAAATATCTTCTCCATAATTCTAAATTGATAATAACCTAAATGAAGGTCAATCTTTGAAAAATGGAAAATTACTTATAACTGATTGAATAAGTCCTCTATACGAGGCAATGAACACTTATTATGTATTGTTATCTTTCTCAGTTGCCTATAGTCAATTCACATTCATAGAGACCCATCTTTCATCTTTACAGAGAAAATTAGTGCAAGTCCTACAATTATTGTTTTATCTCCTTCAATGATTTTGGTGCCAAGAAATACGTGGAATAGATATTGGCAAAGAGTTATGTGCCAAATAAGTTCCAAAGTCAATCTCTCATACAAGAGGTAATCTTGGCAAATCCTAAGGAAATACATTAGCAAATTCTTTCACCACTGATAACTTTTCCAAGCTAGTTGCTCCCTCTCTAATCTCACTTAATATATCTAAGTACATATGCAAGTTTTATACATTAATTGTAGAACCTTCATAAAAGATATAACTTTACCAACCTATAATACCCTATACTTCTACCTAGCTTAAAATTATCCCACAAATATTAAAGACTTGTTTCAAAGATGAATACACTTTTATACATGTGGTATTTTCAAGATTTTCACTTTTTTCATGTGGAAAATTGAATAATATTTCTATCAATACCAAATTCACCCAAATTCGACACCCGGGCAAAGAGTAAGAGCCATTTTAGTAAGTCAGTATGCCACCTGAGCCATCAACGCATTGTGGAGCCAACAAAAATGGTAATCATCAAAATCTAGTGAGCCTCCAAGATTATGGTGCGTTGCACCAACGTTGAATTTTAGAGTTGTCAAATTCCAGTGACACAGCACGATAGCGCTGCGTCACGCTAGGAGTCCGGGTCGGGAAATTTTCATAGAATTACAATACACATCCAAGGGTTAAAAGGATAAATTTTTGTCCCCTATATATACCCAATAACACGTGATTCAACCATAATTCACCAAAAATATATTGTTTCTCTCAAGTTTCTCTCAAGAACAATCTAGGATTTTCAATTGAGGATCAAATCCAAGACTAAAATTCAAAAATCTCTCTGTCAATCTTCGTAGAATCAAGAACTAAGGTATGCACAATGTTGATTCATGGATTTCTTTTATCCACGAAGACCAAGAATTAAGTTTCAAATATTTTTATTGTTAATATTTTATTGTGGGTTAATTATGTTCATGTGATTATGGCTATATGATTCTTGAGTTGGAATCTTTATGTATTTTTCATAAACCTACGCTAGTATGTGGTCTAAAATTTGTGAAATTGAGTTGAAATATGGAGTTTTGTTGTATTAATTTTATGGTCATGCCTATGCACTAAGTCATGCATCCTAGGTGTTTCATAAAATGCCTAAGAGAATAGAAATTGTGCATTATAGCTTAATTGTGACCCAAGTGATAAGTGTTTTCTTTACCCTATGACAAAGAATGACTTCCATGATATTTAGTGAACTCAGTAGTCTCACTAACATCGGTACTCAGTAATCTCGGTATTCTTAATATTCCTTAAAATCTCAGTATCTTCAGTACTCTCTATCAGTCCTCTAATCTCAGTAGCATTCTGTGAGTAAATAGAACTCAGTTAACTCTGTGTACCTTCGTTAAATAATACCATTAGTATCAGTTCAATTCAGTTAATTAGTTTAGTGTATATTCAGTTGGAAGTATGATTCAGCATCGATTGAACCAAGGGATGAGGACACACAATGTCATCCAGTAGAGGGTAGGATCCTTAATAGATATATGTACTTTCCAAAACCACATAGCTAGTGTAGGTTGAGATATACCCTACGAATATAGGGACTATACATCTCATCTGAGTTTTCCTTACAAGAGGGGTTTATGGGAGAGCTCCCTGTCAGAGAGGGTTTAATCACAGCTTGTCTTTACCCATGGCATGGTACTGACACCCTTCCAGCTGGGGTTATAGGTTAGACATCACCAGTTTAGTTTTGGGGCATGTCTGTTAGATGATTACCACCCACAGTCTTAGTTTCAGATCCAGTTTAAGTATTAGAACTCAGTTTAGTTTTATAGAAATCCAGGATTTTAGAGACAGTTAAATTAGTATAGTGCGGAACCCAGCTAGTTCCATCAGTATCAGGACTGTCAGATATAGAACCTCATGTTATTAGTAATCAGTTTTAGGACTGTCAGATATATTTAATCAAACCAGTTCTTCATAATCAAAACTATCAAAAAAATTCATTCCTTTATTTGTAATATGACAACAGTTCCTTAGTATTCAGTAGACTTAGTCATTCAATCCCAGTATTAGTACTCAAATATCAGTAAATCAATATTATCAAAATTCAAGATTTAGCCTTATCACGATCTTAGTAACAGTTACGTATTCATGCATGTATTCTCACGTTCATGTTATACATTAAGTTATTATTGTTCATGCATATGAACCCTTGTATTTAGTCTACCTCACTTGCATACCAATACAATCAACATAGTACCATATTTATTCTATGGTGTTTCATATCATAGGTTTAGAAGTACGAGCTCCCGAGCATCCTTAGTAGATCAGACGTTCGACAGCTAGACTAGCAGTGAGTCCTCATCATTCGAGGATAGCATGATTATTTTATTACTTTATTATTTCAGTAGTTTGGAGTTAGTTGCAGATATGTCCCATCAACTCAAAAGTTTTTAGATAGTTTAGAGGCTTTCAGACTACAACATGTCTTCAGATAGTTTATTTCAGTTTTGGGTATTTTTATACCCCATAATAGACATTGAGTTGGATTTAGTATTAATTCAGTTTTGAACCTTATGGCCTTAAAACTTATATTCTGCATATTTATAATGTATTATTCAGTTCTCAGTTACAGATATTAGTCCTGGGTTAGCATGTGGTCCTTCAGGGTCATGACTACTATGTAGCATTTTGGGTACCAGATTTAGGGTGTTAAAAACTTTGTATCAGAGCCTAAGGTTCAACAGTGTCCTAGGATGTCTAAAAAGCCACATCTAGTAGAGTCTTGTGCATGGGTGTGTTGTACACCACACTTATGTGCAGGAGGCTATGAGATGTTTTAGGAACTGTTTCCCTTCTTTCATGATTTAGACCATGCTATAGAAAGGTTCTCTAAGAAATTCATGTAGTTTCTCATTATGCGCCACTTATGTCAACTCTACCTTACTTTAAAGGTAATAGAAAAAGTAAAGTTCAAGGTCCTAGGGGTAGGGCTATCTCAGACAGTCCCCGCAGGTAGTTATGATATTACCCACAGGCTCAAATGTATCCAATCAGTTTGGTTATATTTTAAAGTTTTACAGATCTCATTAATGATCATGAGAACTCATTCGAGAACCCAAAATTAGATTGCCATCAGATCCCTTCTCAGGATCCTATGATAGTTTATGACCTAGAGTTAAAAGCATGAACCCATGAGTTTAGCAGTAGTAGAGTTAGGAGAATGTTATTCATTTTAAGCAGATTTTATATTTATGGGGATAGTTGTACAAAGGTAGACCAGTAGGTTTGTACAGTCCAAACAAGAATTTAAGATTATTGATCTAAAATTAAGTATGAAGGTGTGGATGTTAATTAGGAGATGCAATATTAGTAGTATATGAAGAAACAAAATCAAATGATGTGTTTAGTAAGGCAAGCATGTGTCAAATAGAGTAGAAGTATGTGATGATGATTGCAATTCAGTTTAGAGTTTTGTAAAGTGTTCATAGACCTATGATTGCTTAAACCAAGGGGGAGATGATAGATCAAATGACAAATTTAGGCTCTCAAATTCCAGTATGTATAGAAAAGAAATAAGGGAAGATAATTCCTGACCCATCTTTATCTCAGTGTAAGGTTTGGCACTTCTATCGGCATAATGCCTATACATGCTTCACATCTCAGTTCCATGAACATAGCTTATACTCTCATGCTTTCCATAGAATAATGTACGATTCCAATTTTTCAACATAAGGATTTCAGTTCTATTCCACTCAGTAATACAAATCATGTCCCACGAATGGAGAAAACTCCAAACTCAGGTCATGCAGCTCATGACTCATGCACTCATATCATTCTTTACAGTATGCTTAGCCCACATAATTCATGACTTCACTCTTAGGGTTCAAAAAACTTAGATTATGTCATTTATACACTCAGTTTAGATACCTCGGTGAATCCATAATATTAATGTTGTTTCGTAGGCCTCAGTTAAAGCATGATTCAATAGTCAGTATCCAGTAAAGAACTCAGATAGTCCTGCAGAACCATAGGTTTCAGCTATCAGTTATATAGCCATCATAATTTAGTGCTCCCATACCAGTCTAAACCTCAGTTATAGCAAACTATCATTAAGTTTCAGTTACAGTCTAAGTTATGGTTACAGTCTCAAATACCATCTAAGTTACAATCTCAGTCCCAGTCCTAGTTTAGCCAGATCATAAACTCAGTTCACATTCAGGATTATCCATCCATAGCATATAGCTATCAGTTACTCAATCATTAGTATTTTAGTAACTCAGATATGGAATGTTTTTTAATCATGTCATGCACTTGGTCTCTTAATTTCAAGTAATATAGTGTTCATAAATCCATTCCCAGTCATCTCACGTCACTCTGTCAGTCCTTACCTCCTATGCATAATACTCTATAGCCTCAGGCTAGTTATTCAAACTAAATACAGTTCAGTCTTATATGCTAGCATTCATCTATAAGTCATTCAATTAATCAGATAAATTAGTATATTTACGCATTCGTGCTCAACACTATGTGAACCTTTTAAGAAGTTTCGGTTGTAGTGCATAAGGTTTGGTCAGTTTATCTTAGATGATGTATCATAGGCCTTTCCTCCTAATACAAGAACCCTAACCATGTAGAAATATCTCATTCAGATGTCCTACTCTAACTAGGCCAAAATTCGCTTTCTCTCTATAGTTATTAGAACTGTATAGAAAGAGTGTCATAGAAATACTCCAATCTAGTATAATTTTTCAGCATGATTTAGTCCTCAAAGATAGTACTTCAGTTTAGCAGTTAGAACAGACAATTTCATAAAGTGTGGTTTCCTCATCCTTCCACCTAATCTTACTATTTGGAATCTCATGAATGTGATCATTCTAAGATGGACCAACTAGGTAATTGCATGTCAACTTGGTTCATGTATCATGACTTAGTTTCATATCCCAGATAATCAGTCATGATTCAGTTCGTTGGTACCCTATACATCATCTAAGTATTCCTTACTATCACAGTCAAGTTAGTATTCTTATAGGGACCTAGTGTCCCAAGGAGGAGATACACTATAATTCCTTAAAATATGCATAACATAAATATGCCACTCTATTTTCGTAATGAATCCAGTTTGGAGTAGTGGGTCCTCTAGCTCCAATCTTGGTTGTATGCCACGTATTTAAGGTATTTAATTTAGATCATGATATTTAGCTCATATATCACGTTCCAGACTCAGTTACATTCTCATGTTTCTGCTCATGCAAATTTCGTAATTAAGCTTAGACTCCGCCCAAGGTAATAGCTTTTCTTAAGCTTATCTAGTTTCATGTTTAGGTTTCAATTACAAATGTGGTATTCAGTTCGATGCTTAATTTTTATTTCAAACTTGGTATATTTACCCTTACATGGTAAGTCGCACGTTCATCAATTGGTTTAGTCATGTAATCACACATCAAATATGCATGATCATCTTATCAGTACTCTCAGTCATGCATTCATATATCAGCTCTGTCATTAAATCATGCATCAAATATGCATGCTCATTATGAATCTTAGTAATGTCAGTCAGGTAGTCTTGTTTCAGCTGTTCATGTTCAGTATGTACTTTATCTTATCGTTTCTCCCATCTAAATCAGTATCATTCAAGGATGAATGTTCCCAAGGAGGAGATATTGTAATACCTTGTACTTCTACCTAGCTTAAAATCATCACAAAAAAATTAAAGACTTGTTTCAAAGATGAATACACTTTTATCATGTGGGATATCGAATAAGATTTCCATCAATATCAAATATGCCCAAATTCGACACCTGGGTGAAGAGTTTGAGCTATTTTAGTAAGATAGTGTTCCACCTGAGCCATCAATGCATCACGGAGCCAGCCAAAATGGCAATCGTCAAAATCCAGTAAGCCTACGCAATTATGGCGTGTTACGCCAAGGCTCAATTTAAGAGTTTTTATATTCCAGTGGTATGGCGCAATAGCACCGTGTTGCGCTAGGGGTCCAGGTCAAGAAATTTTTATAGAATTAAAATATGCATCCAAGGGTTAAAAGGGTGAATTTGTAACCCCTATATATACATAATAACATGTGATTCATCCATAATTCACCAAAAATATATTGTTTCTCTCAAGTTTCTCTCAAGAACAAGCTAGGGTTTTCAATTGGGGATTCAAATCCAAGACTCAAATTCAAAAATCTCTACGTCAATCTTCATAGAATCAAGAACTAAGGTATGCACAATGTTCATTAATGGATTCCTTTCATCCATAAAGCCCAAGAATTAATTTTTAAATCTTGTATTGTGAATATTTTGTTGTGGATTGATTATGTTCATGTGATTATGGTTGTATGATCCCCAAGTTGGAATCTTTATCTGTTGTTCATAAACCTATGCTAGTATATGGTCTGAAATATGTGAAATTGAGTTGAAATATGGAGTTTTGTTGTATTAATTTGATGCTAATTCCTATTACCTAAGTCATGCATCCTAAGTGTTTGATAAAATGCCTAAGAGAATATAAATTATGCATTATAGCTTAATTGTAACCCAAGTGATAAGTGTATGCTTTGCCCTATGGCTAAGAATGACTTTCATGATGTTGTGTGTATTATGAATGGTTGAGGGAATGTCCATGAGATTAGGTTGATGAAACTATGACATCTTTATATAAAATTTCATTCATGTACACGATTATGATAAGCATGTGCTTCATTAAATCCCTAATTTAATGTATTATGAATTGTTGATATAGGTTATATTTCAAGAAGTGTCATGTTTTTTCAATTTCATAATATCGAGTCCTGGGGGTACTTGTACCCAAAAATTCAGTTGTGTGCCTAGAGTCAGTGTCATGCTTTCACGATACTCTTAGTCAAGCCATGATCCTTAGAATTCATTCAGTCTCATGACTCAGGAAAACTCAGTAAATTTAGTATCAGTCTAGTCCTACTCAGTATTCTTAGTGACCTCAGTAGTCTCAGTAACATCAGTGCACTATAATCTCGATAAGCTCAGTATTCCCTGAAATCTAATTAACTTTAGTACTCTCCATTAGTCCTCTAATCTCAGTATCACTCAATTATTCAACAAAACTTAGTGAATTCAGTTTAGCTTTGTTAAATAATACCATTAGTATCAGTTAAATTTAGTTAATCAATTCAGAGTCTATTCAGTTGGGAGTAGGATTCAGCACTGAGTAAACCAAGGTATGACGACACACACAGTTAGCTAGTAGAGGGTGTGATCCATAGTAGCAATCCCTGCTGTGCAAAACAATGTAGCCAGTGTAGGTTGAGATGTATCCCTACGAGACTAGGGACTAAACATCTACTTTGAGTTTTCCTTACAGGAGGAGTTGATGGAAGAGCTCCCTGTTAGAGATTATTTACTCATAACTTGTCTTTACTCGTGGCATGGTAATAACTACCTTCTAGCTGGGATTATAGGTTGGACCCCACTAGTTCAATTTTGAGGCATGTCGGTTAAAGGATTACCTCCTATATTCTCAGTGTCAAATCTATTTTCAGTAATAAAACTCAATTAAGTTCTACAGAAATCCAGGACTGTCAGATAAGTAAACTTAGTATAGTGCAAAACCCAGCTAGTTCTATCAGTAGCAGGACTATCAGATACAGAAACCTATGTTATCAATATTTAGTTTTAGAACTGTCAGATATAGTCAATTAGACCAGTTCTTCATAATCTGAACTATCAGAAACAATCATTCCTTTATTTGTAATATGACATTTGTTCCTCAGTATTCAATAGACTCAGTCATTTAGTATCCCAGTATCAGTACTCAGATATTAGTAAATCAATAATATTAGAATTCATAAGTCAGAGTTATCACGATCTCAGTAACAGTTACATATTTATGCATGTATTCTGATGTTCATGTTATATAGTTAGTTATTATTGTTCATGCATATGAACCCTTGTATTTTGACTACCTCACTTGCATACAAGTAGATTCAACGTACTGATGCAGTTGTGCTATAGTATTTTATAACATAGGTTTGGAAGCACGAGCTCCCGAGCATCCTTAGTAGATTAGACATTTAGTAGCCAGACTAGCAGTGAGTCCTCATCATTCAAGAGTAGCATAATTATTTTATTACTTTATTATTTTAGTAGTTTGGAGTTAGTTGGGGACATGTCCCATCAACTCCATAGGCTTCAGACAGTTTAGAGGCTTTCAGACTACAACATGTGTTCAGATAGTTTATTTCAGTTTTGGGTATTTTTATACCCCATAACAGATATTTTATTATATTCAGTATTAGTACAGTTTTGAACCTTATGGCCTTACAGCTTATATTCTGCATATTTCAAATATATTATTCAGGTCTCAATTATAGATATCAGTCATCAGTTAGAATTTGGTCCTTCGGGGTCAAAAGCACCGTGTAGCATTTTGGGTACCAGATTTGGGGCGTTACAAACATGGTATCAAAGCCTAAGGTTCAATAGTGTCCTAGGAAGTCTTAAAATCCGCATCTAGTAGAGTCTGGTACATGGGTTTGTTGTGCACCACACTTATGTGAAGGAGGCTCTAAGATGTTTTAGGAACTGTGAATCTCAAAGTACTAGGGGTAGGGCTTTCTTAGACGATCCACGCAGACAGTTATGGGATTACCTATAGGCGCAAATATATCCCATCATTTTCGTTATGTTCTAAAGTTGTATAGATCTCATTCATAATTATGAGAACACATTCGCGAACCCACAATTAGATTGCCATCAGATCCCTTCTCAGGATCCTATGAAAGTTTATGACCTAGAGTTAGAAACATGGACCCAAGAGTTTAGTAGTAGTAGAGTTAGGATAACACTATCTAAATTGAGTAGATTATGTATTCATGGGGATAGTTGTAGCATGGCAGACCAGTAGGCTTAAACAGTGCAAGCAAGAATTTAAGATTATTGATCTAAAATTAAGTATAAAGGTGTGGATGTGAATTAGGGTATGCAATATTAGTAGTATATTATGAAAGAAGATCAGATAATGTTTTCAGGAAGGCAAACATATGTCAAATAGAGTGTAAGTATGTGATGATGATTGTCGTTCAGTTCAGAGTTTAGTAAACTATTCACAGACTTATGATAATAGCTTAAAGCCAAGGGGGAGATCATAGATTAAGTGACCAATTTAGGCACTCAAATTTTAGTAGTAGTGCCAGTACGTATAGAAAAGCAATAAGGGAATATAATTCCTGACCCATCCTTATCTCAGAGTACTTATATTCTCACGCTTTCCATAGAATCATGTACGATTCTAGTTTCCCAGCATAACGAGTTCAGTTCTATTTCCCCCAGTAATACAAATCATGTCACAAGAATATAGAAAACTCTAAACTCAGGCCATGCAGCTCGTGACTCATGCACTCATGTTATTCTTTATAGTATGCATAGCCCATATTATTTATGATTTCACTCTTAGGGTTCAGTCAAACTCAGATTATGTCACATATACACTCAGTTTAGATACCTCGATAAATCCATAGTGTTAATATTCCATTCCCTAGGCATCATTTACAACGTTATTCAGTAGTCAATTTTTAGTAAAAGACTCAGAAAGTCCTACATAACTATGTCTTTCAGCTATCAATTATCTAGCAATTAGAATTTACTGCTCACGTACAATTCTAAACCTCATTTATAGAAAACTAGTATTCAGTCCCAGTTGCAGTCTTAGTTACAGTTACATTCTCAATTACCTTCTTACCAATAATATCAATCCCAGTCCTAGTTTAGCCAGATCAAAAACTCAGTTCACTTTCACAATTATCCAACCATAGAATATAGCTATCTGTTACTCAGTTATTAGTATTTTAGTAACTCAGTTACTGAATATTTCTAAATCATGTCATCGCTTGGTCTTGCAATTTCAAGTAACACAGTTTTCATAAATCCGTGCCCTGTCACCTCACATCACTTAGTCAGTCTTTACCTTCTATGCATAATACTCTACAGCCTCAGGCTAGTTGTTTAGAATAAATACAGTTCAATCTTATATGTCAGTGTTCATCTATAATTATTTAGTTAATCAGATAAATTAGTATATTTAAGCATTCATACTCAATGCCATGTGAACCTTTTCAGTAGTCTCAGTTGTAGTGCATAAGGTTTGGTCACTTTATCTTAGATGATGTTTCATAGGCCTTGCCTCCTAATACAAGAACCCCAGCCATATAGCAATCTCCCATTCAAATGTCCTACTCAGACCAGGGCAAGATTTGTTTTCTCTCTATAGTCCTTAGAACTTTATATAAAGAGTGTCATAGAAATGCTCTGATCGAGTATAAGTTTTCTATATTATTTATTCCGAAAAGCCAGTACTTTAGTTTAGAAACTAGAATAGACAAGTTCAGATGTGTGGTTTCCCTATCTTTTCACCTAATCACACTATTTGGAATCTCATGAATGTGATCATTGTAAGATGGACCAACTATTTAGTTACATGTTCAACGTGGTTCATTTATCATGGCTTAGTTTCATATCCCAGATATTCTGTCTTGATTCATTTCATTGGTACCCTGTGCATCATCCCAGTTTTCCTTAGTATGGAAGTCAAGTCAGTATTTTTCTAGGGACCTAGTCTACTAAGTGGGAGATACACTATGATTTCCCAAAAATTTCTTGACATAAACATACCACTCTCTTCTCCTAATAAATCTAGTTTGGAGTAGTGGTATGCATAGGTTGATCCTCTATCTCCAATCTTGGTCGTATGCCATGTATTCAAGGTATTTAGTTCAGATTACAATATTTAGTTCATGTATCACGTTTCAGACCAAGTTATGTTCTCATGTTTCCGCTCATGCATATTTAGTAATTAATCTTAGACTCAGTCTAAGGTAATAGCTTTTCTTAAGCTTATCCAGTTTCATGTTCAGAGTTCCATGCTCAGTTTTTGTTTAAAACTTGGTATCATAACCCTTACATGTTAAGTCACATGTTCATAAATCAGTTTAGTCATGTAATCACGCATTAGATATGTGTGATCAGCTTATCAGTACTCACAGTCATGGATTCATGTATCAGCTCAGTCATAAAATCATGCATCAGATATGCATGCTTATTATGAATCTCAGTAATGTCAGTCAGGTAGTCATGTTTTATTTGTTCATGTTTAGTATGTACTTCAGCTTATTATTTCTCCCATCTAACTCAGTCTTATTTGAGGATGAATGTTCCCAAGGTGGAGATATTGTAATACTCGGTATTTCTACCAAGCTTAAAATCATCCAAAAATGTTAAAAACTTGTTTAAAAGATGAACCCACTTTTATACATATTGTATTTTCAATATTTTCACTTTTTATCACGTGGGAAATTCAATAAGCTTTCCATCGATAATAAATTCACCCAAATCCGATACTTGGGTGAAGAATTAGAGAAATTTTAGTAAGACAATATACCACCGAGCGATCATCGTATCACGGAGCCAGCCAAAATGGAAATAGTCAAAATCCAGTGAGCCTACGTGATTATGGCGTGTTGCACCAAGGCTTAATTTTAGAGTTGCCACATTCCAGTGATAAGACGCGATAGCTCCGTGGTGTGTGAGCAGATTCTAACATATTTGAGGCTTTTAGCGGAGAATAATTGCAAAGTCTTAAGTAACCTTTGTCGTTTTTGATTTTTTTCTCTATGATATTGTAGTAAAAGTTAAGATGCGAGAAAATCAGCAATAATGGAAGTAAAAGAGTTGATTTCTAACTAAGTCGAGAGGGAAGTATAGCTGACGACTTGTCTGATAGGCCATCAGCCTTATGATAAGTTATCAGAAGTACCGTCAGCCTTAGATAGAGAATGGAATTTAGCTATAATACGTGATGACATCTATGATAGGACTTCAGAAGTGTGGTAAGCCATCAGGATTATTGTTAGGCTTAGACAGTGAATTGGATTTGAAGTGAATAATAGACGATGTCTATGATAAGTCGTCAAAGGTCTGATAAGCTATCACTCCTCATCGTCAACCTAAGGCAGAGATTGTTAAGAGTTAAGAGGAGCTGATGACATTACTGATAAGTCATCAGACTCCTGATAAGCCGTCGCCCACGACGTCATCTGTCCAAGAAAATAAGTTGTGATCTGTGATTTTGTGTCCATAATTTGGTTGAAGTATTTAAGGACAAGTTCTAGGGTTTTCATTGGAATCTTGAAATGGTTGGAACTTATTCCCAAGGAGCTCACCTCTCTTTGGGGACTCTTATCTTAGAATTGAATTTTTAACTGCTTGGTTTAGTTGTGGGAATTTTCTCTTGAACTTGGAAGAGAATCAACTTCAAACTTAATCTTTTGTAAGTTTAATTACTTTGGATGATGAATATAATTATTTCTATCTCTTTTTTCTCATGTGGAACTAAAAGCCCACCTTATGTTGATTTGCTCTAACTGAGAAATAAACTAAAGATAGCAAATTATCAATAAGGATTTGGGAAGGTTAAGCTCCCATCTAATGATTAATGCTATAGCAAGATTGATTAACTTGTGATAAAATCAGTATGAATTGAATGATTTTCTTATTTCAAAAGAATTAGGCAGTTCAACATCTAAGTAGGTTAAGAAACACTTAGATGGACTGTCGAAACTGATAATTTGGTGTTTCCCACAAGTCATGAGAATCCAATACTGCAGTTATTATTTAATGGGGATTAATAGTCATAGTGACCACAACCCTAGTTTCTCTTTATCATTGATTTGAACCATTGAAATTTTTTCTTTGAGTTCTAAAGTAAATCAAAACTTTAATTAATGTTTGATTGATAAAAACCCCCCATTTTATCTTTTCGCAATATTTGTTTGAATTTAACTTGTAGCTATAGTTTCAAATTACTTTAATTGTCACTCACATTGTTCCTTGTGGATTTGAACCCTACTACAAACTTGGGTAAATATATTGACGACGACCGCCTTGCACTAAATTGACGTGTAAGTTGACTGTTATCAAAAATAGCGCCATTGCTGGGGAAAAATTTGGCGTATTGAGTTGGTTTGGAGTTTTAGCCTACTTTCTTGAATTCAAACTTGTAATTATTTGTTTCTATTTTTCTTTTACTTCTTGTGTTAGGTATATTTTTATTTTAGTTTACTTATTAATATGACATCGTGGAATGAACATGAACTTGGTGGTTGGAAATCTAATCTTAATGATCAATGTCCATATTGTGATGGACCTCACTTTTGGCAAGATTATAGATATACTTCCTGGAGAGAGATGTATGCACCATCTCCATCCTATCGGGAGTATGATTGTTCTTTATGTGGTGGTCAAGATGGATATTGGAGTGATTGCCCAAATACCCTCTCCCCCTATTATGCTACCCAAAATCTAATTCTTCTTATGATTTTGATTTGTCTTATGGTTAAGAAAAGAAAGAACGAAGCATCGGCAAGAGTGGTATTGAAGCTATGTTTCAATGAATTTTGGATCCCTAGAAATAAATGTATGATATCGTATGTGATATGCATCAATACATAAAGCCAATCATTCACGAGGAGATAGATATAGAGATCAATTATTCAAAGAATTCTTCTATATTATCTTTAGATGATATCATATCTGTGGAATCATTTAAAATAATAGAGGAGTGTGAAGATGAGGAGCAAGAACCCTATATTGATGTTGATCTTGATGATGAGCAACCCTCGCTGATTTTCCAACCAACCAAACCAACCATGAGAGATGATGCCAAGATTGAGGAAATGGTGCTAGAGGTAAAAGAAGAAACCAAGCCAATTTCTTATAAAGACTCTAGCCCAATTCAGGATGAAGAGTTCAAAAAGATGTAACTTCAAAATTAGGGAGAAGACCCCTCTCAAATCACCTTTCAATATTATGCTTGGTAGATTTGATGAAAGTCAAATCACCCAAGCAAATGATGAATTTTGGAAATGAGGAGGAAAATTCCTACATTTTGGAGTTTGTCATGCCGAAAGAGTATAATAAAACACCAATATTGAAGGCCAAGAAGCTTAAAGATCAATGTTCATTTAGTGTCTTTTTAAGATTCTTACAATTGCTAAATGATCCCACACGAAAGTTCGGTTCAAAATTGGGCAAGCGGTTCAAGTCTTCGAAGTGGCGTGATAGAACTTTCCTTATCATACTCTCACATTTCCCTAATGCATCTAAAAGATGTATAGATCAAAAGATAGGTTGACGATTTAAATCGTCTATGTGGAGGGATAAAGGATGAATTACTTTTAAGGTATCTTGATGAATTCTAAGTAGTCAAGATAACCTTGTCGTACTGCGACATTAAATTAGGCACTACTTGGGAGGCAACCCAATGTATTTTGTTGTTTTTATTCGTATTATGTCATTGACATCAGATTTTTATACCCATGGTTCCACAGGTATGTTTCTAAATCTTTTTTTAGTTTGACGCATTGGGAACATTACATGATTTCAAGTTGAGGGTGGGGCTACTTGTGGAAGTTGATGTCCTCTTGAGGTTTTTGTTGATACGCCTCTTTTCTTTGGAATCTTGTTCCTAGTAGAGTGGGCATGTTTAGGCATATTGTAATTTTTTATAAAATGTTGTAGTATACTAGGAGAAATACAAGTACCTTAGGAAGTTAACACGTTTTTGTTGATTTTTGAACACCTCTCCAATTGTCTATTTTATAATTGAGTAATATCCATTTATGCGTGGCCACTATGCATCTTGTTATGGCATTAGTACTAGTGACATGATAACCATTGCTAAACAATTGCATGAATTGAATGGGTAGTAGCTTGTGATATACCTTTATGCTATGTGAGTGTGAGATACTACCTAGTTCCCACTGTGTGTTAAATCTAGAACTTTCTCAGTTGGTTTTACCTTGGTTTTAGGATAGCGGTTAGGAAAGGATCATAGGCCGTTGTTGATATTAGTCCACTTTTAGCCTAAATGACCTTCCATGTGTGAATAATATCCCTTGATCCTGATTTTGAGCCTGAATGCCTATTCTTTTTACTATGCCAATCATCTTCCCATTTGTATCACAATGAACCTATTTTGGCCCTGGTCCTCCTTGAACATTGTGTACTTTGACTTAGGAAAATATCCTAAGTTGAGGGTGGCTATCATAGGGGTGTATGGTGTAAAGTGAGTATGAAGAAGGGTAAAAAAATGCAAGGTTAGGTGTAGTAGAAAAAAGAACAAGAAAAAAAAGTTGTGAAAAGAGAGAATGAATAAAAACTGTACCCAAGTTCAATGTGCTTTAATCAAGAAAGGGAGAAATAAAGTAAAGGCTAATAAGTGAGACCCCAAAAATAGTGTAGTGCCAAGGAGGATTACTTACTTTAAATATCTTAGTGCATCATACCATCCCTAAGCCTACATTACAAGCTGAAGAAAGTCCTATAGTGATCCTAACTTAAATGTCTGAAAGCTTTGGTAATGAAAATAATGGCAAGCTTATTGTATTTGGCATACATTGATTGGAACTTTTTCTGAGAGTGAGTGTCTCTTGACCGTCCCCACATTGACATGCTTGAGTTCACATATGAGTGAGGAGGGACGCCTTTATTGTAAAGGCACACTGGTTACGTTGCTAATTGCTTACTTGTTTGGATGTTGTAACCTTTGTACATGTACGGTTGTTGTTGCTAAATTGATGCCATATCTTGATTCTTGTGTGTCGCATTGTTGTGCTTCAATAATTTGCACTGTTGTTTTTTTAAATTAATTGACCTTGGAGATGATGAAGATGTTTTGAGATAAATTGGATGATTAACTGTCGAATGTGCTTTGTATCCTCTTAGTTATGTTTTAGTTCCTTGAGAACAAGCAATTGTTTTAAGTTGAGGGTGTTGATGTGTGAGCAGATGCTAACGCATTTGAGGCTTTTAACTTAGAATAATTGCAAAGTCTTAAGTAACTTTTGTCATTTTTGATTATTTTCTCTTTGATATTGCAGAAAATGTCAAGATGCAAGAGAACCAGCAATAATGGAAGTAAAAGAGTTGATTTTTGAGAAAGTAGAGGGGGAAGTATAGCTGACGACTTGTCTGATAAGCGTCAACCTTGTGATAAGCTATCAGAGGTACTGTCATCCTTAGACAGAGAATTGACTTCAACTGGAATATATGACAACATCTATGATAGGTCATCAGAACTGTGATAAGCAATCACGATGGTCATTAGGATTAGCCAGTGAATGGGATTTGAAGTGAATAATCGACGGCGGCTGTGATAATTCATCAAAGGTCTGATAAGCCATCATGCCTTATTGTCAACCTAAGGCAGAGATTGTCAAAAGTGAAGAGGAGCTGATGACATTCCTAATAAGTCGTCAGCATCCTGATAAGCCATCACCCACGACGTCATTTATCCAAGAAAAAAAGCTGTGATCTGTGATTTTGTTTCCACAATTAGGCTGAAGTATTTAAGGACAAGTTCTAGGGTTTTCATGGGAATCTTGAAATGTCTAGAACTTATTCCAAAGGAGTTCACCTCTCTTTGGGGGCTATTAACTTAGAATACAATTTTTAACTCTTTGATTTTTTTTGGGAATTTTCTCTTGAACTTGGAAGAGAATCAACTTCAGACTTCATCTTTTGTAAGTTTAATTACTTTGAATGATCAATATAATTGCTTTTATCTCTTTCTTTCTTATGTGGAACTAAAACCCACAACTAGGGTTGTAGGATCTATGATTATTCCTCCATGGATTTAATAGTTGGCTAGGGTTTAAGTAATTGTGGACACATCTTGATAATTCCTTTGTTATGATTATTAATTATTGGTTGCAAACATTAAATCCCACCTTAGGTTGATTTGTTCGAACTGAGAAATAACCTAAATGTAGCGAATTATCAACAAGGATTTGGGAAGGTTAATCTCCATCTAATGATTAATGTTGTAACAAGATTGATCAACTTGAGATAAAATTAGTATGAATCGAATGATTTCCTAAGTTTGAGAGAATTAGGGAGTTTAGCATATAAGTAGGTTGAGAAACACTGATGGACTGTCAAAACTGATAATTTGGTGTTTGCCACAAGTCATGAGAACCCAATACTACAATTATTATTTCATGGGGATTAATAATCATAGTGATCACAACACTAGTTTCTCTTTATCATTGATTTGAACCGTTGAAATTTTATTTTTGAGTTATGAAGCAAGTCGAAACTTTAATTATTGTCTGATTGATAAAACCCCCACATTTTATCTTTTCACAACATTTGTTTAAATTCAACTTGGAGCTATACTTTCAAATTTGTTTAATCGCCACTCACATTGTTCCTCGTGGATTCAGCCCCGACTCCAAAGTTGGATAAATATATTGACGACTACTGCCTTGCAATAAATTGATGTGTAAGTTGAGCGTCATCAAAAATGCATCGCGCCAGGGGTCAAGGTCGGGAAATTTTTACAAAATTAAATACGCTTCCAAGGGTTAAAAGGCTCAATTTTTCACCCCTATATATGACCAATAACACCTGATTCAACCATAATTTAATCAAAATATAATATTTCTCTCAAGTTTCTCTCAAGAACTAGCTAGGGTTTTCAATTGGTGATTCAAATCCAAGACTCAAATTCAAGAATCTCTTTGTCAATCTTTGTAGAATCAAGAACTAAGGTATACACCGTGTTCATTCATGGATTCCTTTCATCCATGAAGCCCAAGAATCAAGTTTTAAATCTTGTATTATGAATATTTTGTTGTGGGTTGATTATGTTCATGTGATTATGGTTGCATTATTCTCAACTTGGAATCTTTATGTGTTGTTCATGAACCTATGCTAGTATGTGGTCTAAAACATGTGAAACTGAGTTGAAATATGGAGTTTTGTTGTATTAATTTGATGGTCATGTCTATGCCCTAGTCATACATCCTAGGTGTCTGATAAAATTCCAAAGAGAATAGTAATTATGTATTATAGCTTAATTGTGACCCAAGTGATAAGTGTATGCTTTACCTCATGACTAAGAATAACTTTCGTGATATTGTGTGCATTATGAATGGTTGAGGGAATGTCCTTGATATTTGGTTGATGAAAGTATGACATGCTTATATGCAATTTCATTCATGTACAAGACTATGATAACCATGTTCTTCACGAAATCCCCAATTACTGTATTACGAATTGTTGATATTGGTCATGTGTTCAAGAAATGTCATGTCTTGTCAGTTTCATGCTATCGAGGATAGGGGGTACTTGTACCCAACAATTTAGCTGTGTGCCTGGAGCCAGTGTTAGGATTTCACGATACTCTCTGTCAAGCCATTATCCTTAGAATTCAGTTAGTCTCATGACTCAGGAAAACTTTGTAAATTCAGTATTAGTCTAGTCCTACTCAGTAATCTCAATGACCTTAGTGGTCTCAGTAACATGAGTGCTCAGTAATATCGATAATCTCAGTATTCCTTGAAATCTCAGTAACTTCAGTACTCTCTATCAATCCTCCAATCTCAGTAGCATTCCTTCAGTCAACGGAAGTTAGTGAACTTAGTATAGCTTTGCTAAACAATACCATTAGTATCAGTTCAATTCAGTTAATCAATTCAGTTTCTATTTAGTTAAGAGTAGGATTTAGCACCGAGTGAACCCAGGGATGAGGACACCCACTGTCAGACAGTAGAGGGTGTTATCCTTAGTAGAAATCCCTGTATTCCAAAACTAACTAGCCAGAGTAGGTTGATACGTAACCCTATGAGTCTAGGAACTATACATCTCCTTTGAGTTTTCCTTACAGGAGGGGTTAATGGAAGAGCTCCCTGTCAGAGAGGGTTTACTCACAGCTTGTCTTTACCTGTGGCACGGTACTGACACCCTTCCTGTAGGGGTTATAGGTTAGACCCCACTAGTTTAGTTTTGAGGCATTTCGGTTAGATATTACCTCCCACAGTCTCAGTTTCAGATCCAGTTTTAGTAATAAAACTCAGTTCAGTTCAACAGAAATCTAAGACTTTCAAATATAGTCAAATCAGTATAGTGAGGAACCCAGCTGGTTCCATTAGTATCAGGACTATCAGATATAGAAACTTATGTTATCAGTATTCAGTTTTAGGACTGTCAGATACAGTCAATCAGACTAGTTCTTCATAATCCGAACTGTCACAAACAATCATTCCTGTATTTGTAATATGACATTAGTTCCTCAGTATTTAGTAGACTCAGTCATTCAGTATCCCAATTTCAGTACTCAGATATCAATAAATCCATATTATCAGAATTCATGAGTCAGCTTATCATGATCTCAGTTATAGTTATGTATTCATTCATGTATTCTCACGTTCATGTTATAGAGTCATCTATTATTGTTCATGTATATGAATCCTTGCATTTAGTCTACCTTACTTCTATACCAATATATTCAACATATTAACACATTTATGCTATGGTATTTATACCATAGGCTTAGAAGCATAAGCTCCCGAGCATCCTTAGTAGATCAGACGTTCAGCAGCCAAACTAGCAGTGAGTCCTTATCAGTAGTTCGGACTTAGTTGGGGAAATATCCCATCAACTCCACTATTTTTAGAAAATTTAAAGGCTTTCAAACTACAACATATGTTCAGAAATGTTTATTTCAGTTTTGGGTATTTTTATACCCCATTATAGACATTGTATTATATTCAGTATTAGTTTAGTTTTGATCCTTATGGCCTGACAGCTTAGATTCCACATATTTACAATGTATTATGCAGTGCTCAGTTACAGATATCACTCATGGGTTAGCTTGTGGTCCTTCGGGGTCATGAGCACCTGTAGCATTCCGGGTACCAGATTCGGGGTGTTACACAACCTCTCGATCTTGACCCTCTTTTAAAAAAAATAGGGTCATTGTGTTTCTCAAACATAACCAACTTTTTATGACAATCTACTCTATCATAGCAAGGAGATATCAAATCCATGCCCATCAACACATCAAAGTCACTCATATCAAGTACAATCAGGTCAGCATGAGTATCCCTACCATCCACTATAATCTTACAATCACAATACACATACTCAACTAAAAAAGAATCTCCCAAGGAAGTAGCATCAAGAAAAAAAGAATTTTACATATATGATTGTCTACCAAATCTTAAAGCAAAGTATGAGGACACATAAGAGAGGGTAGAACCCAGATCAATCAATGTTGTGCATCAAATAAACAAACCAACAGAATACTTATAATCACTGCATTTAAGGCGTGAACCTCCTATCTAGTAAGTGCAAAAACATTACTTGTCCCATCTAGCAACACAATCTCTATTACCTCAACCCTTGTTTTCTATACCAGAAACATATGTAGTATTATGAGTTTTTTTAGTAGGTGCATCTAATAGACTAGAAAAATTAGTAATATTTCTCAGAAGTTAAGGGAAGTCCCTCTGGCAATGACTCAACTATCCACACCAAAACACTTTTAATCCAAAAAAATGTTATTGGCCCCCTATATGATCTACCACAAGTTTATATGGATGATGCAGTGGAATAAATCTACCTAAAATTATGATTTCCATGATGTACAGACAATCTTTGAATACCCTAACTATAGGGTGTCCTATATGCGGAATGTTAAAATAAATTTTCCCTTTTTGTATGTCTTTATTATTTTCCCTGATTCTCTCCTCTTTGATTTTCACTAAAGTCACTGTTGAATGATCCCATATCTTAGGATTCTTACAAACACTATAAGATGTATGTTTCGCATGACCCTTTTTTCAATCATCCTAGAAAGATCAACTACCTAATTATTGGTCAAACAATTTAAATATGGGGATAATACATTTAATAGATGACCAACCAACCCATTAACAAACCTTTTCACTTGAGTTGCTTTAATGCATATCAAATAAGTAGAATATCAATCCAACTTATAGTACTTGGTATTATAAGTTGACGTTTCTTTACCCTGAGACTAGAATAATTTCTCAAATAAATATGTTTACTTTTGCCTCTCACTATAAGGAAGAAAATTATCTATGAAAAACGTAGTTAATTCATCCTATGTCAGTGTTGCTGCTCTTGGTAACTTCAACTTTAGAAACTACTACAAAGATACCTCTTTATTTCAAATCAGAAAGTCTGTGTAGGTGTCTCATTTTGTGGTTGTAGTTGTATATGTGCAAGTGCAGTACTATGGTGACCAACCCTCTCCAATATATTTATTTCATCCGCTATGCTTTTTATGAATCTTTGTATAAAAGAAAGTGCCTTAGCAGTATCATCCTTATATTATGCTGGAGGTTTTCTAGAACTTATTTAAAGAGCAGGCTCTCTTCATATTTTAATAGAGGTAGCACAATTACCAAGGTATCATGATTTCCCCCACCTCTTCCCTTTCTGTGAGATCAACCAATTCCCTTAGTTGACAAAGTTGGCTGCTTGATCAAAGTGGAAGTAATTGTTATAGGTATAACAAACATTTCTCTGCCATTATTTGGTTGAGTGTGAACCATTAGATATACAAAAAAAATAAAATTGGATTAATCTAATTGGTCATAAACATCAAACATTTATGGACGAATGAGAAAAAAACAAATTATATCATGCCCTCACTGAATCTATATTAAAGGAATGGATGACAACAAAACCATAATTGAGAATCTACTACTAACGTTGCTCCAATAGTCACAGAAATAACCTAAGCTCTGATAGCAATTTTTTCATGACCAAAATAAGGGTCAGGACTAACATAATGAGGTTAAGATTCCGAAAAAAAGCCACGATAGTATTCTATGGAAAATCATATATTTCTTTTTGTTTTTAGGCCTATCAAAACTGCCTATCTCTTAATTTTAAAAAAAGAACAAATCTATCATCACAAAATAATGTACCAAAATCATCAGCAACTCATTCACAGCACAACAAAAAATTTATCTCTAAAAGTCAAATGCTTCACAAGTCTATAAAAACAAAAGTATACTCATAACTCTAATAAATGAAATGACTAAGGATCAACTCTAAGTATTTCAAAGAAATAACAATAAAAATAAATAAGCCTTCTACCGATGCAAACAAGTGTAAGGCTCACCAGGAGTTGTCAACTCATAAACCCTAGTTAACAAATGCCTCACCCACATCACTTATGTTTTCTATAAAAATAATAGTAAGGAGTGAGACACTAGATCAACGAGTAATAACACTTAACCATAACCCTTTCAATGGTCACAACTCCTAAAATAGGTGGGTATTATAATAAAAAAATATCATGAAATAATTCCCATTAAGAAAATGATAACCATCATACAAGAAAATCAATTTAACAACTGGTAATAAATAATCAATACTATCATAACAAATTTAATCCTTTTGATAGTTTTTAAGAATGAATCTTTTAATTGATATGCCATTCTACTTCAAGAAATAGCAATAAAAATGCACCCCTCATAAAGAAGTCAAATATCTTATTAGTGGGTCTCTTTTAAAGGGAGATCAAAAACAGTATTCTAGTTCGACCTTCCCACTAACGAGGTTTGTAATAGAAATCTATAATACACCAGGTCTAGCAATACCACTGTTGGCCATGGGATCCAAATCATGGTCTACTCCCTTTTATATTTTATTTGCAAATTGTAGGTAGTCTTATGAAAACATTTTCCAAAAATAGAACAAGGTATTTAAGTTCATATCAACTTATATTATATACAAGCATGAACAAACACATGTTAAGATACTAATTTTCTTAAGTAATTAAAGAACATTCACAATATCAATAACCAGATCTCAATTAGCATTAAATATGTATTACAACAGTGAGAAAGTCTCAAATAATCATTTCAGTGTCATATAAAGTTAAAGAATTTTCCCACGTGAAATTTGATAATGCAAGTTACACAAACCTCTAAAAAGAATATCATTATGCACATAGAAACTTGATTTTTCCATTAAAGAAGCTCAAAGGATCATCTAAACTATTTGAACCTATGAGTCTTGGTGACTTCAACTTTAGAAATTACTACAAAGATACCTCTTTATTTTAAAATCAGGAAGTCTGTGTAGGTATCTCATTTTGTGGTTGTAGTTGTAGATGTGCAAGTGCAGTACTATGGTGACCAACCCTCTCCTTTAGATCTATTTCATATGTATACTTTTTATGACTCTTTGTATAAAAAAAGTGTCTCAGCAGTATCACCCTCATGTTATGGTGGAGGTTGTCTACAACTTATTTAAAGAGTGGGCTCTCTTGATATTTTAATAGAGATAGTGCAATTACTGAGGTAGCATGATTTCCCCTACCTCGTCCCTTTCTGTGAGATCTAACTCTTCCCTTAGTTAAGAAAGTTAGTTGCCTAGTCAAAGTGGAAATAATTGTTTGAGGTGCAACAAACATTGCTCTACCATTATTTGGTTGAGTGTGAACCATTAGATATACAAAAAAATGAAGTTTGATTTATCTAATTGATCATAAACATCACACATTTATGGAAGAATGAGAAAAAAACACATTAGATCATGCCCTCACTGAATCTCGATTAATGGAATGGATGACAACATAACCATAATTGAGATTCTACTACTAACATTGCTACAATAGTCACAGAAATAACCTAAGCTCTGATAAAAATTTTGTCATGACCAAAATAAGGGTCATGACCAAAATAAGGAGGTTAAGATTCCAAAAAAGCCTACATAGTATTCTATGGAAAATCATTTATTTCTTTTTGTTTTTAGCCCTATGAAAACTGCCTATCTAATAATTTAATAAAAGAACAAACCAATCATCACCAAACAATGTACCAATATAATCAATAACTCATTCACTACACAATAATAAATTTATCTCTAAAATATAAGAAGAAGTCAAATTCTTCACAAGTCCATAAAAATAAATGTATACTTATAACTCTAATAAATGAAATGACTATGGAGCAACTCTAAGTATTTCAAAGAAAGTCAATAAAAATAAATAATCCTTCTACCCATGCAAACAGGTGCAAGGCTCACCAGGAGTTGTCAACTCATAAACCCTAGATAACAAATACCTTACCCATATCACTTATGTTTTCTATAAAAATAATAGCAAGGAGTGAGGTAATAGCTCTACGAGTAATAACACTTAACCATAACCCTTTCAGTGAGAACAACTACTAAAATAGGTGGGTTTTATTATAAAAAAAATATCATGAAATAATTCCCATTAAGAAAATAATAACCATCAAATAAGAAAATCAATTTAACAATTGGTAATAACTAATAAATACTATCATAACAAATTTAATCCTTTGGATGGCTTTCAAGAATGAATCTTCTAATCGGTATGGCATTCTACTTCAAGAAATAGTAATCAAAATTCACCTCTTATAAAGAAGTATTTATCTTATTAGTAGGTCCCTACAAAAGGGAGATAAAAAATAGTATGCTAGTTCGATCTTCCCACTAACGAGGGATGTAATAGAAATCTATAACACACCAGTTCAAGAAAAACCACTGTTGGCCATGGGATCCATATCATGGCCTACTCCCTTTTATAGTTTCTTTGTAAATTGTGGGTACTCTTATGAAAATTTTTTCCAAAAATAGAACAAGGTATTTTAGTTCATATCAAATTATATTATATACAATCATGAACAAACACATGTTAAGATGCTTATTTTATCAAGTAATTTAAAAACATTCACAATATCAATAATCAGATCTTAACTAGCATTAAATATGTATTATATTAGTGAGAAAGTCTCAAATAATCATTTCAGTGTCATATAAAGTTAAAGAATTTTCCCACGTGAAATATCAAGGAATTCAATAACTCTTGTTTTCATCTATATGTATAAAAATGTAGGTTATCATAACTCAAATTATGGTAAGGCTTGTTGAAATAACAAACTTTTCACCTCAAGCAATTCGTATGACTTCCTTTGATCAATCTATAACCACAACATGTCGATATCATATTAATTTCTTTATTTAGGCTAAAACATAACTATTTTTAAATACCCAACTCTAGAAATTTCATTATTGTCTTTCAATTTGTCAATTTCTAATATATTTTTGCTTCAAACTACGAAAACAGACTACAATGACCCTCTAGGTCATTACCTTGTTTTACATGTTTTTTTTATTTTCAATCTTCCCATAGTGTCTAAAGGTTATTTATGACTTGCAAGAACTATCATTTTGGTTATCAGATAGATCATTTGGGTTTTAGACTCATTTCCATCTTTTAGAGCTTTCGCTATTATAGAACTGATCTCAAACCAAAACTCCAAGTAAACTACCTTAAATGAAAAATTGTATACTACTATTAGTTCCAAAACATTGATTTTAGGCTATGGGGACCTCTGCTTTAGGTCCTAGGGCTTTTGGACTATTTTTAGGCTATTGGGTGGATTTTATGAAAAGTAAAACTATAGGTATGGTCCCTATATTTAGTCAAAATGTTCTTAAATGTAAGTTTTGATAGTTCTATTGAGTTTGGAATGTCGAATCATATGGTAGCATAGTTCATTTGCATGCACGGGGTCTTGAACGAATCTCAAACACTCAATCTGAGTTTACTTAGACTTAGGAAAATTGTCTTCATCGTTGAATTTGGGGCACCCGCTTTATCATTAGTAGCTTAAGAGGTAGTGATTTTAGTGAGACTTAGCTATTTTAGTGGCAACTTGATTATGTATGGCTTTAGTGATCAATGACTTCTTAAGAGGAAATCTCTTTAGCAGTTAGGAGACTTCTTTAGTGATGTCGCATCTCTGGTGCATATTTGTTTTAGCTAATTTGTGCCACTTAAGCAGTAGCTGGCGGACAAATGGATCCTTTAGTGGAACCTACAGAATGTTAAACCCCCTTTATTCATCTAATTTCCCCTTATTGTCTCCACAATTTTCCCACCTCTTTGAGAGTTTGAAAAGAAGGAACAAGTAGGGAATCATCCAATGAAGCTAAGGTAAGTTATCCTAACACTCTTTGGTCATATCCCATTATTTTTCCCATTAATTTCCGTCCAATGAAATAGTAATTTATTATAAACGTAGTGTTTCAATCCCTAGACCTTATGGGCTGATTTTGAGTCCAATGTGTGCACAATTTATGCTCAACTTTAAGCACGCGTTCCTTGTCCTTCGAGGGACCTCATGACGGATTTAATTTTAGAGTTTATTTGCGGGTTTTGTGGGTCTATTCTTGATCCAAAATCCAAATTGACATTTTATATAACAATATAGTCCTAGTTTAACTCTTAATGATTTGCAGATTACTACATTTCAAGAACAAGGAGAAAAGGCAGGCAATTTATGATGATTCAAGGATTGAGGTACAATGTTGAGGTAGGATTCAATCTACTATTCTTCATGAGATATTGTATGATAATTATTACAATATAGGTGAGGATGATAGGTTATGATTATAGGTAGAATACCATTAAGTAGCTTAATTTAGAAATTTGGTGATAGAGGGTGAACCGACCCTTAAGATGAAATACTTGTTATAGTTATAGAATCCTAACACCCTGGTCTATAAGCCTGTGGACATAGTTGATTCGAAGAACCATTTAGCATAAGGTTTACTACTTGACTTAGTGGATAATCATAGTTTCCTAGATTATAGTATTAATGTTATATTATCTATATACTATTGGGCCTGAGGCCTTGGTTACGATAACAGTTGGACTCCACGTAAGTATTTATCACTATTAAATGATTTCACTCTCTATTAAGGAATATGTAGGAAAACAAGCTAGAGTGGCCCTTATTTTATGTATACTACCAATTCTTCCTACCGAATTACAACGCATTCTTTAAATAGATGTAAGCTAATGAGCTCAGATATTAATGAACTCTATAGAAGAGTTATCAATAAGACTCTTATCGATCTATTACCAACAAGTAGATCTACACTAGGGGAATTAGTAATGTGTTAAGAGAAATTGGTGCAAGAAAGTGTGGACACAATTCTTGATAATGAAATCCGCAAAAAACCAATGCGTTCATATGTCTTATCTCAAAGCTTATTATAATTTATAAAAAGAAAGAGATTCCAAAAGCAATGCCCATAAGAAAACAAAAAATCTCTTTATCATCAAACTGACTCTCAATGTAGTTTAATCCTTCTTCAATCGAAATAGTGACCACTTGGAATCAAATGAATTTGGACAAAGAAAGTACGAGAGTCACTAGTCCAAAAAATATGTTAGTCGAGAGAAGTTGAACCTCTTATGATTGTATTGTTTGGATACTGGTGATAGAATGCATAGATTTGGTGCATTCAAGCACACTTTGTGGTACAATTGAAACTAAGATCAGGATTTTACTATTGTTTTCTAAGAATGAATTTATTCCGACATTCCAGATTTAAAATAGATTCGTTCATATAGGGAATCATACCACCTTAATGGATTATTTATGAGCTTTTGGAACTAAAATGGATAATTTTGAAATTATACAGAGATTGATTCATAATCATAGTTTATCCACTCTTTTACTACTACTATTTACATTGATCGAGAGAAATTCCTACGCGTTGTACTCTTTGTCACGAATTTATTCCTAGAGTGATCTCGGGAAAAGAATTTACAAACTTATGCTCTTTTAGCCACGATTTGAGTCTATATATTTATTATATATAAATATCTCTATTTATTGATAAAGAAGATTGTTGATGATGATGATGATGATGATTAAAAATCCTTGATCCAGACTATATCAATTTATTTGGATATTCTTGAATCCCCTAGGGACCCCTTCATTCGTGAGTAGGCTTTTCTGATAATAGAGTCATCGCAGGTCCTCTTTTTGTGAGCTGATGAGCTGAAGAAAGTGGATATACTAGGAACGTAATAGCACTTGGCTCAAATGTGGTACTATGGATTTACTTTTCATTCATTGATGCATGCACATTGAATATCACTAGTATGTTTTCTGGTACTTATATATATCATCCTTATAGGAGGTTGGGTAGGTATAGGCTATTATTGTTGTTTTTTGAGTATTTAATAAAATTTCCAGGTTTATGGGGCCTCTATTAGGTATTGTTTTTTCGAAATAGCTGATGACTTTATTATTGTTATTATGATTAGTTTATTGCAGGCTAATTATGAATTTATACATAGGTTGGAGGTATGACTCTTATTCCTTTCCTCATTATGGTAAATAATATTATGGACAGTGCACTCATGGTTAGACACTTGGACTATAGTCATAGATAATGCTAGTATTATCTTTCTTACTTGGTTAGATTTTCATGGAGAGGTTAGTTTTCTATCTTAGGTTATTACTTTTGGGTTAAACTTATAGACCTATATATGTATGTTTATGTGCAGTTTTACCATATTCATATTTTATACATATTCATTTGCCTTTTATACTGTATATAACTTCCATTCTCTATTTATTTATAAATCGGCTAGTGATATACGGTATAGTACTTTAGTCCCTAAATATGGCTAGAATAGGATAGTTTATCATTATTGCCTATATAGCCTTATTATGTTAGATTTTGGATAGTTACCTGCAGTACATATTCCTTCTTGTATATTATATATATTTACATTATATTTGGAGATCATTTGGAAGTTTCCTTCTAAGTACCACGTAGTTGGTACATATTCTACACTCTTGCAGCCTCACCGTTGTTATGTGCATTGCTTGGAGCGGCTATGGATTGGATAATTGGTGTGAGCTCCTAGTGTTCGGAGTATTATCCAATTGGTGTGAGCTCCTAGTGTTCGGAGTATTATTACTCTACCTCTTATGGATTAGGCTAATCTCTATGTTTTATTAAGAGATGGATTGTACATGTATATTTATTCATTATTTGTCCTTGTACTCTTATCGTTTTAGCAACTTTTGTACTAATTTTACTATATATATATATATATAAATATGAATATATATATATATACATATATATATATATATATAAATACATATAAGCCTTTTTATTAAATTTATTCTAATGTTTTCATCTAATGGTTTTGGACTATGGGTCGCATAGCTATTGATGGGTTACAATAGGTGCCATTACGACCAGAGAAAATGGGTCATGATAAATTGTTATAAGAGATGAGGTTTGCTGGTGTGTTAGTACAAGAGCTAAGTGTCAATAAGATTCTTTGGGATTGATGCGGAGACATTTGTATCCTATCTTTGGAAGGCTGCTATCATGACCTAAGAACTAAGGTCATGATGCCACTTATTTTGACAATGTCTTGACAAGTAATCCAATCACCAAAATTAACATATAAAACAAAATCATAACACAGGTTCCAAGGAAAAACTTCTAGAGCGAATTCAAACCATTCATTTACAAATATTGCGGAAGACTGAATAATAACAGTTAACACAAACATTCACAAAGTATGGTGTTACACTATAAAAACAACAAAATACAACTTGAAATCCAAAAATACAACTAAAAATCTAAAACAAATCACAAGTCTATCTCTAAATATAAAATAAAATAAAAACCAGAAATGAGGAAGTCTAAGGTAGACTATGAATGCGTAGAGTGGTCAATTCTTCAAAGTGGCAAAAGAATTGTACAAAATCAATTGTCACATAGCATACTCATACTTGGATCTGCATTGAAAGGTTGAAGTACGGTTGAGTTCGATCCACTTGTACTCAGTAGGTATCATAGGTTGTTTGAGCAAATTAAAAAATAAGATACATAAATACATACTATAAGCACGTCACCTAGAATTAGAAAATATCCTAAATGGTAGTACAAACCATCTCCAATAATAGTTCTAAATATAGAAAATAAGTAAGGAATAGGTACATAAAAGAAACAAAAATAGGTATGCATCAAATTAAACATATAGTACAACACAGAAGTTGCATAGTGAATGAAATAAAATTATGATGATAATGATGGTATGATGTGACTGAGGTTATTGTATAACCTTCTTATACACATAACGAGCCTCAAAGCTTCAAGGAAGGACCCATGGGGGTTCGCAAAGCACATATTATATCAATACTAAATCCCGATTTTAATCTCTATATCTCCTCTCCGACTCATGGGCTACGATAGTGGGTTTTGTAAAAAAAATCTTATTTTTATAAAAAAGCAGTGTTTCCGCAATGGTAAAAATATCTTATTAATGTATGTATGATATGAGGATGTAATATTCACAACCAAACCAGCATAAGAATCTCATAATCCACCAAATAAAAGTACACATGAGCCTAAAATCCACTCAAATATACATCAACCAACTATGATTATGCATAAGAAATGTATCATTAGAGTGAAAAATTCAAATAAGACATTAATAGTATCACATTAACCTTAATTTTGGTATTTATGTCATGATAAGAGGAACCAAAGGCATACATAAGGAAAATAATATCAGATAAGCCCACTCACATGGTCCACACAAAGTAAATATCATCTCAAATCACCAACCACAATAATTAAGTCCCCATACGGGCACACAATAGTTATAAAATTGTTTTCATGATTATTACCCATACCCATGGCATGAATTTTCAAAAATATTAACTACCTAGTCTAGTCTTAAGAAAGTTATGCCATAACATACCTCAAAATGATACATCACGATCTAAGGCCCTTCAACACAGAGCATTCCCTTTTGAACAACCTCAAAACTAACTAAAACAAAAAGATATAGAACCTACAAGTTATAATAAATCCAATGATAGTCACATTTCCTATTTCTAAGTGGGGTTCAAAATGAACCCCTAAAATGGATTTTCAAAAGAAAGAGGTAGAACTGGAATTATTATTTATAAATGCCTAACCATGATTAAAGAAACCCATAACAGAAACCTAAGTAAAAATGGGTTAAAACAAGGTTTATATTTAATAAAACAATTTTTTAGCCTTTCGGGCCAAAATCCCAAAATACCACTTTTGAAATAACAATTTAACAAGTTTTAAATAATTCAAAACAAAGTAAAATAATTGAAATAGTGATTTGGAGCTTGCCCAAGCTTTAAAAAGGTAGATATCATTAAGAAATTTCCTAACCCAAAGCTCAAAGTCTCAAAATGTAAGAAAATCAAGAAAGCACTATATAATATACTGACCTAGTGTTGACCACTATAACAGACACCACTTTATTGTGGGTCTATCGTGATGAGTCTTCAATTTGATGACTTGTTACTTGTTGGCACTTTTAGGATTAAATTATCATGATTTTTTATTTATTTGGTGTTAATCTCATGATAATTATCATTTTAGTAGGTAAAGGTTGAAAATAATAATGACTAAGTCTTTCAAGTCAATGGGAGGTCGAATATTTTTAAAAAAGTAGCGTTAAATTTCATATGGAGATATCAGGAGGCCATCAGCATATATGGCCTAACCAGTGGTGTCTACTCCACATGTGTTCCCCATCTACACCCAAGGTGCAGCCAAACTACACCCCATATACTGTGGATCTGTACAAGTAGATCAATTATATGATGGCAATTTTATAATACTTAGGAAACATGAATTTGGTGTGTCAAAAGGGGGTTTAAAACTCATTTCCACCCTTATAGTACTATCATTCTAATTGTATTATGCTAAGAAACATTGGAGAGACTCTCAAGTGAAGAATTAGTAATTTTTATTGAAAATTTATTTAAAGTAAAGCTTGGATATTTTGTTCTCTTTACTTTCTATGGATCAATTTGAAGGAAATTTAGGTATATTTGTACTTTCTCTCTCTAGAAGTAGCTAATTTTTTATGTTAGGGTTATGCTTGAATAGGTTGTGATTAGTGCATGGGTTTTGTTTGTTTGTCTTTTTAATTAGCTATTTGATTTCGGTTTTGTATTCATTCCATGTTTTATCTAAGAATTGGGGGTTACAAACCCCAATTACCTTTCAACCCATATCATCCTTAACAGAAGGGATATGGGTGAGGAATGAATGTTAACAATAACTAGAATTAGTTCATTTAATATCATCTCCAAGACATAACAATATTAATTAAGGTCATAGATTGGTAAAATTGTTACACTTATGAGGTGTTTGAAAGAATCCATTTGTGATATTTGGTTTTTGATTGAAAAGTGATAGTAAAACCTCTAGATCTGCGCTATCCATGACTTCTAAATATATTATGATAAATAATCAATTACCCTTGCATGAACCCACACCTATTTAGGCATAACCCCAAGTCTCATCTACAGTTGATTAATCTCTAATTGTTTCTATCTTAAAAATAGAATTCTCAAAACAATAAAATTGTTAAATTTGAAATCATTCCACAAAACCCCCCTATTTTAACTTTCATGATTATTTGTTATGCATTATAGGGAAACTCCTAATTGACTTCTAACACTCTTGAATATTGAAATCCTTTTGTTTACTCATTGTGAACTCGACCCCAACGTTAATTGGGTTACTATATTGATGATGATCCTTTAAATCTCAAGGGTGTAATATGAGTGTCATCAAGACTTTGGTGCCGTTGTCGGGGAGTGAAACATTTTTTCAGTCTTGTAGTATTTTAGTCTCTTTGGGTAAGCCATAGTGTTTAATTTTTATTTGATAAATATAAAACTATGGAAACTAAGAACAATAAAGTAAATGATTGAAAATAGATAGATTGACAGAAGAAGATAGAAATACGCAGGAGCAAATAAGTATATTGATCTCAAAACCCGCTAAATAAATTATAAATAAGGACCTAATATCTTACATTAGATACAAGGGAATCGTAATGCCCTTACAACCACCATTTCTAAAAAGGATACAAATAAAACCTTTCCAATATATAATTGAGTCAATCAAGAGTTCTCATATTTACATTATCAATAGCTAACTAATGAACTAAGACCTATGCTAATCTATTTATAGTCTAGGATTAAATTATTACAATGGGTCCAAAAGTGACCCTTTTTCATTAATAAAGCAAGAAAGACCTCTCTAGAAAATTTAGGGAAGAGGTGGCGCATGTCATAGGCATCTCAAGAGCGGACAAATCTTTTTTGACCTACTCTTGATCTAGAGAAGGTTGGGTGCACCTCCAAGCAAATAGGGCACATGTTCCTTCCAAGGAGCATTTTAGCCCATATTATAGTCCTTTAACCCTCATTAAAGGTATTTATCAACTCTGTGGCATCTTTTGATAGAACTGAGGAGTCTTCAAGCACCTCAAGAATCATAAGCATCCCATCCAAATGTCTAAAGGAAATTTGGATTGTGTCATCCTCCCTTCCTTGAAAAGGATTCAGCCTTGAATCAAAACCTTGCAAAACCAAAGGAAGAACAAACAAACACAACATCCTCATGGTATGAGGTTCAGGTTAGCACAAACAATCACATAATCATTCCAAGGTTGCACATACTTAAAACATAACCAAGGATCCATTGTTTTAAACATTAAAATCTTATTGAAAATGGTACATAGGAATTTTCTTTAACAATTATCAAGTGTTAAGGAAATCACAATGGTCAGAATTTTATAAAAAATCCAAGAAGGTAAGACTGTATTCATCTTAGGGACCATAAGATGTAATTGCTTCATTATATCTTCAAGAGACCACACTAAAAGTGGTACCACTAATGGTTCCCAAATCCATAATGTTTTACAGGGGTCAAAGATGTGAATGGCCCATAAACATTTATTCCTCAACCAATTTGACCAATCAACAAGTTCTCTACCTCCCAATAAGACATTTCCACAGCTAACATAGACATTATCATAGGCAAATATGTACTATAGAAATGAAAAAAGGCATAAAAGTATCATCTAATGTGCTATTATCTAAATGAATGTCATCTGGCTCAAATGATTTAGCAATAATGCACACTAGGATGGAATCAAAACATTTAAGCACTTGTAACCTTTCCATTCCAAATAAATCTCAAAGGAGAGGAATTTCATCAATGAAGTCGTGCTACTAGGAAGAATGAGGACCCAACTAGAAACTCTACCAAACTTAAACAATTGTTTCTTCCAAGAAGTTGGGTTTACCTATAGTTATTGTTGTAGACACGCCCCCAAAACCCCATAAGATACTTCAAATTGTCCAACCCTGTGAAGATAGCAAAAAGTCTTTAACATCCATGGACTCTTTCACAAATAAATAATAAACTTAGCATCCACTAGTTATGGTCCACACAATAAAAAATGTTTCAACCAAGGATTAAAGTATATTAGAAACACCCCTAAGAGGCAATGACACATTTCCCCTATAGTCCTCGAGAATGAAACCCTCTTTGAAAAAAGGGGTCCCCAATTGCAAGCAAGCCACAAAGATGGTATCATATAAATGTAATTTATCTAAAGTGTTTTCAAGATAAGACTCCTACTTTGACCTAAAAGTAGTGAAACTTTTTTCAAGAATGGAAAAACACACTGGCGAACTCTCTTGAATCTTTTATTTACTCTCCTTTATTAAAGAACATTAATCTTTGTTGGAAATGCCTCTCATGCACAATGTGGGTCTATACATTTGATTGTAATTCCTAAAGAAAGACTACCAACATCCTCAATCAAACTTCGTTTATCATCTTGACCAAGCACCATGTTGGGTCTATAGAAATCACCACTTTCGAATAGGTTATTGGGGTCAAATAGGATAAGTAGCCAAGAATACAATACTCACTTTACCCAAAGGTGCCATCTAACAATTAGGCTTTCCATCTATATGACCATTAAAAATTTCATAAGCAAAGAGAGGTAAAGAAAGGTATTATGCAAATTAACTTTAATTATACTTTCCTCATGCATATACTCACTACTAGATTCAAGATAATCACCATGAGTATTCTCATCAATAGAGGCACACAAAGTAGAAAAAGAAGAAATTTCAAAACAATTAACACTTTCTCTTATAAGGGAAGAATCTTTAAATAGACCCAAACCACTAATAACATCAAATGTATCATGTCTCAAGTTATCACAAGAATCCAGCAATTCATCAGCATATTTATCAAAGAAAGGTTGGGTGTCATACAAATGATCACAACCAAAATCTTTTTGATAATAACAATTAAATGGTTGGGTCTCTTAAACATTCAAATAAGTCAAAGTTATCATCACCCAAATAATCATTCTTTTTCAAAAGCAAGAGGTCACTATTAAGAGTTGGATAGTTAGCATAATCTTTACTCAATCCAATATTCTTAATTGATTTAATGAAATATGACAACATGTGAATCTTAAGAAGACAATTTTTCCTTTTAAGCAAATCACATTGGACATCACTAGGTGTAAAGCAAGGAGTAATCTCACTATTTTCACAGAAGACATCTTTCTTTGAGTGATGGTCAATAATCAATAGTAAGGAATTAAAGAATGCAAGTTCACCCTAAAAAAGATACATGTTCTTTTTCACCATATTTTCATTAACATGATATATACGAGCAAAACTATTTATAGGATCTCTATCATATAATTTGCTCAAAGAATTATTTTAATTCATATTATCAACTCAATCAATACCATTACTTACTTGTCACTCATAAAGCATAGCACACACATGCTCAAGTAGTGGATTAAATGCACAAGTAAGTTGATCAATTCTTAGATGTTTTTAGTTATTGGAAGTTCACATGACAACTAAGATTCACCTTGGATTTCATAAGGGTTAACTAGTATGGGACTACTCTCATCATTTGGCAATGGGACCTTATTCAAGTTATAAGAGATAGAATTATGTGGACGTAAATAGATCTTACTAAAACAATTAATTCAATCAACTATAGGATTAACTAATTCTTGTATACATACAACAAGAACTTAATCATCATTCAACATAGCAATACCTATAGTATCACAAAAGGAGGACTCATGCAAATTCTCTTTATTCAAGCCATAAACTACACTTACTTGGATACTAGCCACATTATGACATTCGAAGTTTAGAGAAGTGTAAGAGATAGCATTTTTACCTTGTATCTCACATGAATTTTGATCTCTGACTTGGTTTTGATTATGGGGTCTCATTTTCTCTTTTAGGAAGCCCTCATCAAAAGGGAGTTTATAAAGTCTACTCCCTCAAGTCATTGCTTTATCACTCTTCTTGGAATTAAAATTCTTAGCCAAGAAATCTGTTAGATCATTAAGCATAAGATCAGAAAGAACCCTTCTTGTATCCTTCTTCAGAAGAATATGTTATCTAAACTACACAAAAGAAGGGGTGATACTAGGTAAAATGTTAGTATCATGCTTAGTGGATAACCAGGGATTTGTGTAGACAAGGCCCACAATTAAGTGTTCCTTGTCCATACGTTTAAAGAAACCTCTTGGACAATCAATATTAGTCACCTCTTGTCTTTGATCCATATCTTTATTTCCTATTCAAGGTAGAGTTCTCTTTTCTCTTCACAATTTCCTTTTTTTCGATACTTCCAAGAATCCTCTCATGATTTCATATTCCCTACCCACTTGCTCATATGTTAAAGGCTCAAGAAAATGTTTTTGTCCTCCAAGAACAAGTACTTATTTGTTGGGCTTATCTAAATATTGGACCAACCTTTCATTTTTCCGTGGTTTTCCAAGAATCATATGACAAGCTATCAACGGCATATATCACATCGTACTTTATCTTGATACTTGCCCACTCTAAAGTGAATAATTTATTGCTTGTTCACTTATATTGATTCATTCTCATTGTACCATTAGAGTTTGTATGGTTTTGGATGCCTTTTTGTATGAAATTCCATTAGATCAATAACTGTACAAGATACGACAGTAATGCTTCTCTTCCCATCAATGGCCAAGGAACATATATTTTCCATTATCTTAAACCTTTTATAATAAAGGTTTTTCTTTTGTGAAATTCTTATTTCAAAGGTTCCCATACTACATGACTTAATGAAAAAGATAGACTCTGATTTAACTTCAATTGCTCATCATCTCCCTCTAATATCATTAAGTTTGGCATATGGGTTGATGTATCTTGAATTTGCTTCATGGTGTCAAACGATTCCTCCAAGCTTGTCATTTTACCTTTGATGTTTGATAAAATATTATATATGATTGATACACTACCTTCTATGGAGGTTAGATGACCTTCAATGAAAGTTAGTTTACCTTCTATAGTTCCTAGTGTTTTGGTTAGGTTCTCAATGTCTTTCCATATGGCTTCTAATATGTCTTGTCCCATGGGATTTTGAGTATCTTTTATAGTGGCCATTGTACCTAGCTATTAAGAACTTAATAAAGAAAAGAACAACATTAGCAGTATCACTAATAAAAGTTCACAATCACTCATGTTTACACACCTTTGATTAACTCACAATTTGATTGGCTAATGATGAAAATTATTTATACTTTGGTAGTACATAAGGTGTTAATTACTACACATGGCAGAAGTTGATTGTTTGTTTTAATAAATAGCAAATAGGTATGGATTTGAGTCAATAAACTATGATTAAATAAAAACTATAAAAGCTCAAAATAAATAGGACGAAGAAAGAATGGACTCAAGCACTAATCAACCAACTTAGTAGGTTAATTACTAGTTGTTGAGTAGTTAAAGAATAATAATATGAATTAATAATCAAGAAATGAAACTATATGAATTAGACTTGTGAAAAAAGGAGTTTAGAAGCATTGATGTGTTTTTTGAATATGCTAAAGAAACTTTGTGAGACCTTGGTGCAGTCCCAACACAACAAGGGCAATTTTAACCTTCTTGAGCTGATCTAGTGCACTTCAAGCACAGACAAGGCACATAAAGCATAAGTTTTACCTACTCTAGGTGGAATAGAGAAGTCCAAATGCACCCCCATTTCTCTTCCAACAAAGATCAGCTAAGCAGCTTACTAAAGGGGCTAAAATTGTGCTTTTGTGGTCCCCCTTTGTCCTCATTTCTTGGAATTTTCCTTGGATATTCAAACGTACTTTTGTGCCAACACTTTTGCACACTTTTTTCCTCTTTCTTGGATCAAACACCAACTTTTTGTTGAAGATTCAAATGGAAGATATGAATTTTCCCAAGAAAACTAAGAAAACAAAAAATTCAAACCTTTTCTCCTTTCTCGACATGCGATAAAATTTTGAACCCAAGAAATTTTTTAACCTTCTAAACATATTCCTATCATAATTAGTCTCAAATTCCTAACAAAAAATTCCAAATTTTTACACCTACTTTCAATTTCTTCAAACTCAAGATTTCAACAATGGTAGAATCTTCAATTAAGCTCAAATTTGACATTTAAATTCTAATAGTGTTACGAAAAAACAATCTAACACTAAAAACAAAAAAAAAATACAAAATTCAAAGATTCAAATTTTAACTTAACCCTAAAAATGTGAATAGTAAATTTTTGTGTGATTTTTCAATTTTTATATATCACAAGACCCAAGTTTGAATTTGTGGGAATGAAATTAAGCTCGGCTCTGATACCAAATGATAAAGATCAAACTACAAAAACTAAAAACAATAAATTAAAAGATAGAAGATAGATAGATTGGCATAAGAAGATAGAATTAACTAGTAAATAATGAGTATATTTAACTTAACCCCTCCCCTAAATCAATTATCAACAAGCACCTAATCTCTTACGTTGGATGCAAGGGAACCAAAATGACCTTAAAACTGCCATTTTTAACCAAGATAAAACAAAAGATTTTCTACTACCACTCACTCTCACAAGAGTTCTCATATTTTAATTATCAAAATCTAACTAATGAAATAAAGACTTATACTAGTCTATTTATAGTTTAGGCATATCTTATTACAAAGGGACCAAAAGTAACCCATTTGCATTAATAAAGAAAAGTAACTCACTCTAGCGAATCTGAGGAAGATGTGGTGCATCCCAAGGGAATCTTATGAGCGGATGATTTTTTTAAGCCTCTATAGAAGATTAACAGTAGGTCTGGCACACCTCTAAGGCAGATGGGATGTATGTCCCTTCCAAGGGGTCTTTTAGCCATTTCATGGACTTTATTGACCTCTTCAGAGTCCTTTGACCATCCATGAAGGTAATCATCATCCATGTGGAAGTTTTTAATAACACTAAGGTGTCATCAAGAACCTCTAGCATTATAAGCACCCTATCCAAAGGTCCAGAGGCAATTTAGATTATATCAATATTCCTTGTTGATTTTGTTCTTTCTCAGGTAAGTATAATAATATAGACAATACTATAAGCCAACATGGTAGCAATACCACAAGTTATTTTGGGCATCTCAAGGATGAGTATCATCATGAAGATGTGGACTGAGCTAATGCTCTTCGTATTCCACCAGTGAAAGAAAATGAAGTGTTTTACATTACTAGTGTGATACTTCATTTCCTTAAATGAAAGGATTATTTGGGGGTCAAGCCCATGATGATGCCAATCTACACTTGAAGAATTTTATTAATATGTGTTTTCCATTTGATATTGCCCATATTTCTAAAAAAATCAAACTATTTGTATCTTTATCCATTCTCTTTGATGGGAGAAACGATCTTATAGTTGCGATCTTTGCTTGTGTGATCTATCACCCTATGGGTTGAGCTCACCGAATTATTCTTAGATTCGTACTTTTGTCCTTTTTAGATGTTTCATCCAAAGGATAAAATTATAAACTTTTTCCAACTTAATAGTGAACCATTTTATAAGTTTTAGTAATTATTCTACAATAAGATAATACAATGCCTAAATCACGAGGTCCTGAATAAAATGATTATTTAAATCTTCTATAGGGAATTGGATCAATTAAAAAAGATAGTAGCCAACAATGTAATTTGAGGACCTCTTATCAAATAAACTTATGATTTTGTGGTAGCTTTGTTGGATCAAGTGACCAAGCAAAGTAGATGTTGGTACATAAGAGTAGTGAGGTGTCTGTGGAGGCTCCATTTACTTCTTTTGTAAGCCAAGAACAAAGAATAAAGAATGATGATAGAGATAAGAATATGGATAAAGTGATGACTTAACCTAATCTTCTAACTAACCATGTAACGGGAGCTCCTTCAAAAGAGGTTAATGGCGTTGCTTCAAAGAGTGTTAAATATTATGTTGATAAGTAAACAGGGTCTGTTGAGTAAGAAATGTTATTATTGTAAAACCAATTGTTGGGTTCCCACCCTACCTACCAAAGGTAAGATGGAAATAAAGGTTCGAAAGATCATGATAGAAATTAGCGTGATAGGAATTATAATAGATACCAATATTAGATAGATTACGATAGAGAATATAACCAGTATCTAGCTATATAAGATTTGTCCAAGGGTAAAGAGTGAAGCTATTGTCAAAACTTGAGGCTAACCCCTAGCTATGACAATGGTGCTTAGAGTCACAAGTGCCCACAAGCTAACCCATAAGCTGGTACCCGCTCTGAGTATTGGAAAAAATGGAACTGGTATAACATATATAGAAGATAAGCAAATAAACAGCTGTAAAACTAAAATTACTGAAATATGTAATACTGTTATATCTGAGATAATTGATAAAATCTTAAAGTAACTTATTGACTTTCTAACTTTTTGTTTGAAAAGCCTCTATCTTAATGAGGACTTGATGGAATAAACCCCAACAAACTCTAACTGGTTGAATATAAACATCTACTAAAATAACTGGATAATAAATCATGTCCTCGATGGATGAGGAATCATCACTACTGCTACTGGGTACATTGAGCTGTATAGTACAAATCGAGAAACTAAGTGTCTGAACCTATGTTATATGAAAATATAGCTCAAAGAAGAGTATTCAATTTGTAAATTAAACATACTGGTATATGAGATAAGGTATGGTTTAAATAGGTAGTATACTATGCATATAAGATAAGGACTAACTGAAAACCATAAAATAACTAATCACGAATGCATGAAAACTGTAATATCTGAGAATGCAAGATCAAGCATATACATATTTCATAAATAATTAGTAAATTGGAATATGTATAACTAAATAACTTTAAATTTATATGCTTTAGTCAAGCAAACTTGAACAGAATATACACTGAGTACTATATCAAGACTGTGGGAGTTTTCATATAGCTGACATGCCCCAATCTAAGCTAATTGAGATCCAACCTGTAAACCTAGTATAAAGGGTGTTAGTACCTTTCCATGTTTATTTACACCGGTTAACAGTGTGGATCCACAAGGCTAATATCCCATAGTACTAGGGAGTCAGTACTAATTGGAGGGTGACCCTTAAGAGACTGGTAGTCCTAAATTGGTAGGTGACATCTCATAATCCTATACTTTCTAAGTAGTTCTGGAACTTAGGGACTGCTACTAATGACCCTATCCTAATTGGCGGGTGATCCCCCATCCTTAGGTTTTCTTAGTGCTAAATCCTACTTTTAGTTAAATCGACACTATTACTGAACTAGTTAAGTTTAACTTACTATTATTTCTGATAGTGCTCATATTAATCATAATACCTGAATAAGTTAGAAATTTCATGGTTTAGATGAATCATATTTGAAAATCTAAAAATCTTGCAAAATATATAGGTATCAGGCATTGATAACCCAACAACACTGAGTGATCATCAAAAACATGACATTTAATATACCCATAACTACATGAGGAGAACTTTCTTGATCATTTCGGGTCTCGAGAGCATAGAACTTGTTCTAAAGCTTCACATTGGTTGTTCTAGGAGTGGCGCCCTGTAGATTCGGGTGACCTATTATAGCTGATGAAAGATTAGACTGACTATGATGTCACGGATCTTTTCTTCTCTGAGCAACTAATCGACACTCTTAGATCCTATGGCCTATCTTGCCATATCCAAAGCACAAATCACTACTAGCTCTACACTCACCCTAATGATTCCTACCACATCTCTTAAAAAGTGAATTGGTGTGACCACTATTCACACTACCCTGGGACTTATAACTTGGCACCCTATTGATCTTAGCCATATTTACATGTCCAAATATCGATATCTACCCATATTTGGACTTGTTTTGAGTGAAAAAAGTGTTAATCATATTGCATTTGAGTTTAAATTATGTTTTGTGTCCAACCGACATGATTAGTGATGCAGGATAAATTTTTAATGGATTTGGACAAAAATTAGACGCATATTATGAAGCAATTTGTGATTGATAGGGTGGAATTAATTATGTTGATGTGGAAGACCATTTTTATTGAGTCCAAGAACATGTATAGATGAGATAGAGCAAGAATGGAATAAATCAGTTGAAAAGAAATTGATTTATGAAACTTGGATCAATTTTTGGGGAGAAATTCCAGTGATGTGATACAATGTCGATGCATCGCGTTGATCCTTTTGTTTTTCACTTAGTCAAATTTTCAAAAGGAAATTACAGTGAGTCGACATAAATTTGATGCAATGCATTAGTCCTATCAACGCGATACATGACGTGATGTATCAATCTTATATATGCAGTAATTGACGCTAAGTGTCAGTAGTCCTTATCTGGATAATTTTATCCAAGTATAAAAGAAACAAGTGAGCACAATATCAAACATTTTTTTGCAAGCATAGCAGCGGCGAAAAAGAAAAAATTCTCTCTTTTAGGGTTCTTAGACATTCTTTTCAACTTCTTCACTTCAAGATTAATTTTTGGTATGATTAATTGCTTTTTTTTATATTAAATTCAAACATAAGTGGCTAAACACCATTGTTCTGGGGTTTAGTCCAAGAACATGATTACTCTTTGATATTGTATATCGTAGTTTCTTTTTGGATTATCATCTGGGTTGTTCTTAATTTCTTGAGCTTACTACTTTGATGAGTGGCCACCATTAGAATAAATCTGTATTTCTATTTGAATCTGAGATGAGAATCGTAGGATAGAACGAAGAAATTAAGGACCAAGGATCTTATCCTTTATTGAAATAAGGGGTTTGGAATAGAATCTAGGATAGGGATATACCTAGAAGCCTTGCTTGGTTCAATTCTAAAAAGATAACTTTATAAATCTAGATAAATTGTTGTATATCTATGGGAGCTATAGTTGTAATATTCAATAGATAGAATATTTATGGTTGAGAGACCAAGATCAAACTATAAACCTTGTGAATCAACAACCCGATAACATATTAGAATGCGATAAGAAAATAAAATTGTATGATTGATTAATGTGCCTCAACCCTAGAATTCACATCATTACTGTTTACAACTGTTGCTTGCTTTGCTATTATCACAAATTACTATTTCTTATTTATTTACAATTTTTATTCTCAATTTCACAATCAACTTAATACTTTACAACACTTAATATCTCTTTGTCTGAAACTAAAAGTTTGTTAAATTGCTAGTTGCTTAGTCCTCGTGAGAATGATATCTGACTGGCTAAGTCACTATATTACTTGTACAATCATGTGCACTTGCATGTGTGATTGAGTAGTAACAAGTTTTTGGTGCCGTTGTCAGGGACTAGTATAATTAGTACTTTGCTAAATTTTTGGTTTTTGATAATAAGTTTAAGTGTTAACAACTTAATCTTAGAGCCTAAATTTTTGTAGGATTAGTTGACTAGAGGACTGGCGAGAGATAAAGAGTTGGTCGAGCCTTTTGTAGAACAAAAATTGATATTTCAACCAAGGTAAAGAGCTCAATATCCCATTCAACAAATTCAAATAGCTCATCCAGTTGATCCAAATGCCAGAAATGTCCTAGCTCCGATTATCCCAATTTTTCCTACTAAACCACTGCATGATTTGTTTGTGAGGCGGCAGTCCCACTTACGAATCATCGACAAACAGTATTCACAATCCCGAGCAAGGTGGTCAATTTGAATTAAAGAAAAATATGGTGCAATTGCTGATTTCAGCGGGGCAATTTTCTAGCTTTCACATGAAGACCCACATCAAAACAATCAGACCTTTCTATAAAAAAAAAGGGATACTTACATTCCTGCTGGAGTGAGTATTAATTATGTCAGATTGACACTCTTCCCTTTTTCTTTAATTGGTAAAGAAAAGAGGTGATTACATATAGAACCACCACTCTCTATCACTTCTTGGGAATATATAGATTGGAAGTTCCTTATTTGATTTTTTCCATCTGGAAAGACTGCATATTTGAGAAGTGAGATTCTGAGTTTCATATATAAAGAAAGAGAGAATCTCTACCAAGATTGGGAGATATTTAAAAGTATTCTTAGAAATTGCCCTAACCATCTTCAGTATAATGATGTCCTTAGTCATACTTTCATTTAGGGGTTAGAGACAATACCAAGATTCTCTTTGATTTAGCAGCAGATGGGCAAGCTCTTGGGAAGACTTATGATTAATTTTACACACTGATAAATCCGATTTCACATGGAAATCCTTAATGTCATGTTGACTCGACGAGTGCTCTTAAAAAAACTGTAGGGGTATAAGAGGTAGATTAGTTCACTACATTATCATCTCAAATCAATGTAATGCAAAATCGCATGCTTACTCAGCTTAATAGCATGAAGTTGGGGGTTCCACAAGCAACAACTATAGATAATGCACTCCAACAAGTGAATTCATGGTGTGAGGTTTGTGGAAGTAGTGAGCATGTAATAGATTCTTGTACTACTAATCCAGATTCTGCTAATAATGTAGGGATTATGAACCGTCAAGGACAGTAGAATTTTAGTAATACATATAATCCCGATTGGAGGAACCATCCCATTTCTCATGGGGTAGATATCAGGTACAGAATAATAATCAATATAAAGGGACAGTGCAACAAAATTAACAGCAGGTTCAAAATAATCAGGCTACTACTCAAACAAGTAATATGGAGGAGATCATGAAGCAGCTCTTAGCTAATCAAGCACAGTTTACAGCAGAGTTGAAGAATCAACAGTTTGTTTCTAGAAATTTAGAGTTGCAACTCGAACAGATTGCAGGACCACAAAACACTTGACCTTAAGGTGGCTTACCTAGCAATACAGAGGAAAATCCAAAGCAGGTAAATATAGTTACGACAAAGAGTGGGTTACAGTTAAAGGAAGCGATACCTTAGCAAGTCAAGCTCGTAGCCACTAATGAGGATGCTAAATATAATAAGGTGAAATGGGTCAAAGAAAAAGCCATAAATGATGAAATTCAAGTGAAGTAGAAGACTTTACCTTTACCCTTTCCTCATAGAAAGAGAAAGCATCAAGAGGAGTCTAGTTACAAAAATTTCTTGTATTTTCTAAATTACATTCATGTAAATCTTTCTCTTATTGATATTCTATAGAGTGTTCAAAAATATGCAAATACCTAAAGGACATAGTGGCAAACTAGAACTGGTTGACAAAGTATACTACAATTGAACTTACTGAGGAGTGCATATCCAATATACAAAACAAACTGCCCACGAAGTTGAAGGATCTAGGTAGTTTTCCTTGAAAGATCACTAATAGGGAGACCATCAATGCTCATGGATTGTGTGACTTGAGGGCTACCATAAATCTTTTTCCCATATATTGGTACCGAAAAATGGGTCTTGGGAGTCTTAAACCCATGACCATTGTGTTGCAGTTGGATGATATGTCCCTTTCTAGTCCAGATGGAATTATTAAAGACGTCTTAGTGAAAGTGAGATCACTGATCTTTCTTGTAGACTTTGTAATTCTTGATTTTAAAGCTGATTCGGTTATTCTATTTATTTTGGGATGAGCATTCCTAGTAATAAGGAATTCACTAATTAACGTGGCAGCTGGGAAGATAACAATGACAACACATGATAAAGTAGATATTTTTGATATATGCATGGCTCTAAAATTGTCTGCCATATATAAGGTGTTTTCTGCTATATCCGTTATAGACCTTAAGTCTGATTGTAGGATGTTGTTGTCTGATGATCTTCTAGAGAAAGTTTTGGTATCTCATGATCTTTATGGAGATGTAGAGGTACTAGAATTTGTAAAAGTCATGAATTTAGCAGTTGTGGAAATGAGAAAGTTGTCTTTTGAGCCATTGAAAAGGCAAATTGGCCCATCCCCCAAAGCTCAAATTGATGAAGCTACAAAATTAGAGCTTAAGGTTCTTCCTCCTTAATTGAAATATGTTTACCTTTGTGACAATGGTACCTTACCTATTATTATGTCTGTAGGTTTATCTGATATGCAGGTAAAGGAAGTAATGACAAACTTAAAAAAAGGGAAGAAGGTGATTGAGTGGTAGATGTCTAACATTATAGGGATAAATCTAGATTTTTGCATGCACAAGATATACATGGAAGAAAGTTTCAAACCAATGGTGCAACAATAATGTAGGTTGAATCCATTGATGAAAGACGTGGTGCAAAAAAAGGTCATTAAGTGGCTCAATAATGGGATTGTTTATCCAATTTTCAAAGACAAGTAGGTAATCCCAATACATTGCATCCCAAAAAAAGGTGGGATGACTGTGGTTACCAATTAAGGAAATTAGTTAATTCCGACTCGTATGGTCACTGGATGGAGAATCCCTACTGACTAGAAATGCTAAATGAATCCATAAGAAATGACAATTATCTTATCTTATTCATTGATCAGATGTTGGATAGGTTGGTAAGGCAGGAGTACTACTGTTTTCTTGATGGTTACTCAAGTTAAAATTAGATTACCATTGTGCCCGAGGACCATTATGTGTCACCAGATGCTAGCATATTTGAGGATTTTAACTCATAATAATTGCAAAGTCTTAAGCAACTTTTGCTAGTTTTGATTATTTTTATTGTGTTAATGCAGATGTGAGTGATAGGGGAGGAAACAAAAGAAAATAAGAACAAATCAGTTAGGATCTGGTGCAAATAAGCTAAAGTAAAGCTGACAACATTTCTAAAGTGCCGTCAGATATGTGAAAGGCTGTAAAGGTCACCTTCAAGCGTAGACAGAATTTGAAGAACTGAAGTGATGTGTAACGACCTTTTTGAAGCACCATCACAACCGTGATAAGGCGTCAAAATTGCTGACAACTCAAAGCAGAACATGATGATTTTCCAATAAAGATGTGATGACATTTTTATGGGCCGTCACTTAATTGAAACACCGTCAGATTTGCCGTTAGAAGACTCAGAAGATAAAAATTCACTGAAATCTTTGACGATATCTTGCACACGTCGTCTGACATCTGACACGCCATCAAGATCTCCATCGACTATTCCAAAGAGAAAACTAAAATATTTATTTTTGTTTTCTTTTTTAGAATTAACTATTTAAAGACTTATTTTAGGTTTTTTAAATCATCTTTTTTTGGATTTTTATGATTGAGAAGCTGTCAGACAATTAACTCGAAGGGTGGCACGTAAAATTGCTTCATCTTTTTCATCAGATATTTTTCTTGTTTTCTTTCCAAAAACTTATCAATTATTGTGGGTTTTTATCTTGTGATTGAATTAAATAAATACTTGTTGGGTTTCATCCATTAGTAAATCTATCCATATTATCATGAATCTAACTTGTTATTTCGTTCATCAAATCATGAACGGCTAATTCTATTAGATTGAGTTATGGGAGCCATGGATTAGGGTTTGATATGATTCTAGGTATTTAAAGGATTCAAAGAGTAGTAGGACATCTTTAAATTCTATTTCTTTAACTTGAATCTATTCGTTGTAAACAATAGGTTATGTCTTAGGCTTATTTGCTTTTAATAGAGAAATAAACTAGTGGATGTGAATTATTAACAGGGACTCGAAAGCTACCAACCTTCTGTTAAATGATTGATGTCGTAACTAGATTAATCTACCTAAGATAAAATCCTATTGGAAATAGATAAGTTATCTAAGTTTAAGAGAATTAGATAATAAATTGTCTGGTGAGGTCGAGAGATAAGTTAGAGAGTATCACCATCCGGGATATTATGATAACACTTAAACTACACTCTTGAATGGGTGTAAGTGATCATTGTCAATATAAAACCCAACTAGGTTGGGGTCAAATCCCATAGGGAATAGGGTGTGAACTTTTATTTGTTTATGAAATACTTTACTGGTAGATTACTGTTTCCAAAAATGGAGCTTTAAGTTTTGCAGAGAGTCAATTGTCACTTTTAATATTTTAGTGTTTGTAACCAAGATAAATTAGAGACCAGAGTTATCTTCACCATGGGTTTTGGGAATTGACAGATACTAGGTAATGCTTAAGACTCTTGAAGTAAGTAGAAGCAGTAGAATATCCCTAACGATAATACTAACTGACTTATCTCTCGACCTCACCAGACAATTTATTATCTAATTCTGTTGAACTTAGATAACTTATCTATTTTCAATAGGATTTTATCTCAGGTAGATTATTCCAGTTACGACATCAATCATTAAATAGAAGGTTGGTAGTTTCTAAGTCCCCGTTGAGAATTCACGTCCTCTAGTTTATTTCTCTGTTAAAAGCAAATAATCCTAAGGCATAACCTATTTTTTCCAACCAATAGATTCAAGTTAAAGCAACAAAATTTCAGGATATCCTACTACTCCTTGAATCCTTTAAATACCTAGCATCATATCAAACCCTAATCCATGGATCCCATAACGCTGGCTAATAGAATTAGCCACTCATGATTTGATGAATGAAATAACAAGTTGGATTCATGATAATATGGATATATTTACTAATGGATGAAACCCAACAAGTATTTATTTAATTCAATCACAAGATAAAAACCCACAATAATTGATAAGTGTTTGGAAAGTAAACAAGAAAAATATTCGATGAAAAAGATGAAGCAATTTTATGTGCCACCCCTAAGTTAATTATCTGATAGCTTCTCAATCATAAAAATCCAAAAAAAGATGATTTAAAAAACCTAAAACAAGTCTTTAAATAGTTAATTCTAAATAAGAAAACAAAAATTAAGATTTTAGTTTTCTCTTCAGAATTATCGACGGCGATCTTGACAGCATTTCAGACATCTGACGACGTGTACATGATATTGTAAAATATTCCAATGAATTTTTATCTTCTGAGTCTTCTGAAAACAAATATAATGGCGTGTCAGCTAAGTGATGGCGCATGAAAAATTTCGTCACATCTTCATTGGAAATCATTATGTTTTGCTTCGATTTGACAATAATTTTTACACCTTATCACAATTGTGATGGCACTTCAAAAAGGCCATCACACATCACTTTAATTCTTTAGATTCTGTCTATGCTTGATGGTGACTTTGACAGCCTTTCACATATCTGACGGCACTTCAAAAATGTCGTCAACTTTACTTCAGCTAATTTCCACCAGATTCTAACTGATTTCTTCTTCTTGATTTGAGGTCAGGTTACCACCAAGTGAGGGTCAAAGAGAAGGATATACCCAAGACAGCTTCCCGAATACGGTATGGCCACTATATGAGCTTCTAGTTATGTCAATTGGGCTAACAAATGCACCCGCAGCTTTTATGGATTTGATGAATAGGGTGTTTAAGCCATTCCTGGATGTATTTGTTATAGTTTTTATAGATGATATTCTAGTTTATTCTAGATCACAAGAGGACCATGCCAATCACTTACGACAGGCATTGCAGACTCTTTGTGATTATAAGCTTTATGCAAAGTTCCCTAAATATGAATTTTGGTTAAAGTCAGTGGCATTTTTAGGTTATATTGTATCTAGTGAAGGGATAAAGGTTGATGCTCAAAAAATAGAAGCTGTGAAAAACTGGCCAAGGCCCACAACGCCTATGGAGATTCATAGTTTTCTCAGGTTGGCAGGTTATTATAGAAGGTTTGTTTTAAGGCTTTTCCTCCATTTCAGCACCCTTAACCAAGCAAACCCATAAAGCATCCATGTTTCAATGGAATGATGCCTGTGAGAAGAGTTTTCAAGATTTAAAGAAGAAGTTAATTTCTACACCCGTGTTGGTACTTCCAGAAGGCACCGAAGGGTATACAATGTATTTTGATGCTTCCAAAATTGGTTTAGGATGTGTATTGATGCAGCATGGTAAGGTAATAGCATATGTGTCTAGACATTTGCGTTCACATGAGAAAAATTATCCTACACACGATCTTAAGTTTGCAGCAGTTATTTTTGCTTTAAAGATATGGCGCCACTAATCATATGGGGTTAATTTTGGTATATATACTGACCATAAGAGCTTGCAATATATTTTTAATAAGAAGGATCTAAATTTAAGGCAGCGGAGATGGCTTGAACTATTAAAGGACTATGATGTTGATATCTTGTACCATCCAGGGAAAGCAAATGTGGTGGTTGATGCGTTAAGTCGTAAGGCTATGATGGCATCTATAGAAAGGGAAGGGATGATTAAAGATCTTCACCAGTTAGCTAGTTTGGGAGTTCGCCTTCTTGAAACTATGGATAAAGAGCTTATCGCACATAATGCTACGGAATCTTCATTAGTAGCTGAAGTGAAAGAGAAGCAATATGCAGATCCTATTTTATTATAGCTTAAGGAGAATGTTCAGAGTGGTGTGACCAAGGCATTTGAGCTTACGCGAGAAGGAGTACTTCAGTGCCAAAACTGATTATGTGTGTCGGATATAGAAGGGCTAAGAAAGAAGATTATGACAGAGGCACATTGTTCAAGGTATTCCATTCATCCAGGATCAACCAAAATGTATCAAGATTTGAAAGATATGTATTGGTGGAATGACATGAAGAAGAGCATTGTAGAATTTGTAGCTGAATGTCCAAATTGTCAAAGAGTTAAAGTTGAGAACCAAAAACCCGGAGGTTATATGCAATGCATTGATCTTCCAAGCTAGAAGTGGGACATGATCAACATGGATTTCATTATTGGTTTGCCTCGTACATCCCAGAAGTTTGATTCTATATGGGTGATTGTTGATAGGCTTACCAAATCCACATATTTCCTACCAGTTAGGACCACTTACACAGTTGAAGAGTATGCGAAGCTGCATATTAAAGAGATAGTCCGATTACATGGAGTGCCAATTTCTATTATATCAGATCGGGTAACCCAATTTACCGCAAACTTTTGAAAGTCTTTTCAAAGGTGTTTGGGAACACAAGTGAAGTTGAGTACAGATTTTCACCCTCAAACAAATGGACAAGCAGAACGTACTATCCAAACACTTAAAGATATGCTACGAGCTTGTGTAATAGATTTTAAGGGCAACTGGGATGATTATTTACCTCTTATTGAGTTTTCCTACAATAATAGCTATCATTCAACTATCAAAATGGCACCATATGAAGCTTTATATGGAAGGAAGTGTAAATCACCAATAGGATGGTTCGAAGTGGGTGAAACTCTTTTGTTCGGACAGGATCTTATTTATCAAGCCATAGAGAAGGTTAAAGTAATCCAGCAATGACTGAAAACAACCCAAAGTCGACACAAGTCATATGCGGATACTAGAAGGAGAGGGCTAGAGTTTTCTATAGGTGATTGGGTATTTTTGAAGGTATCACCAATGAAAGGGGTAATGAGATTTGGCAAGAAAGAAAAGTTGAGTCCACGCTATATAGGCCCGTATAAGATCACTCAAAGGTTTGGACAAGTTACATATGAATTAGAGCTACCCCAAGAGCTCTCATCAGTACATCCGGTATTTCAAGTGTCAATGCATCTAAAGTGCATTGGAGATCCATCAGATATTACTTTTACTGAGGATGTGCAAGTTGCAGAAGATCTTACCTATGAGGAAGTGCCTATTGCTATTCTAGATCGCCAAGTTAAGAAGATGAGAAATAAAGAGATAGCATCTGTGAAAGTACATTGGAGAAATCATCAAAGGGAAGAGATTACATAGGAAGCTGAGGAAGTAATGAAATCTAAGTACCCTCATTTGCTCAAAGATGAAGAGGAAGTTCAAGAAACGGAGTTAGAACATTACCAAGTAATTTTTTTATATATATACATAGTATTTATGTGATGATGTGAATATTACTGATGGACTTGAACTTATTTCGGTTGAATAACTACGCTAACATTTGAGGATGAATGTCCTAAAGGGGGGAAGGATGTAACACCCCATATTCAACTTCGAATGATCATAACTCCCTTAATATAATGAACTGGAAGAGATTCGACCTATGAAAAGAAATATCTTTGAGTCTTATTTCCAATACAATTGGTTTCATCCAAATACAACATCTGAGTAAGGAGTTATATTCGTTTAACTTCAGCCTATCAAAACAGATTTTTAGGGTCAACTTCAAACGACCATAACTCGTTGTACAGTACGAACTGGGTGGCCTACTTTATATGAAATTAAATCCCTTTGAATTATCCTTCCAACGATACCAATTTCACCCAAATCTGATATCGGAGCAAAGAGTTATGGTCGATCTACTTTTGCTTATCAAAATAGTCCACCAAAGGACAGATTTGACATTATTTAAATTTTAAAGGCATTTTGGTTATTTCCTATTATATTATGGACGGGAATATGTGTATATATACATGTATATGAGTTCAAAAAGTCATTTTCATCATCAATCATTGAGGAAGAACAAGCCCTAGCCAAATTTGACCTTTAAATTACTTTTGATTCAACTGTAGAAATTCCAAAGTAATCCAATAACTGCGTTTGTCATCTCGAGAGCTTTGAACGGCACCTATTATTTGTGCAAACAGGATTGCATAATCAAGAGGTGAATTATAAAGTATGAATATTGTTTGCCTTTGTTTTTTTCCATATGTATATGTGTGATAGAGTATTATATGTATTGGTTATTATTGAAAGGTGATAGAAATAGGCTTATGGACTATTTTGCATGGTTTGGTTGTATTGAATTATGGAAGGTGGATATGGTAATTGAGTTATGTAAGTTGGATATGGTAATTGAGTTATGGAAGGTGGATATGGTGATATACTATTGAATTGATGATTATTTATGTCTATGGCTCAATTTGGTTTAATGGATTAGTTGGAAGGATAAATGAATCCAAACTTGATATTGGAGGATGTTGTATGAATATGCATGGCATGTGAATGTAATTGAAGTATAAGAGGGTTAATGTGACACCCTTTATAGTGTAATTAAGGCTTACTACTTAGCCACTAGTTTGGTGAATTCAAATAATTAAATTGTGACGTTTCGTTGGTAATACTAGATTGCTATATATGTTCATTGTAGATAAGTAATCCGAAAAGATGGGAAATCCATTTGGGACTAGTATTAAAGGTTGACAGTCAGGTATGTAAAGCATACTCTATACCATATCTTTGTCATGAAAGTGAACAATTGTTCTATTAAGAAAGTTTCCAAAGCTATTTAGTAACATGTGATCTATAATGGTTTTGTATGATGTCCTACGTTACCAATGAACTTGTTTCCACCCTACAAGATGTCAAGACATTCCAATACTTACTTGTTTTCCAAATTTTCCATGTTTATTGCACTAATGAATGTCAGAAGATATCCGGTTACTCAAACAAGATCCATGTGCTATTAGTGACTCCAAAACATTTCATTGATATACCAGTAAGTTACTACTTCATTGTTATGGCATTGATGACTCCAAAATACTTCATTGATGTTCCAATGAGTTCTTACTTCATTGTTATTGCATTGATGGTCTATTTATATGTCTTTTATTGATGTATCATTATTTCAAAGTATTCAAAAATATGGTGGCGACTGAAATAACAATCTCAAAGATTAATTGAACTAAGTGATGGAAGTTCTCTTTTATCGGGTGGTATCCTAAGGGCATAAGCCTATTATGGGTCGATCTCTATTTATGTGTTTATGGGTGGTATCCTAGGGGCATTAGCCTATCATGGATCAATCCCAGTTGATATGTACTGGAGGCAGCCTAATGGTCATAGTACAGTACAGTAATGATTACAAAGATGATAAGAACGAAGGTAAAGTAATTGAATAAATACAATGTATAGGTTGTCACAAGTTCTAGTAAGTGTGGTCCACTCCTATTACGATTTATTCACTTGTTTCTGATTTCTATTGAGCTCCTATATCATATGTGATTATCTACAGCTTTACATACTCATTACATATTTCGTACTGACGTCCCCCACGGGGGACCTGTATTTTATGCTGCAGGCATAGGTACCTCAGCTCATACACCGCACAAGTAGAAGCTAAGATATCCAGCTACTTTTGGTGAGCTCCAGTTTGCTTTGAGGTTTTTCGTGTCATATCCAGTCATTTTTGGTATTGTATAGAAGTTAGTTATATGGAGGGGTGTGTCCCGACCTTAGTTAAACTCTGTGTATTGTCTAGAGGCTTTATAGACCTAATGTACAGTCAAGGTGGTGTTTTGTTAATAGACGTGGTGGCTCCAACGGCCAAGTATTGTATATACATATATATGTGTGCTCGAGCTTATACAGGTGATTATTTCTTTTTATATGCGACATGATATTGTTTGAATTTTGGGTTGTCATAGAGGTATGCATGGGAAATATAAGGTTATGAGTTGGTTCTCTCGGGCCTCCTCAGTTACGGGTGTCAGTCCGACCTAATAAGATTTGAGGCATGACAATCAAGGTGCAACGGGAACCAAATCATGTAATAAGATATGGGGACCCAAACCTCCCAATCATATAATAATAATAATAATAATAATAATAGGGGGACTCAAACCATCTGATCATATAGACCCCCGCGTTGGTAATATCTATTTCTAGTGTTGGTCTATTGAATCTCAACTTTATTTTACCACACAATCCCATTTATTTTACCATAATACAAATTTAGGCATACATTATTGGTATCGTCATACCAACTACACTTGCAAGGTAATATCAACATGCTGAAATAATTTCATTACTTGGGGAATTCACAGTCCCTCTTGGTTCAATTATGCAATAGCTTTTGAAAACACAAAACCACAAGGTTCAATTCAACATCATAATGTGATAGTTCTAGAATAGTTAAATACTCATATTTCTCATAAATAAAAACAACTTCACACTATGAGGTTGGGGTCATAACCACTTCAAAAATCATAAGTTTGGTATATAACAATCCCTTAGTTTATTAACTATAACCATGCACCCAGAAGTTCAAAACCATAGTTAAGACATGAGTAATGCACAATAAAACCATGGGAAAATAATTAATTAACCATTTATGTCAAAACCATCAAGCATGTCAAACCCTTATTTTTAATCATGTAAATAACCATGTACTGTTATGCAATAGAGATATTAATTTTAAGGATATATTCACATTCCTGAAATATCAAGTTTCCCAAAGAGAATTTAACTCTAGAGCCCTTGGATGACCAACTTGATAAAACCCTAGCTTGACTTGCTTGAGGGAATTTAGAGATCCTTTTAGAGTGTTTGAGTTGTTACTTAGATTTTTTTCTAAGTGCTAATGACACCCTAGAGGGGTTATAACATGTGGGTTTCAATTTGGGTAAGAGGAGAAAGGTTGAGAATGCTCTTAACTTAAAAACTGAAAAATGCCTCCATTGACCGTTGACTCGTAGCCACTCCTTACAATCCGCCACCATGAGTCATAACCAAGATAGAACCACTAAGTCACCATACACTTCTAACTTTACGAATCAATAGCACGACCTGCAATGGGACCCTCTGACTCGTAGGGTCCAGTCGTAGCCAATAAAGAACTCAAATTGGGGTATATACTAGATACCCTATGATTTACACCTAACGACTCATAAAAAATCCTTACGGAACTTTGTGAGCCACTCATACTTAGAGAAAAATATAGAAACAAACCTGCTGATTTGGCTACAACTCGTCAAGACACCCTATGACTCATAGGCCAAGTCGTAGTCAAGGCAATGAGTACAAAATTTCAGGAATTTTTCATGGACCAAAAACTTGAGGTATTACATACTCCCCCCGTTGGATCATTCATCCTTGAATGATAGGACAAGGCATACGCTATCATGATATAACACAAGTCACTCCCACCGTTACTTTTAACAAAGATAGAAAACAAAGATACCAAGGAAATCACAATTTCCTTTAGCTAAGTCAGAAAATAAAGATGTTAAGGAATACACATACCTTAAGAACAATTTTTTGAATTGGGGAACAAGAATGAATACTTGGACTTCATGTCATCCTTGACTTTACAAGTAGCTTCCTCAAACTTTTGGTTTCTCCAAAGAACCTTTACCGAAGCCACGTCCTTAGCCATAACCGATAGACTTGTCGATCCAAGATTTTCATCAGAACTTCCTCATAAGACAAGGAATCTGAAATACCCACCTTTTCTAAAGGAACAACCATCGAAGGATCACCTACACACTTTTTCAACATCGACATATAGAACACCAGGTGAATAGAACCCATACTAGAAGGTAAGTCCAACTCGTATAAAATATTATTGATCCTCTTTAAAACCAAATATGCGCTAACATATCAAAGATCGATCATCCATTTCTTCCAAAAATGCATCATTTCCTTCATGTGAGAAACATTTAGAAAAATCCAATACCCTAAATTAAATTCTAATTCTCTTTGTCTCACATTTGCATAGGACTTTTGGTGACTTTGGGCAGTCGTAATCCTATGCCAAATCATCTTCAACTTTTTCATCACTTAGTGAACCAAATTTGGGCCAAACATTTCAGCCTTACTAACTTCAAACCACTCGATAGGAGATTTTCATCACTTAGTGAACCAAATTTGGGCCAAACATCTCAGCCTTACTACCATAAAAGGCCTCAAAAGGAGCCATACCAATGCTAGTGAAGCTTTCCAGGTTTGGACCCTTAGAAAATTTCCAGGAATCTTATTCTCCAGACCCATTATGACTCATGGTACGAGTTATAAGCTGGGGTACAAGTGGTGAAGACCTATCGTAAGCTAACCAGTGTTAGTTGGTGGGATGGTCTTAGACACTGGAATGGATACAACTTAAGGTTATGAGTCGTAAGGCATGGGTACAAGTCATATAGGTAACTTATAAGGTGGTAAGTGTTTGATCCTTTTGGTGTTACATTCTTCTAGGGATATAGATCATGGGTACGAATCATATGCTGAGGTTACTGGATAGTGTCTGATCCATGGCTGAGGATTGGTTATGATTGGGTGGGTATCAACCATAAGCTAGGTTACGACTCGTAAAGAGGTTAGTCGTAACCCAATGTCGGGTTTTTATAAGATTTAAGTAGGGGTATTCTGGACACTTCCCTACTTACCCTAATAAGGACCCATGACTTCTAATACACTTAGGAGGTTATTTACCCAATTATTTTATTCTTAAACACTTAGAATATCTTCCAAAATAAATCATAATTCTCTTAAGAGCTTTTGGGGCAAATATCTAGGGTTTCAACTAAGGGATTACTATGGGGCTTGTCTTGGAGAATTATTTCCATCAATCTTATTGGTTTACGGCGTGATTCTCTTCCATACTTTTAATTAAAATTAAAGTCATGGTTATATGGTTGATTTCATGATTTTTACTTTTGCATGGTTTTGGTTTTCAATCATTTATTTAGGGGTTTTGATGTTAAATGCTTGGTTATGATTTCTTATGGTTTTTATTATGCTTTCTATGCATTAATGGTGGTTTTGGATAATTGAATTGCATGGTAATGTCTTAATGGTAATGGGATTTGGTTTTGGTTATACTATGCCCCCAAGGTGTTTGATTAAATGCTTATAAAGATATAGTTATTGCATTGACTCTTTTAAAAGGGAACTCTTGTTTATTTTTAGCTTATGCATGAAACTACAAATAGTTTAAATGGTTTACAAAGGTTAAAGGTTAATTATTTATGCTTGTGGAGAACATGGTAGTCTCCCAAAAGGTTAATATGGTAAATGGAAAGGGCACCGAGAGTCCCCTAATCTAAATGGTTTGGTTATGGATAATGCTTGTAAGTATGGTGGTATGATAATACCACTAATTTATCAAAAAGCCTTGGTTAATAAATGGATAATTAGAATGTTTGGACTTTATTTTAATTGGGCATTAATGGCGAAGAGTGTAAGCTGGGGAAAGTGGCAATCTCGGGGGAATCAAAATTGAAAACTCATATTTGCTGATATTAGAAGTCTTTAATGGCCACGTGTAAGTATCACATTTATATTGGATGGATGTACTAGTGATCCTAGGGTTTTTTCTTGGTCATGAAGTTACAGACATCGAGACCCTTTCAGTAGGGAGAGTTGAACCCATATAGTTCGTAGGTGGTAGAAGGGATAAGCTACATAACCCAGGTTAAGGTTTTAAATGGTATACTAAACTCGGTCCTTATCCCAGCACCTATATATATGTATGGTTTTTTGCATTGGATAGTTTTTACTTAGTTTTGATAACTGTCAGTACTTTATCCTTATCCTGAGATTCATGCTAGTATTCACCCACTAACCCATCTACTAGCTGCTATATACCCACGTAATACAGGAATTAGATATTGACTCTTCTTTCATGGTACTTGATTAGGGGACAGCTTATTGGACTAAAGTGGTATGCTTTCATCCTTTTGAAAGGCATCATTTCATGTTGGACATTCTTAGACTTTTTATTTTCATTTCGAATATTGGTTTTGGCCATGGTTGGAGACATGACCCAATTAGATATTTGTATTCTCTTGGATAGAGGCGTTGTGGTACTTTTGGGGGTTGTAATTAGTGGGATCGGTATTAGCGTCAACCTTGGCATTGGAATAAGCTGGGAGGCTGGCATCATCAGAAAAAATTTCTCTCTATTCTATCATTTTACATTTTGACTTTGACTAGCATATTATGTTTCAATATTCTCTTTGGTTTGGTATGGTATGGATGGTTGGTTTGGTATTGACAAACTTAGTTGGCCATGGTTGTGACCCTATCCCAAAGTCTTCATGGGAGCATTGCATAATCTTATTATATGCTCAAAATTTAGCTCATTTAAGGCTATACAAGGTGGTTGGGTTGGGTTAAGGGGGTGGTCCCCGATCCTAGGTGGACTTTCTATTCCTATTACAACAAGGCCCTGGTTCAGACTGCATCAAGTTTGTATCATAGCCTAGGTTCATAGTCAATTGGGAGTCCACAAAGCCGTGTTGAGTAGAGTCTCTTTTAGGGTATGTAGAGTGCCACGCTTATAAGGGAGAGGCTACAAGACATCTAGGAGTGTTTCACTTTCTTGGATTCTTTCTCCAAGCTTGACTTCTCAGTCCTTGAAACTCCTCTAACCCTTATTTGTTCATCTTTCAGATCATGCCTACTAGATCTAGAACACAAGAAAATTCTTCCATCCAATCTGGGATAATGCTAAATGAGTACCTCCTATGTCTAGAGTACATTGTTGATCTCATGGTCACGTTCCTAATTGTACTAGAGTTCCTCTTATTTCTTCTACTGCTTCTCAGGTTCGTCAGGGAAATATGACGAATGTTGAGTTTCATCAGTCTATTCATGCTATTGCCCAATTAGTTGCTGCTCAGGCTGAGTGGGGTATAGCCAAGTTGTATCTGCTGAGCCCACTTGAATTAGATAGTTTATGAAGATGGGTCCTCCAATTTTTATGGGAGTGAAGGTGGAGGAAAACCCACAAGTCTTTCTTAATGAGAAAGAGAAGATCTTTTGGGTAATGAGGGCTACCAATATGGAAGGATTAAACTTTATAGCTTATCATCTCAAAGAGGTTGCTTATCTGTGGTATAAGGAGTGGGACTGACATAAGGGTGTTATAGAAGAGGATGGTTTATGGAAAGCCTTTTATGATGCCTTCATGGATTGATTCTTTCCTCAAGAGTTGAGGAAAGATAAGATGAAGGAGTTTTTGAACCTCAGTCAAGGGAGAATATATGTGAAGGAGTGTGCTTTGGAGTTCCATCAGTTGTTGAGGTATGCTCTTGATTTGGTGGTTGATATAAGGTTGAGAATAAAGAAGTTTGATTTTGGGTTGAACATACATCTAATATTAGAGAGCAAGACTGCTTTGTTCATGAGGGATATGGACATATCGAGGTTGACTATTCATATGCAGTAGGTTGAGAATGAGAAGAAAGAGCAGATAGAATATAACGACAAGCAGGGTAAGTAGGGTACGTTTTATGATCAGGGAGGTGCCCTATCTTAAGGTGATAGAGATGGTGGGAAATGGCAAAAAAAGAAGTGGGGGAGTTTTGTTTCCTTCTCTACTGACAGTGCTTCTTACCCCCAGCAGTCATGTGGCAGGCGTCATTATAGTTAGTGATAATTCACGGGCACAGGGAGCCCAGTCTAAGTCAAGCAGAGGTCAGTCTGTTTCTTTGTGTCCTTCTTGTTGTTTTGCGTTCTTCCTCACCGGGAATTCTATGAGAAAGTTAGGGATAAGTACTTTAAGTGTAGCCAAATAGGCCATCATCTAGAGGATTATCCATCTAACAAGATTGCTATTGGGTGAATAAGATTTCAGTGGCTTTATCTTCTATTTCTACACCTGGTGGTGTGGCATCTGCTTCTATTACTACTCCAAGTTCTAGTGCTGGTCAGAACAGGTTATATACTTTGGCGTCCCATTAGGAATCTGAGGCATCGCCTGATGCTGTTACTGGTATGTTACAATTTTTCTCTTATGACATATATTATTTGCTTGACCCAGGTTCTACCCTTTCCTATGTGACTCTTTATGTATCTATGATTTTTGGTTTTGATCCAAAAGTTATTTCAAATCCATTTTTGGTTTCTACCTTGGTAGGAGATTCGGTCATTACTGAACGGGTCTATAGGGGTGGGTATCTGTGAGTGATAAGCAGACTTTGGTGAATCTATTTGAGTTAGGTATGGTAAATTTAGATGTAATCATGGGCATAGATTAGTTTCATTCTTGTTATGTGAATTTGGATTGTCGAACTCGTTGGGTCACCTTTAGGTTCCCTGATGAGCCAAAAATAAAATGGGAAGGTTATTCCTTAGTGCCTAGGGGGAAGTTTATTTCTTATCTTAGAGCCCGGAGGTTAATCTCTAAAGGTTGTCTTTATCACTTGGTCTAGGTTAAAAGTTTTAATTCGAAAGATACTCCTTTGTCTTCGATTCCTATGGTTAATAAGTTTCCAAAGGTCTTTTCAGATGATCTCCCAGGTGTTCCTCCGAATAGTGAAATAGAGTTTTATATTGATTTACTTCCGGAACCTCATCCAATTTTTATTCCTCAGTATAGAATGGCTCCAACTGAGTTAAGGAAACTCAAGGAGGAAATTAAGGATCTTTTAGGCAGAGGGTTTATTCATCCTAGTGTTTTCCCATGGAGTGCACCGATGTTGTTCGTTTGCAAGAAGGATGGCTCTCTTCTTATGTACATCAACTATAGGCAGTTGAATAAGGTAACGGTCAAGAACAAATATCCTCTCCCTCAGATAGATGATTTGTTTGACAAGTTGGAAGGTGGAAAGTTCTTCTCTAAGATTGATCTTCCGTCTGGGCACCATCAGTTGAAGATTAGAGAGGTGGATATCCCTAAGATGGATTTTCGCACTAGGTATGGGCAATATAAGTTTTTGGTGATGTTATTTGGATTGACAAATGACCCGGCAACATTTATGGATCTGATAAATAGGGTATTTTTGCAATATTTGTGTATCTTCGTCATTGTGTTTTTGATGATATTTTGGTGTATTCAAAGTGTAAGGTGGATTATGTTAATTACCTTTGTGTGGTGTTGCAAACCTTAATGGAACATTGGTTATTTGCTAAGTTCTCTAAGTGCGAGTTTTAGATAAATCCTGTGACTTTCTTGGGTCACATCATTTCTATTGAAGGGATTATGGTGGATCTGTAGTAGGTGGTTGTAGTGAAGAAGTGGCCTAGACTTATGACTCTATCTGATATTTGGAGCTTTTTGGGTTTAGTCGGGTATTATAAGAGGTTTATAGAAAGCTTCTTACTGATAGCTACTCCTTTGACTAAGTTGACTCAAAAGAAGGTTAAGTTTCTTGGTCGGATGAATGTGAGGGGAGTTTTGAAAAGGTGAATGATAAGTTGACTTCATCTCCAGTTTTGACTTTGTTGGAAGTCAATGATGGGTTCGTGGTTTATTGTGATGCATCTCGAGTTACACTTGGTTGTGTGTTGATGCAACATAGGAAGGTGATAGCCTATGGTTTGAGGCAGTTGAAAGTACATGAGAGGAACTATCCTACTGACAATTTGGAGCTATTGACCGTTGTGTTGGCTTTGAAGATATGGTGGTATTATTTGTATGGGGTCCATGTGGATATCTTTTCTGATCACAAGAGTTTGCAGTATGTGTTCTTACAGACAGAGCTTAATCTCAGGTAGAGGAGATGGCTTGAGCTACTCAAGAACTATGATATGAGTCTTTACTACCATCCAGGTAAAGCTAATGTGTTTGCTGATACTCTTAGCAGGTTATCCATGGGTAGTTTGGCTCATGTGGAAGAAGAAAAGGGGGAATTGGTGAAGTATATTCATCGCTTGGCAAATCTTGGGGTTCATCTCTTAGACTCCACGGATGGTGGTATGATGGTGCAAGAAGTGGTTAGATCATCACTTGGTGCGGATATTAAGGAGAAGTAAGTGTTGGATTCTGCCTTGATGAAAATCAAGGGTAGCATTGGTGAGCAAAAGTAGAGGATTATGAGATTAGAAGCGATGGTACTTTGAGGTACCAAGGGAGGTTGTGTGTTGCTGATGTAGATGGTTTATGGCAAAGGATCTTGGCTGAAGCGCTGGAGTCGTGCTATGTTGTCCATCCTGGCTCTACTAAGATGTACCATGATATCAAGGAAATCTATTGGTGGAGTGGCATAAAGCGCGAAGTGGTTGATTTTGTGTCCAAGTGCTTGGTGTGTCAACAAGTTAAGGTTGAGCACATGAGTCTCGATGGGTTGTATCAAGAAAGTTACCTAAATGGAAGTCGAAAGAGATAAATATGGATTTTATTACCAGTCTTCCTTGGTCTTGGAACCAATTTGATTTGATTTGGGTTATTGTGGATAGGATGACAAAGTCTGCGCATTTCTTGCCTGTGCGGACTAGATTTTTTATGGAGGATTAGGCGAAGCTTTATCTTCAAAAGATTGTGAAACTGCATGGGGTGCCTATTTTGATTATTTCCAATTATAGTATGCAGTTTATGTCCCACTTCTGGTGGTCTTTTTAGAATGGGTTGGGGACTAAGGTGAGTCTGAGTACAGGTTTCCTCCCAAAGTCAGATGTACAGGCAAAAAGAACTATTCAGACATTGAAATATATGATTTGAGCCTGTGTGATTAATTATGGTGGTATTGAGTGGAGCATCTACCTTTGGTAGAGTTTTCTTACAACAATAGATATCATAAAAGTATCAGTATGGCTCCTTTTGAAGCATTGTATGGTAAGAGGTGTAGATCTCATATTGGTTGGTTTGAGCTCGGCGAAGCGGATTTGTTTGGTCCGAATTTGGTTCGTCAAGCTATGGAAAAGGTAAAAGTGATTCGAGATAGGCTCAAGGCTGCCCAAAGTCATCAAAAGTTATAAATAGAGGTTAGGCGTAGAGACTTGGAGTTTGCAGTTAGGGATAAGGTTTTACTTAAGGTATCTCCTATGAAGAAAGTAGTGTGGTTTGGCAAAAAGGGAAAGCTCAGTCCTTGGTACATTGGGCCTTATGAGATTTTATGGAGAGCGGGCAATGTTGCATATGAGTTGGAGTTTCCATCTAGTTTGAGTTTGGTTCATCCGGTATTTTATGCTTCTATGTTGAGGAACTGTGTTTGTGATTCATCTTTGATTCTACCTTTAGAACGGTTGGATATCTCAGATTTTCTGTCTTATAAAGAGGTCCCGATTGAGACATTGGATAGGTAGGTTCGTCGGTTGCGGACCAAGGATGTAGCTTTGGTTAAGGTTCTATAGCAGGACCACAAGGTGGAAGAGGCCACGTGGGAAGCGGAAGAGGACATGAAGTCCAAGTATCCGCTCTTATTTTCTGCTCCTGATATTCGTGCGAAAGGTATGTGTTCTTGAACACATCTTTATTTTCTGAGTTTGTTAAAGAAAAAATTAACATCTTTGCATCATTGTTTTCAAACTTTATTAAAGGGATGTTTGATAATGCAAATGACTCTGTGTGTCGTTACCCCTACCTTATCCATCATTGAGGGAGGAATGTTCCTAATGGGGGAGACTGGAGCATTCCAGGTTTGGAAACTTAGAAAATTTCTAGGAATCTCATTCTTCAGACCCATTATACCTCATGGTACGAGCCGTAAGCAGGAGTACGAGTAGTGAAGACCTGTCGTAAGTTGACCGGTGTTAGTTGATGGAATGATCTTGGACACTGGAATGGGTACAAGTCATATAGGTGACTCGTAAGGTAGTCAGTGTTGGATACTCCTGGTGTTACATTCTGCCAGGGTTACAGATCATGGGTACGGATCGTATGCTGAGGTTAAGACTTGATTGGATGAGTCGTATACAGGACAGTGTCTGATCCATGATTGAGGATTGGTTACGATTAGGTGGGTATTAATCATAAGCTAGGTTACGACTCGTAAGGAGGTCAGTCATAACCCTGTGTTAGGTTTTTATTGAATTTAAGTGGGGGTATTCTTGATATTTCCCTACTTAGCCTAATAAGGACCCACGACTTCTAATACACTTAGGAGGTTATTTACCAATTATTTTATTCTTAAGCACTTTGAATCTCTTCCAAAACATATCATAATTCTCTCAAGAGCCTTTGGGGCAAAGAGTTAGGGTTTTAGCTAAGGGATTACTTTGGGGATTGTTTTGGTGAATTCTTTCCATCAATTTTCTTGGTTTAAGGCATGATTCTCTTCACTACTTATAATTTCAATTAAAGGCATGGTTATATGGTTGATTTCATGGTTTTTACTTTTGCGTGGTTTTGGTTTTCAATCATTGATTTGGGGGTTTTGATGTTAAAGACTTGGTTATGATTTCTTATGGTTTCAATTATGCTTTCTATGCATTAATGGTGGTTTTGGATTATGGAATTGAATAGTAATGGCTTAAGGGTAATGGAATTTGATTTTGGTTATACTATGCCCCTAAGGTGTTTGATTAAATGCTTATAAAGATATATTTATTGCATTGACTTTTTTAAAAGGGATCTCTTGCTTGTTTTCAGCTTATGCATGAAACTACAAATAGTTTAAATGGTTTACAAAGGTTAAAGGTTAATTGGTTATGCTTGTGGAGAAATAATAGTCTGCCAAGAGGTTAATATGGTAAACAGAAATGGCACCGAGAATCCCCAAATCTAAATGGTTTGGTTATGGATAATGCTTGCAAGTATGGTGGTATGATGATACCACAGGTTTATGAAATACCCTTGGTTAATAAATTGATAATTGGATTGTTTGGACTTGGTTTTAATTGGGCATTACTAGCGAGGAGTGTAAACTAAGCCGTGGAAAGTGACGATCCTGGGGAGATCAAAATTGAAAACTCATATTTACCGATATGAGGGGTCTTCGATGGCCACGTGCGAGTATCACGTTTATATTGGAGGGATGTACTAGTCATCCTATGGTTATTGCCTGGTCATGCGGATATATGCACCGGGACCCTTTCAGCAGGGGGAGCTGAACCCATATAGCCCGTGAGTGGTAGGACAATTAAGCTACATGACCCAATTAAGGTTTTAATGGCATGCTAAACCCGGTCCCTTATCCCAGCACTTATATTTATGTATGGTTGTTTGCATTGGATGGTTTTTACTTAGTTTTGATAACTGGCATTACTTTATGCTTATCTCGAGATCCATGTTAGTGTTCACCCACTAACCCATTTACTAGTGATTATATACCCACACTATGCAGGAACCAGACATTCAACTACTCTTTCATAGTACTTGATTCGGGGATAGCTTATTGGACTGAAGTGGTGAGCTTCCATCCTTTTGGAAGGCATTATTTCTTGTTGGACATTCTTAAACTTTTTATTTTATTTTTGGATATTGGTTTTGGCCATGGTTGGGGGCATGTCCCTACCAGATATTTGTATTTTCTTGGATAGAGGCTTTATGGTACTTATGGGGTTGGAATGGGTGGGATCAGTATTGGTGTCATCCTTGGAATTGGAATAACCTAGGAGGCTGGCATGATCGGACATAATTTCTCACTGTTCCATCGTATCACATTTTGGGTTTGACTTTCATATTATGTTTCGATATTCTCTTTGGTTTGGTATGGTATGGATGGTTGGTTTGGTATGGACAGACTTGGTTGGGTCGGTCATAGTTGTGGCCCTATCCCAAAGTCCTCATAAGATCATTGTGCAATCTTGTTATATGCTCAACATTTAGCTCGCCTAAGGTTGTATAAGGTGGTTGGGTTGGGTTATGGGAGTGGTCCCCAGTCCTAGGTGGACTTGAGATACCCATTATAACAAGGCCCTCGTCCGAGCTGCATCAGCTATAGTGATACATGTTGTTGTAAGAAAACTATATGAGTGTCAAGTGGTCAACCAGCTACCATCATAGTCAATTATACAAGTCCAAAACATAGCTTCCAAAACCTGAATCGTCCTTTCCGCTCCCCCATCCGTTGTGGGTGGAAAGCGGTGCTAAGGGACATCTTAGTCCCCAAACCCCTCTAAAATGACTTCCAAAAGTGAGATGAGAACTAAGCTCAATTAGAAATTATATAAACTGGAGCACCATGAAACTTTACGATCTCCTTAAGGAACAAGTTAGCATAATCCTTAGAAGAGAAATTAGTCCTCACTGGCAAGAAGTGAGCAAACTTAGTCATCCTATCCACGATGACCTAGATAAGTCACAACATTAAACCAGAAATCACACTTAGAGAACTTAGCATACAAACGATTATCCTTTAGGATATACAACATACGGCGGAGGTGATCGACATGATCCTCCTCACTTTTGGAGTACACCAAAATGTCGCCAATAAAGACAACCACGAATAAATCCAAGAACTGATAGAAAACTTGATTCATAAGATCCATAAATGTTTTTGAAGTGTTGGTCAAGCCAAAACACATCACTAAAAACTCAAAATGATCGTGCTGGGTTTGGAAAGCAGCCTTAGAGATATTCGTCTCCCTAATCTTTAGCTAGTTGTACCCGAACCGAAGATCGATCTTGGAGACGAATTTAGCACCCTGAAGCTGGTCAAACAAATAATCTACCCTAGGAAGAGGGTACTTATTCTTTACCGTCACCTTATTCAATTGTCAGTAATCACTACACATTCAAGGGGAACCATCCTTGTTATGCATGAAAAACACCGGTGCACCCCACGGGTACATACTAGGACAGATAAAATCCTAGTCTAAAAGATCCTTTAATTGCTCCTTGAGCTCTTTCAAATCGACTGAAGTCATTCTATATAGAGGGATAAAGATAGGACGAGTAGAATCTCCAAGGTAGAATCTTTAACCCATACTAAATGATAGAGACACCCCTTGAAATTAATTTCTAGGCTCTAAGATATAATATGAACCTTTTCTTCGGCACTAGAGAACTGCATTCCCATTCAATAACCAGGTTCATTAGGGAAATTGAAGATGACCTTATGGGTCCTACAATCTAAAGAAGCATAGTACGAATGCAACCAATCCATCCCTAATCTGACATCAAATCAACCATGTCTAAATCTATTAGATCTAGCAGAGTTTCTCTATCACCAAAAAAAACCACACAACCCCTATAGATTCTTCTAGCAACCAGAGTCAGTCTCCAACTATGGTAGAAATAAAAAAGGGGTCCAAAATGCACTTAGGATCGAATCCAAAATGTATAGCCACGAATGGGGTCAAATAAGAGAGAGTGGACCCCAAATTAAGTAAATAGTACATATCACGGGAAAAGAGTTTCAACATACTAGTAACGACATCAGGGGTTGCCTCAGACTCCTGACGGGTAGTGAGGGAACAAAGACGGTTCTGACTAGTGTCGGAGCCAGAAATAGAAGTAGCACCCTTTGGTGCAGAAGCTGATGCAGTAACAATATGAATCTTGTTTCCCCCAAAAGCAACCCTAGAAGAAAAATATCTCTGCATATGACCAATCTGACCACATCTAAAGCACCACTAGCCAAAGAGTAGGAACCAGAGTTACCCCACTTCTTCTTAGACTAGTTTCCTCCATCTCTACCCCTTTGTTGCTGACCTCCACCCTGATTCGGCTAGAGAAACTTCTTAATCTGCCTCTCCCTAATTTTAGCTTTCTTCTTCTTCCCTTCTTTGACCTGCTGCATATAAACCACAAGCTTATAAATATCCATGTCCTTATTTAACAATGCAGCCTTACTCTCTAGAATCAAGTCTCGGCACATCTCGAAAGCAAACTTCCTCATCCTAGCCCTCATGCTTGTCACCAACTCCAAAGCATACTAAGATAACTAGTGGAATTTCAAGGAATACTCTTTAATTGTCATACTTTCTTGACTCGGATTTACAAATTCCTCAGCCTTTGCCTCCCCCAACTCCTAAGGGAAAAAGCGAGTAAGAAAAGCACTAGTGAATTCATCCCACAAAGAGGACTTAGCATTATTACCCTTAAGATGCTCCCACTCTTCATACCATTGGTATGATACATCTTTCAACTAATAAGCTGCAAATTCTACACCCACTACTTCAGTAGGATGCATTACATAGAAGATTTTTTCCATCTCATCAATGAAATATTAAGGATCTTCCTCAACTTTAGAGTCGGTGAAAACAAGAGGAATCAATCTAATGAGTTGGCCAACTCTAGTAGCCTTGGAGGATGGAGCAACAGAAGCAACCTGCTAAGTCTAATAGGCCACCAACTGGATAAGCAAATAAATTGATTGGCAAAACACATCATTAGACACCCCAGCCTGGGTGCCTGGAGAGGGACATAAGGAACTGATGGAGTTCCATCAGGGAAATCAGGAGAAGCGACCCTACATTGGGTATGAACTCCTAGAGTTGGAAAAACTCTATCCATATTTTCCTCAAATAGGACAGAAAAGTTTCCATGGTTATCAGATCTTCTTGGAGGCATGATCTAAAAGGTGAAAAAAGGGGATTAGTGAGATTTAAGATCTTAGAATCTATAGTTTAAAGTAGAACAACTAGAAAGAGAAACATTCCTAAATGTCTCATAGCCTCTCCCATATAAGTGTGGCATAGTACACACTCATAAACGAGACTCTACTTGACATGGATTTGTTAGACACCTAATGACACTAAACCTAGGCTCTGATATTATCTTTGTCATAACCCAAACTATGGCTTGACCGTGATGGGTATCTCAAGTCCCACATGGATTGGAGACCGCCCTCTAAACCTAACCAAGTAAACAAAACATTCTCAATGTCGGATGAATTCCAAACATATAACAAGATAGATTCAAGAATAATTAATATTTCTATAATCAACAACCAACCACCGACCAACACCACCCAAGTCCATAGTAATCCAACAAAGCCTTCTAGACACGAACCAAAACTATATATAAATAAAGTATCGGTACATGACCCCCCACTATAGCCAAAAATAAGTCTAAATAGTCTAAAACAAAGAGACCAAAACATGGAATGTAATCTTCTGATGTATGGAAGCTCACCACTTCAATGTCAACTCATAAGCTGATCCTAAATCCTAATCACTAAGCAAGAGAAGTAGAAGTATGGCTAGTTCCTGCTGGAGTTCTAGTATGTAACTCAGGGATACGGGATAACATAATATCATGATCAACAGTTCAAAATCATTCGAGATTCCATGCATATACGTACATATACATATATCATATGCTAGGATAAAGAACGAGGCTTAACATAGATTTTAAAACTTTAGTCTGGATTGTGGAACTCAACCTTCATTACATACAAGGCACCCATGGGCTATATGGGCCTAACTCTCCCCAAGTTGTTAGGGCCTCAGTACGTGTAGCCACACAAACCAAAAGGTGTACATATGCACTTTGGGGGACTCAAACCTCCCTGCATATCAAGGTAACACGAGCACCAAATCATGTAATAAGATATGGGCAACTCAAAACTCTCAATCATATAATAATAATAATAGGTGGACTCGAACCACCCGATCAAATAGACCTCTGCGTTGATAACTGCGCTTTTTAGTATTGGTCTTTTGGATCTCCACTTTCATATCTCATCTACATAATCCTCTTTAAATCCTACACAATCCCTTCCATTGAACCATAATACACATTTAGGCATATATTGTTTGTATTGTCATATCAACTACACTTGCATAGTAATATCAACATGCCAAAACAATTTCATTATTTAGGGAATTCATAACCCCTCTTGGTTCAATTATGTAATAGATTTGAAAACACAAACCCACAAGGTTCAATTCAATATCATAATTCAATAGTTCCAGAATAATTAAATTCTTATATTTCTCATAACTAAAAACTTCACAATATGGGGTTGGGGTCATAACCACTTCAAAAATTATAAGTTTGAGAAATCACAATCCCTTAATTTATTTACCATAACCATGCATCCACAAGTTCAAAACCATATCTAAGACATGAGTAATGCACAATAAAACCATGGAAAAAGAATTAATTTACCATTCATGTCAATACCCTTGATTATGTCAAAATCCTTATTTTTAATCACGTAAATAACTATGTACTTTCATGAAATAAAGATATTAAGTTTAAGGGTAGAGTTACATGCCTGAAATATCAAGTTTCACAGAGAAAATTTAACTCTAGAGCCCTTGGATGACCAGCTTCATGAAACCTAGCTTGACTTGCTTGAGGGAATTTAGAGAGCCTTTTAGAGTGTTTGAGAAGTTAATTATATTTGTTTCTAAGTTATAATGACACCCTATAAGGGTTATAAGATGTGGGTTTCAATTTGGGTAAGAGGGGAAATGTCCAGAATGCCTTTAACTTAAAAGCTAAAAAAGTGTCGTCATTGACTATAGGTCAACCGTTGACTCGTATCCACTCCTTACAACTCATAACCAAGACAGAACCACCAAGGAACCATACACTTCTAACCTTATGACTCAATTACATAACCAGTAATGGGACCTATGACTCATAGGGTCCAGAAGTAGCAAACACATAACCCAAATTGGGGTATACACTGGACACCCATCGATTTACACCTAATGACTCATAAAAAATCCTTATGGATCTTAGTGAGCCACCCATACTCAGAGAATAATCTAACCATAAACTTACTGATTTGGTTATGACTTATCCCAATGACCCATCAAGATACCCTATGACTCATAGGGTAAGTCGTCGTCAAGGCAGTGTGTGTAAAATTTTAGGAATTTTTCAAGGACTAAAAACTCAAAGTGTTACAATGATGATAAATATTAGAATCCTGGTTTGGGACTAGGTCGGTGTATATGAGTATTCCAGAACCCCCCTAGGAGCCCCTTCATTTGTGAGTTATCGTGCCGAAGAAGAGAGGTTGTCCTAAGTTCTGCCTTTGCAAGTCATCGAGCTGGAGGAGGTGTATACACTGGGTTACTTTATGGTACTTGGATTGGTTGTGGTATTATGTATTCACTTTGCATTCATCCTTATATGTACATTGCTTGTCACCAGTATGCGTTTATATCTATCAGTCTTATGAGGGGTTGCATAAGTATAGGTGATGAATAAGACATATGGAGTACTCTATTTGGTGCTCTCATCTCTCAACCTTCTAGGGGGTTGCATAGGTATGGGCTCTAATTATTATTTGTTGATTGTTGATTGAACCTTCCAGGCCTAGGGTGGCGGGGGTTTATGAAAGGCCCAGTTAGGTATTGTTTTTCCAGACTAGCCAGTTACTTTACATTGTTATTGTTATTATTATGGTTAGTTCGTAATAGGTTAGTTATTGGACCGGTACTGAGATTCGATATATGATTCTAAATCTTTATCCTTATAATTATATTATTACTCATGATTATTCCATGGTTAGGCATTATGGTTGAAAACGCTAATTATGTTAGCACTAGTTGCTAATATAATTAGGAGGTCTTGTGATGCTAGTGTGATTGCATAGGTTGTACCTTTGAGTTATCCTTGTTATGGTATATATATACTTATATCTATCTATGTATAGCTATGGTATTACTGTATATCCCTTCCTTCCTTTAAGTATTCATATTGTATATCCATTTCTTGGCCTTGTATATTACAATGTATATCCTTCTTCCATTCTTTATTTGTCTATCGGCCAATATTATACGGTACAATTCTTAAGACCTGGATTATGGTTGGAATAGGCTAGTTTATCCTTATTGTCTCCTTAGCTTTACCATATTAGTTTTCTTAGTTATTTGAGCATAGTTTACATTCTAGTTATCATGTTATGTATATCTACATTATCTTTGGAGCTCAGTCGGCAGTTGCCTACTGAGTACAATGTGTTTGGTACTCATACTACACTTCTGCATCCTCCAATCATAGTATGGGTTTTATCTATTGTTGTGTGCATCATGTATATCATCTATGGTTGGGGACATAGGGTAAGCTCCTGGCATCAAAGCATTACTATTCTCCCTCCTATATATTAGACTAATCTTTTTATTGTATTCAGAGATGGGTTGTATCAGTATATTTATTTAGTACATCATTATTTAACTTATTACATTAGAAGCTCGTGTACTGACTCTATCAGTTTTAGGACTATTTTATGTATTTTAGTCTTTTATTTCATTTATTTTACAGTTTTCCTCCATTTCTCTTGGTAGTCCGTTACTAGTAGTTTTGGACTACGTGTTGGCTTGCCTATTGGTGGGCTATAGTAGGCACCATCATGACCTGAGAAATTAGATTGTGACACATTCAGGATTACCTTGTGTAATTCAATTCAAAAAAGTATATAGCTCGTCATAAGTTTACTCTAAAGATAGACCACTTGCAGCTGAATCTAGAAAAATATTTATGTTATGTTCTAGAGTGTCAACGAAAGTATGAGATAATACCTCCTTGGTTTGTTGGTGATGTGGGCAATCTTCGAGTAGAGACTTGAATCTCTCCCAAGCATTATAAAGATTCTCATTTGGCTTTTACTTGAAACTCAGGATCACACTTCTCAATCTTGCAGTTTTGCCAAAAGGGAACAGTCTGTCATCACACCCCAAAACAAGGGTCATCACACCCCAAAACAAGGGTCATGATGACACTTGTCAAGGTAAACCTTGACAAGTAAGTCTATCACCCAAAATAATACACAAGGGGAAAAAGATAGAAACAACCCTAAGGCAAGGCTTCTATAATGAAGATGAATCATACAAATATAATAAACGTGGAAAGGAATAACAATCCATAACTCCCAAAACCCGATGTCAACAGTGTAAGAACATATCTAGTACAACTCGAATCTAAATGAAATACATAAGATGTCCACAACAGGATAAACTCTATCTCTGGAAAACAAATAAGGACAGTGTATGATACAAAAAGGTAGTAGAAGACATCTAGATGCCTAAAAATTGATCACTACCTTGAAAGCTCCAAATATTGCCTGAATCAAGCAACGTGAAGTGCACCCAAACCTAAATCTGGACCAAAAGGGTATAGTGGGAGTAAGTATGGTCTACTATTACTCACTAGGTATCATAGGCTAACTGAACAAAGTAGAAAATAAAGCACACAAAATTCGTATGTCACCTGCAATTAGAAAATTTCCTATAACAGTAGCCCACATCGCATACACTAACAGTTCTAATATATCACATATATTGTAATAACACTAGAAAGTCACCACAAATATACATTATATCATATACAAGTAGAACAAATAAGGACAATATATACAGGATTATCAAGTACAAGTAAAGAAAGATTGAACAATTACGTAAGTGACAAGATAAGACAGAAATACAATCACATAATAAGCCTAATAAAGCAAACACAATGTGAATGGTGATGATGATACATAAGGTTGTTGCACAACCTTTGAGATTGTTGCACAGCCTTCGTATATACTTACGAATCTAAATCTTGTCGGTATAGGACCTATAAGGGGTTCATCAACCCGTATACGATCCATGTATCATAGCTCTTCCCTGGCACATCTCTCTGGGAGGATTTTATAAGATGTCACATTTTATATCATAAAAAGGTATTGCCAGTATTTCTCAGTATTTCCACGGTGGTACTATTGTTTCATGAATGGGTATGAGGATGCAATGCTCACAACTAACCACAATGAGTCTTTCCCCAACCAACCACAATGAGTATTTCCACAACCAACCAATATACCATCATACGAGTCAAATATCCACTAATTATTTTCAACCATTCACGAAATACAACATGATTCATATGCCAAAAGAGTATGAATACATCACAATACACACTTGGTACCACAATATGCTTTTCATTAAACAAAGCACAGTTATTCTCATGTACACAGGCTATCAACATTACATAGGACCTCACGCGGTCAAATATAGCACATAATATATCAAATCCACCAATTACATCACATATAGGCCCCACGCGAGCATAACACAATAAGATAGTCATTTTTCATGATTAGTTTCCACACTCTTGACATGCTTTTGTATATAAATTAACCACCCAGTCCAATATAAAAGAGTTAAGCCATAACCTACCTTGAAGGCCAAAAATAGATTCGTAATACTTTGATCCCGAATCCCTACTCCTCATAAATGGATCTTAAATCAAATAAAATGTCAAAATATAGAATCTACACATCAAAAAGATATCAACGACATGATATTGCCTAGTTTTAAGTCGAGGTCAAAATGGACCCTCGAAATGGATTTTTAAAAAAGAAGAGAAAAATTATAACTTTATTCAAAAAATATGTTTCCCATATTTTTAGGAGCCTACAGATGAAAATCCAAGAAAAAATGAGTTAAAAACAAGGTCCTTGAAAAAAAATATTTTTAAACTTTACCGGGTAAAATCTTTGAAATCCATTTAACAATCATAAATAGATGTTGTTTTGAAGATGAAATTAAGGAAAATGTATAATTATAGGATTAGAAACTCATTCAAATGAAAAAAGAGTGAATTTGGGATTTAAATTGGTGAAATACACTTTTTAGGCCTTACGGGTAAAAATCTCCAAATTTGATAGTTAATTCATGTTTAAAATAAGAATTTAAGGTTAAAGGTAGAAGAAATTAGTTGAAATGAGTGTAATGGAGCTTAACCAAGCTTAGAAATGGATAAATTTGTTTAAAAACATGAAACCCTAAGCCTCAAGTCTCAAAAATGGTGAAAAATGGTGAAAAATAGCGAAAACCAGTTATTTATATACCTAGGCTTTGCGATCACAGTCCAGGATTGCAATCGCAGTACCTCGCCTGTCAAGGGTATCGTGATCGAGAAAAGGGTATCGTGATCATGATACCTCACCATAGTCTTAATCGCAATCGTAACAGGAGCATCGCGATTGCAGGTGCACTAGATAATTGGTGCACCAGTTGGGGACTTGGTGATTCTCCAAGTCTCTGCAGGCCCCTCGAGATTTATCAAAAATACTATGATTGTAAATAAACTATGTTACCCTATTAAATTTGATATTCTGAACTCAATGGTGATATTAGATTTTTTAAAAAATATCATTTTCACAAAGTTAACCCCCAAAACTAAAAATTACAACGTTTCAAATCAAGGGCCGAAAAGAGATTTAAAAGTCATGAAATCCCACCAACCATGTTACCACCCTAAAATTGATGTTTCGGATCTATTGGCACAGTCTATTATACCATCCATTGCACATATCAAAAGATATCAATGAAAATTAATTATAAGGCTCTCAAAGCCGCCAAAAACTATAAAATCACATAAATAGCACCAAAATACATCAAGAATCGTGTCAATCACCTCCACACCCTAAAAATACCATAATACAAATATGTAAATGGGTAAAATAGTTAAATCGCATAAAAATATATTTTTCACATAATTCATCAAAATTTAGGCTGTTACACATTCGGATGAGGAATTTTTTTCCATGTCTTCCCAAGTTGTGATGGAGTTTAAAGGTTCTATCTTTAACCATTTCCTTGCTTCCCCTAATAGTGAGAAGGTGAAGAGAATGAGCCTCACATAATATGTGGAGGAATGAGCCTCACATAATATGTGGAGACTCTAGTAGGAATAAAAGTATCACTAATTTCTGTGAAATTTTGTAGGAGGATCTGGGGATTCTCATGTGACAAGCCTATGAACTGCCCACTGCTGTGTGAAATAATTTCTCCATGTTCTGCTTAAGCTCAAATCTAACACCCAGGTTCTAGTATGTGGATGACAAAGTAACATTAGTTGCAAGCGGGATTACCACTTCTTGTAAAGTCTTGCGGGCTGGTGGTTGTTCAATCATGACTGCAGGAATGGCTTAGCCTCGTTGAACTTGTGGGATGGGATAGAGAAGTATTAATTTTATCTTCAATTAGTTAAAGCGTAGATTATGTTAGGGATATGGTTCAATCAAATCTCATTCTCTTGCCAGCTTACTTGAAATTCAAACATGTGTATTCAGAAGCTAAGACCAAGTTGACAACACTTATAAAACAAACTAACAAAACTAAAAATCAGAAATTTGCCAATTTTCAAGTACCCGGCAATGACTCCAAAAACTTATTATATCCTACCACACACGCAGTTGTACATGGTCGTGCAAGTAATAAAGTGGCTCTTTCGAGCCGAATATCGATCCCACAAGGACTTGTGTTTAGTAAATAATCCAATTCTAGCATTACTAATAAAATTAAATAAGTGTGAGTCATAACGAAAGAGAGTTCAAGTTTGAGTATTAAAAAGTAACAATAAACAATGATGAGAATATAAAGTGTTTGAAATAATGATTAGGAGAAATCTATGGTCAAGACAATGTACACCATCTCAACGGTTGAGTTAAATATTGTGATTGTTGATTCACGGGGTTACTAACATTATTATGATATTTTAAGCCTCTAATCATCTATCTAAATTAGCCACACAACCACATCATTGAGCGGGGATGTGAGAACTAATTCAAATGCATTTGTATTTGATATCGTATTTGAATCAAATAGGGAAAATTAGGTATATTCCTATCCTAACTGTGAATCCTACCTTTAATTCATTTAAAAGACAAGAACCCACTCCATATGTTCTATGTTCTAATCTATTGTTCCTCCTTCAGGTCTCACAATAGAAATATAAATGTATTCTAAAGGTTGCGAGTTAATATAATAGTAATAACAAAAATCATATGAAATAACCAAATATGATATTCAACTTGAAACCAACTTAATTGAATGTTAAGTACTCATGTTTGTAGCCTAAACCCTAGAATGAGGGTGTTTATCCAATCATAGTATTACAAAAAATCACTATAGATAAGTTCATAAAGTAAAACTAGACAAAAGTAAAGTTAAAAAACAAAGAATCCTAGTTTGATCCCTTTGATGTCTTGTCTCCTCTCCAATTAGTGTATTGATCCAAATATGGGATTTAATTGTGACTAAGTTCTCATTTTATATTGTTTTAGGTCGACATGGGTATTCCAATTCTAAATATATGCATTGACAATATTGTCCCTCACTTAAACACACAACAATCGAATTTTGAACGTCTCAGGAGTTGCCTTGCACCACAATGCCTAAAGCTGGACTTTACAGGTGAGGAACCCATACAAATAAAGGATAAGGAAGTGATATTTCTCCCTAAGGGTCATGGATCACACCCCATTTCCTTCCTTGAGGGGTCCAGTGCAAGCCATTCCTACAAAGGTGCACTTTCGCTTTCGTTTGGCTCCTATCTCGTCATGAATTTGATCCTTGTTTTCCTACTTATTTAGAATTGTTTGTATTATACTATATTAAATAACAATCATTAGTTCATACAGTACAATAGAGCTCATCAAAGTACACTAGAACAATCATAGCTCAAGCTAGCACCACTAGTTTTCTCGTTTAAACTCTATTTGATCATTTTGATTCTTAACTTGTTTTCAATGCACTATAAACATAATAAACGTGTCAATTTACACATAATTACACAATTAAATCTTTAATAACCCATTAAGAACATTGAGAAGTCCTCAAAACTAAGCTAAAGGTATGTAGACAATGACACTTAGAAGTATAAATACACCTAAGATCAATTTGTATATTTAATGCCAAATCTGTCATGTCAACAAGATGCGGAGTTTTTGTTTTATGGATTTTCTATTATCACATCTCGTTGTTTGCAAAAAAAAAATTATCGTCACACTTTTTATGTCAACTTATTGTGAGTAAGTCCATGTTGTTTGTTCTCTACATCTACATGCATGCAATACACAATCACTTTTATTTCTTCTTTAAATTTAATTAAAAATTTAATAACTCATTTTCATACATCAAATACATAAATATTATTGATCTATTATCACATAGATATATCTGAAATGGGATTATAAATAAAACTAATATTTATCTAAATTTGTGCGTGTGTATATATATATATAAAAACTATTTTATTTCATTATTTATATTAAAAGGTTGATATAACTATGAACAGTAAGATAAAATAATTTTATGAAATAACTCAATTTCATTTGATTTACCCAACGTCCTCTAAAATGTTACACTTCATAAATTATTTACGTAAAAATAAAGTATGTCATTAGTGGTTGAGTTGGCCTATTATTTTTTGATAATCTTCTTTATTTTTATCTTATTATAGGAAGCTAGGGAGATTAATGGGTGACACAAGTAATATACGTGAAAATAGTGCAGAAGTAACTGAATTGGTAAAACCAAAGCAGAAAAAAACTAAATCAATAACATCAGATATATGAAAATACTTCACAAATATTGACAAGGTTGAAGATGGAATTTAAAAGACAAAATATAATGGGTGTAAAATTGAAACTTTTAAGTTGTACAACCCCCAAAGGTAAAAATTATGGGACTTCACATTTACGTCGTCATAAAAAGGTATGTCCAATGCTTAAATATTATGATCTGAGTCATATGTTCATCAATCAAGAAGGAAAGTTACAGTCTAAAATAGTTGATCAATGAAGACGATGTGAAAAGCTTGCTAAAGCTATCTTAAAGCATAATTTATCGTATTCTTTAATTGAATATAAAGAAACTAGGGAGTGGTAAATTATGTAAATGCAGATATTGTGATGCCTTTTAGGAACACAATTGCATATGTAAGGAAAGTGTATATTAGAGAGACGGAGAAACTAAAACAAGAATTATCTAAAATTTCTAATAGAGTATGTTTTAATTCTAATTGTTAGACATCATCTATTTCGGAGGATATATTTTTTTAACGGCTCATTTGTTGATAAAAATTGAAAGTTCAATTGTAAATTTTTAAATTTTTGTCATATGTACCCTTCTCACGCTAGAGTTGAAATGGTTGCTATGATATATGATTGCTTGAAAGAATGAAATTTAGATAAGAAGGTATTTTCTATTACTTTGAATAATGCAATCTCTAATGATAGGAAAGGTCATCTTAATTTACAAAATAATTTGATATGTGATGGTGAGTTCTTCCATATGCATTATTGTGCTCATATTTTGAATTTAATTGTTCAAGAGGGTTTAAAGGCAGCTAGTGATTCCTTGTTTGCAATTAAGAAAAGTGTTAAGTATGTTTAAAGAATTAGATATTTACATTTAGATGTATCAACTATATGGAACTCGACATATTTGATGCTTGAAAGTGTTCTCCCATATGAAAAAGCTTTTTGCCTATTTATATTTGCAAGATAGAACTTATGTTCATCGTCCTATACTTGATTGATGGAGAAGAACAGGAAAAATATGTGAAGTCTTGGGTCTATTTAATGAGATAACAAATTTGATTTGTGGTTCAAGTTATCCAACTTCCAACTTGTATTTTATGTAAATCTAGAGAATTAAATGCATGTTCAGTGAGAAATAGAATAATGAAGAAAAAGTCATTAAGAAAATGGCTTCAAAGATGCATGAAAAGTTTGAAAAATATTGAAAGCAATATAGTGTAGTACTTGCATTTGGATCAATCCTTGATTCCCGCATGAAGATGTAGTTTTTAAACATTTGTTACTTTAAGTTGGATCCTATTCCGACACAAAAGAAAATAAAGTTTGTGAAGAAGAGATTGTATAAGCTTATGAATATTATACGAGCAAGCAAAATATTGTTAATGCTTCTTCTAATATTCTGACTACACCAAGTGAAGATACGAGTGAATTCAAAAGCTTAAAAGTGTTTAGTGTAAGTAATTTTCATCTCATTAAAAATTGAATTCTTTTTTAATTATACCAAATATTTTTTATATTATTATTTTTTTTCTTGTATGTATTTAGTATTATTAATAGGAATTTAAAGCATTGGAGAATGAACATACTTCTATCAATGAAAAGTCGAAATTGGATCTTACTTAAAGGAACCAAGGCTTGATCTTGAAAAGTTTCAAGATATTGATGTAATCATATATTGGAAGGACCACTCTAAAAAAATATCTGATCTTTCATTGATAGCTCGTTATGTACTTAGAATTGCTATTACTACTGTAGCATCAAAATCAGCATTCAGCATTGTAGGATTGTGTTCTCACCAACTATAGAAGTTGCACTCATCATGAAGATGTCGAAACATTTGTTACTACTCGAACTAATTGCACGATTTCTCTTAAATTGATAATATTTTTTTTGTACATGTAAAATATTATTAGTTCTTAAAATTTCTTATTTTTTAATATTTAATTATTATTGTATATAAATTGTGAATGAAAATAAAAATTTTGAGACAACTTTATCAAAAGTTGATTGACAGATGCTTGATGAAGATGAAGTGGTGATGTTAGATACATAATAAGTGCCATGAAAGCTTTTCTTGATGAGCTCAATTTCATTTTTAATGAATGAAATATTGACATTTTTTATGCTTTATTTTGATATATTGAAATAAAATTAGGTTAATGTTTTTATTTATCAATTATATTGTTACTCATTAACTATTTGTATTGTTTATAAATATTTTATTTGATTCAAAGGATATCATGTAAAAAGTTATTTAGTTTTTCTATTAAGATTATTTTTTTATTTATCGTAGACTTGATTAGCAAGTAGTAACGCTATGTAATATTGTCTTTTAAATATGTATGTTTATTAACATTCTATATGTAAATTATAAAATAATATTTTTTAAAAAGTGGGCTGAACCATGAGGCCCCCAACCTATAGAGTGATGGCGTGGGCTTGGTGTTTTCTAGCCCATAATTTTGATGGGTCAGCGAGGTCTGACTCGTCAAACTCCAAAGCCCGTGTGGGCTAGCCCAAATTGGTTGGGTCAACCGTATTGACAGCTCTACTCTCTTACTACATCTGTTTCATATTACTTGACTTTTGCTGACATGACATAACCCTTAAGAAAATCCTATTTAGAGATGTATTTTACGAAACTAATCTTATTAATGACACTTTGAAACTTTTGATTTGACTGTACTACTACTTTATGTAGTTATTTAATACTAAGGGTAGAAAGAAAAAAATATAATATAATTCTCTTAATTTCATAAATTGGATAAGTAAATTAAAATAACTATTTTTAGTATGAGTGTCAAGTCATTACAAACGAAGTATTATCTATTTTTATATAAATAAGTGATTATCATTACTGGAGTATTCCATAAATTATGATTTAAAATCTAAATAAATATAATCTTTAAAAATCTAGCCTTATTTTTATTAATCATTTTGTATTTCCCGCATTGAATATATCTATAGGTTATTATTAACTATAATTTTTACTTATAAAAATAAATATTAGAGTTTTGATTGGTATTGATAAAAATAAATTTCTTATTGTGCTAATTTACTTTATTATAGAGTATCATTAGCTTATATACTTAACTAGTATTTCACCTTTTTCACCCAAAAGATAATGTTCATGTTTTATGAAAATTTGTTACATGAATCTTTTTTAAAAAAATATAGAATATCATGATTTTAAAGAAGTAAAAACAAAAAGTTGATAATGAGAGGCACCATAGGCATTTAAGAAAATCAATTAGGATAAAAAGAGAGGAGTTTGATTTTTAACCCAAAGTTGGGAAGAAAAAAAAAATTCACCCATATATGCTAATTATTTTTGGATCACACACACAAAAAGGAAACACACAAAAGCCAAAATAGCGTATATTTACAACTTTATAGGTAAAAGAAGATAGATTTGTGCTTCTTTGAATGTTTCAAGATCCATGGCCTTTATATAACATTTCGTTCTTTCTCATTATACATTTTTTTCCCTACTCCCTAATCTATTTTGTGGCAAATCACACTTAAGTTTAATTTTTCGAGATAACTTTTTAGCTCAATATTTTATTTTATCTAACCATAAAAATGGACTTTCTATCAAATAGATGGAGAACCATCGAAAACAACGAAAGACAAGGAGAAAAAGACAAAGAATAAGTTTTTCTGAGAATAAAATAGGAAATAATAATATATTATCCAGAATATGTAGAAGACAACCAAATATGGAGCAGAACCAAGAACTAAATGAAATAATAGATGTAGATAGAGATTTGCAAATTTTCCAACAACATCAATTAAAATTATTAAATCCTAAAACATTATATAATGTGGGATATTTTTCTACAGATAATCGGCTATATAGACATTATAGAGAAGAACAAATATCAGCTATAGGAGAAGATTTTAAAATACTAGATTTAGTAAATGCTAACTCCTTAAGACATATAAAAAATAATAAAATGATACTAATGCATATGGGTTTAATTGTTATAGGAATAAAAGGTCTAACTAGAAAAAATCTAGGATCCAAAGTGTTAATAACAATATATGATGATAGATGGTCAGACATTAAACAATCAATAATAGGATTAACTGAAGTAGATAAGACAAATAATGGAGGAATATTCTATATAAAACATGAAGAAAGAATGGGAAAGAGGGAGTACTGATAGGATTTTACAACATATTTGATTTAAAAATTATTTCTCGATTTTATTTAAACACTTTTATTTAAAATTTTATTTATTAATCTTTATTTTATCTTTATTTATTGAAATATCTTTATACTTTTATCTTTATTTATTGAAATATCTTTATAATTGAAATATCTTTACATCGCCTATATTATTGGTATCAGAGCCCTAATCCTCAACCAATAGATTATAGTACAGGTAATGTACCTAGAAGACCGGCAATTAGGATAAATCCAGATACAGAACTTTGAGGAGATAATATAAGACCAGCAGGTAAGAGAATGCCAATAGAAGAACCAATTAAACTACAAGAAGGAGGTAGTAAAGGTAAAATACTAAATATAGCAGCACACGACCAACAAATGTGGGATACAGTGATAGATCTATAGAAAGGAATAGTAGCAACAGATTACTTAAGACATGATACAGAAACGGATACGGAAACAATGTACAAATATTTGGAAACCTTTTTAGGAGAATTTGCCAAAGCCACATAGGAAAGTTTTAAGACAAACTGCCCATATGATTTCCAGGTTCTATTATGTATGGGACCAAACCCCTATAATTTTACAAATAAAATTCACATGTTATTAACCGGAAAAGATCCAAATAGTGGATTATTAGCATTACAAAAAGAAACATTAATAAATCTAGAACAACTAAGCATTTCACATTGGGTATATATAAAGAAATTTCTACAAGACTATTTTTATTATTGCACTGTCAACAGAAACACCTTTAATGAAGAATTAGGTAAAAAATTATTTAATAAATTACCTGGAGCTTTAGGAAGAGAAATAGAAGATAGATGGTATAAAAGAGATGGTGTAGTAGCCAACCCAAACCTAAAATGGACAATAAGACATAGAACACAACATATAATGGATATACTAACAGAAAAATGTACAAACATACAAATACAAAAACAATTAAAAAGAAATGAAATGAATTTCTGTAAATCTATTGTATACACAACCCAAAATTATGATCAAAAACAATATAGAAAATATGAAAAGAAACATAATCAGAAACCATATAATCGTAAACAATACTTCTTAAGAAAACCAAAAGCCAAAAAACCATGGCTAAATAGAGATAGACATGTTATGAAATATCGAACTGATAAAAATTATAAAAATAAATTCGAATGCTATACTTGTGGAAGCATAGACCATTTAGCTAAATTATATCCTAAAAGAAATAATAATAGAACTAAAAATTCTCAATTAGTAGAGGATTTCCATGAAACATTACTAAATGTAGATGAATACATGTCAGATACAGAAAGTATACACTCAATAATAAGTTTTGATATAAATGATAAAGATAATTCTAAATCTGATTCTTCAGAATCAGAAGAAGATAATTTAGTAAATGAATTAGGACAGGATATAGAAGATCTAGACTTAAACAATCTAGTAATCACTAATTTAATGACTGTCACTGAAGAATGTGTACATGAATTCCAAAGAAACAAAGGTTTAGACAATAATAGATGTCGAATATGCAATTGGTATCCAAGTAAAGACAACAGAGCTAAATGTAAAAAATGTTATTTAGAAGCTTGTATAAACTGTATAGAAAACACTTTAAAGATAAAAATAGAATCAGAAATAAATAGTGAACAAAAATATACAAATAATCAAATCTTAAATTTAAGAGTATCAACTCTAGAAACCCGAGTAAATAACCTAGAACAAAGATTAACCATCCTAGAAAAAGGAAAAACCAAAATCACTATAGAAGAACCAGATACACAGGAAGCTATACATTTAGAAAAACTAGAGGCAGAACTTATGAACTTGGAAGTTAATGACACTAGCCTAATATGCAATGAAGATAAAGAATACTCTACCATAAAAGTATTAGTAAAAATTAAAATTGAAGATGTAGAGATAGAAACTTTAGCACTAGTAGATCCCGGATGTACTAGCTGTCTAATTAATAAAGAAATAGTACCAGAACATTTACTAAAGATACTAGAAAGACCTATAACAGCTACCCAAATGGATGGATCACAAAATATCTACAATTATTGCATAGAAAATGCACAAATAAGTTTCTTAAATACATGTAATAAATTCTACAATCCAATTTACAATGTTAATAGAATATTAGCAAGGGATTTAAACATAGGCTCAGACTTTGTTATAGGACTACGCTTTTGTGTCCAAAATAAAGGAGGATGTCTCTTAACAAGAGATGGAATAATACTTTTTAAAAATCTAATTTATACACCAGTACAAACTGTAACATTACCAATAGTATATAGAACATTAATAACACATAAAAAGAATTTAATTTCTAAACCATGTTTCGAAGACTGCCAAAATAGCAACCTGTTCAAAGAAAACAAAAAATTAGAAGATAACTTAGAAGAATTTAAAAATTATAAGAATTTAAAAATTATACTCTACTTAATGCAGAAGGGAAAGAATGCTTAAAAGACATAGAAAAAGACTATACTTTAATAAGCATCGAAAATCAATTTTACAACTTTAAAAAAGGAATAAACATAATAGGAATAATAAATAATCCGAAAGACTTAGACAATGTAGTAGCAATTTTAGATAAAATAGAAATAATAGGAGAAAAACCTTTAGCACATTGGGATGTTAACGAAATAATATGTAAGTTAGATATAATTAACCCAGAATACACCATAAAGACAGCATCAATAGAAGCTAATAATGAAGATATAGAAGAATTTGAGAAACAAATTAAAGAATTGTTAAAGTTAGAAGTGATTAGAAAATCAACATCTAGACACAGATCAGCAACATTTATGGTAAGAAACCATAGCGAGCAAATCAGGGGAAAAGCTCGTATAGTAATAAACTATAAAAGACTAAATCACAACACCAAAACAGATGCATATAAGCTACCAGATAAAAGTGAGCTAATTAATAGAATACAAGGTAAAAAGATATATAGTAAGTTCGATTGTAAATCTGGGTATTGACAGGTAAAAATGCATCCAGATAGTATACAATAGACAGCATTCACCTGTCCAGATGGACATTATGAGTGGCTTGTTATGCCGTTCTAACTAAAAACAGCCCCACCCATTTTTCAGAGAAAAATGGATGATATTTTTAGAGATTATAAAAACTTTGTATTAGTGTATGTAGATGACATTTTAGTATTTAGTAGAGATATGCAACAACATTTAGGACATTTACAAATGATTTTTAGACTATTTGTCAAACACGGAATAATAATTAGTAAAAAGAAAATGGAACTACGTAAAACACATATTATTTTTTTAGGAATAACTCTAGGAAATGGGAGGATTAAACTTCAATCTCATACAGCCAAAAAGGTATTAGAAATGCCAGATAAATTAGAAAATACTAAAGATCTACAAAAAAATTTTGGGATTAGTAAATTATGCAAGGAATTTTATTCAAGATTTAGGAAAAATAGTTGGACCTTTATATGCTAAAATTGGAAGCAAAGGTGAAAAATATTTTAATAATGATGATATTAAATTAGTTCAACAAATAAAAGAAAGAGCAAAACATATTCCAAACTTAAAAATTCCACTAGAAACTGATTACTTAATTGTTCAAACAGACGGAAGCAAATTAGGTTGGGGAACCATATTAAAAGCAAGACCTAATAAATATAGTGATAAAAATAAAGAAAAAATTTGTGCATACCAGAGTGGACAATATAAAGAAAAAGAAAATATACCTAGCATAGATTTAGAAGTATTAGCCATAATATATGGTTTAAATAGTTTTAAATTATATATCTTAAATAAAGAAGAAGTTTTAGTACGAACAGATTGTGAGGCAATAGTTAAATTTAGTCAAAAGATAAATGATAAAGCTAGTAATGTTAGAAGATGGTTAAATTTTATGGACACTATATCGGTATATAAAAACATTATTTTGGAATATATTAAAGGAAAAGATAATGAATTAGCAGATAAATTAAGTAGGTTACAATTAAAAACAAAATCTGTTTAACCGGCTACATTTGTTTCAACATGCGACCAACTAATCAACACGCAGCAAACAAAGGCAAGGGAATAGCGTCTTCCTGAATGCTCAGAAATCCACTGTATCAGATATTGGTGAAACTAGTCCGGCTCAAATGGTAACCGGTAAAGATAGGTCAAATCCGTTAAGTACTGTCACTTTGCAAAAAATGGAATATAAAGCAGGACCTTCATCAAAACCACATAAGACTAGTACCTTAAAAAAGACATTAACGGCAAAAAGGAAGAATAAACAAATTGAGATTATTGTAAAACAGACATTAAAAAAATTCTTTAATAGCCAAGAACAAGATAAGCATATGGACAATAAAGACAAGACATGTACAAGCACAGATAGAGTAGTTCCAGACATGAATCATACAGACATTAATATTTCAAGATCATCAGACGAAGAAGATGATAGATTTGAAGATAGTCTTCTCCAAGATGCTCAGGATCCCAATGAAGATGATGACTCTGGAATGAGTTTCGACACCATAGCCCTACATAACTTGGACACATAAGCAGACAAAGACAAGTAATAAAGGAGATTGATACTATGAGGTACAAGTATTGTAATTGTGATAAGAATGCCATGTGGGTATGCCCACTTTGAGTCTTGTAATTAAGTCTATGTCAGAATGAGTGCTTCCTCTATCATTACATTTTGAAAAGAAAGAAAAACTAGTAAAGCACGCGTTAGAAAAAGAGAAATAATAATGCATGTGATGATGGGGCCCAATATGTACCCGACCTACATTATTAAAGAATCTTATCCTTACCTATCGGCCATATTGTCAAGGCCACGTAGTTTGATTCTAGTCCACTCCTTTTTTCTTACTTCAGTCTATATAAGACTTGAAACTTAGTAGAAGAAAGCAGATCGAAAAAACCTTAGAACCTCTCAACATACTTTCCTATGTATAAATCCTTCTTTTCCAACCAACCTTTCCTCTGGGTGTAAATAAAAGCTTGTAATATAAGGAAGTTGAATAAAAAAGCTTTCAGTTTTCCAAAGTCTTTAGGGGATTCCCGAAAGGGACACCTCTATCCCAGTTACTTTATGTAAGTTCTTATTTATTTTATATTTCCCCATCAAAAATATGTTTTAATGTTTTAAGAAAAATTTTAGATGTTTATATTTTTAGAAATATATTAGCAGAACATCATGTAATTTAAATGTTTGTTTAAATTCATTACCCTTAGTATATGGTTAACCACTTAATTTCTTAATAACAACGATGGATTAACCTGTAAATTCCTAAAAATTCTGACCTTGATGGTCCGCTATGTCTGCAGAATACATGAAAGACGAGTGTTAGTTGCCAGATGAAAGTTCCGGGGTGTGGTTAAAGAAGTAAGTTGTTAGGAACATAGGTTAAGAGGAAGAGATGAACCGGGTAAGATAAAAAAATAGAGTAAAACTTTGGGGAAAATATAGAATATAAGAATGATAAACATGAAGAAACAATGGGAAAGAGGGAGTACTGAGTAGGATTTTACAACATATTTGATTTAAAAATTATTTCTCAATTTTATTTAAACACTTTTATTTAAACTTTTATTTATTAATCTTTATTTATTGAAATATCTTTATACTTTTTATCTTTATTTATTGAAATATCTTTACATCGCCTACAACATATTTGATTTAAAAATTAATTCTCAATTTTATTTAAACACTTTTATTTAAAATTTTATTTATTAATCTTTATTTATTGAAATATCTTTATACTTTTTATCTTTATTTATTGAAATATCTTTATAATTGAAATATCTTTACATCACCTATATTATTTGTATCAGAGCGAGAAGGTTTTGGGAATAATACCTATTACTCGCATATATAGACAAGTGTATGAAAAGACATCCAGCTTTTAGAGATATAAGGTTGAACTATTTCTACTTATATAGAGAATATAGAAAAAGGGATAATATTATCGCTAGAAAATATAATTTGGAAGAAAGTAGAAAAAGGTTAATAGGGACAAATAGATTATATAAAATATATAATACATCTAGACCAGTGTGTGAAAGACTAGTAAGCGCCTTAAATTGGGAATTAAGTGGTTGTGATAGAGATTTAGAAAACAATAGTTTAGGAATAAAGTGTCTTAAAAACCGTATTAGCACACAGACTTATCAATTAGGATAATATATGCAAGCCCTACCTATTTTCCAAAGACTAAGAAAAATAAATAAGTGAATAGAAGAAGAATCTGGTATTAAAGCTGAATAATAAAGATAGAAAAAGCATTAAAAGAAAACATAAAAATAATTAAAATAAATTGACTCAAGAAGACCTAGACGAATTAGACATAAACTATTATAAAACATTATTAACACACTTTGAAGAAGATTTAGAATTCAATAAAGTAAGATTAGAAAACTGTTTCTGGAGAACAAATTTATATAAACAACAAGCAGATAAAATACCACTAGGATAATAAATGCCTATAAATTATATTGAATATATTAGAGAAATTCAACGGCAATATTATAGAGAATTTACTTACAAACATCAACTTGTAAAAATTTTGAAACAATCTAAAGAAAGATTAGATTTGTTAAATTAAGAAATAAGAAACCTAGAAATAGATATTCTAAACTTTAAAGAAACAGACGAAATAATTACTGTAACCTCTAAATATTATAAAAAAAAGCATTAATTAATGAACAATCTAGGCTAATAGAAAATATACAAGAAGTAGAATTAGACATAACCTATACTAATAGTAGATTGAAATATCAAACAAAGCTAAGTAAAAAGTACCTTAATTTGAATCACTTAGGATAACAAAATAGCTTCTTTAAAACGCCTCGAATATTTAGATCTTAGATTCCAACCTGAAAAGAAATATAGAGCGTTAAAAGATAACACCACTATAAGGTGTAATTTCAACCAGGGTGAACATATTTTACATTCAGAAGATAAACAATATAACACAATAATAGACTTTATAATAAATTCAAGTGAAAAATTCAAGAAAAAGATAATAGTATAATAAGAATTTTAGAAGAAATAGAAGCTACTCAAAATAAACATAAAAAGATACTAGATAAGATAGAACAAAATTAAGTTTATTTAAAGTCACGAGAAATAGAAAAAGACAGAAAAATTCAGTATTTAAATCACAAATTCAATTTAGAAAAAATACCTACAAAACTAAAAATTGAAAAGCTAATAAAAACCATAATAGAAAAATCTAAAGAATTAGAAGTAAAAACTACTCAATTAATATCTAAAGAAATAGAACAAATAGAAATTATAACGACAGAAATCAAAGATTTACAAGTAATAACAAAAAGATTAGAAGAAATTTCACTCTCATGAATATAGGAGATATAAATTATAAAAAAACCATAAACTCAGTAAAAGCATTTCATAACGAACTCGAAGGTCTTTCTGTACACCTCCCGATAGGTCAGTCAGAAAAAATAATTCTAAAACAAAATAATACTATAATAGCATTACTATTAGACTTACATGCTAAAGTAGACAGTTTAATAAAAGGCGAAGAAGCTCAAAAACCAGTTCAAGAACCTGAACTGCCCAAATTACATAAAAAGATAGACATCCTAATAAAAAATAAATAAGCTCAACAACCACCAAAAAACCACCTTGAAATAGAAGAACTTATTAATCAGTTAAAAAGAACTGAATTAACTCCTAAACAAGAAAGAAAAAATACAAAAAGAAAACCACAAAAATGGACTTTCTATCAAATAGACGGAGAACCATCGAAAACAACGAAAGATAAGGAGAAGAAAGACAAAGAATAAGTTTTTTTGAGAATAAAATAGGAAATAATAATATATTATCCAGAATATGTAGAAGACAACCAAATATGGAGCAGAACCAAGAACTAAATGAAATAATAGATGTAGATAGAGATTTGCAAATTTTCCAACAACACTAATTAAAATTATTAAATCCCAAAATATTATATAATGCAGGATATTTTTCTACAGATAATCAGCTATATAGACATTATAGAGAGGAACAAATATCAGCTATAGGAGAAGATTTTAAAATACTAGATTTAGTAAATGCTAACTCCTTAAGACATAAAAAAATAATAAAATGATACTAATGCATATGGGTTTAATTGTTATAGGAATAAAAGGTCTAACTAGAAAAAATCTAAGATCCAAAGTGTTAATAACAATATATGATGATAGATGGTCAGACATTAAAATATCAATAATAGGATTAACTGAAGAAGATATGACAAATAATGGAGGAATATTCTATATAAGTCCATATTTTTTAATGAACTTAAAAGAATTTGGAAAAACTATTAAAATAGGAATCCAAACTAAAGGGTATGAAGAAATGAATAGTGGTAATAATTTATTAATGTGCATATGATTTATCGAAAAATTAAATTTAAGTAGTAATGCTAAATTTAAACTAAAAGTAAATGATGTAGTTGAAATAATGGGAAATAAAGGCATAAGTTTAATAAAACCAATAAAAATAGACCCAGAAGTATATGAAGGTTCAGAATGGAATCTAAATAAATTTAATAAACCAAAAATCCTCACACCAGACTCTCATTTATTATACACTACAAGTAAAGGAGAAACTTCAGTTAGATTTACAGATTATAGTTATACCACTAAAAGAAATTTAGACGATGTCGAAACAAAAAGTAATATAGAAACAGAAAGCGAATTTATGAATATAGAAATTCTACAAGAAGGTTATGAAGTAGATATGGTAATAGAAAAAGCTAAAAATTTAGCAGAAGAATATAAACATATAACTTTTAAATGTAAAGGGTGTCAAAAAGAGGAAATAAAAATAGAAGAATGTAAAGAACATTTTAAAAATTGTTTGGAAAGAAGTGATAATTTAGGATATAGAAATAATAAAGAACTATTTCTTGAAAGAAAAGATGAAGACACAATATCTGTATTAAGTTCTACAATAAGTTATTAAGAACTAGCACAATTAGAACTAACTAGCTCGTCAAGTGCTAGCCCATTTCAACAGACAAACCCTAATCATCAACCAATAGATTATAGTACAGGTAATGTACCTAGAAGACCGGCAATTACGATAAATCCCAATACAGAACTTAGAGGAAATAATATAAGACCAGCAGGTAAGAAAATGCCAATAGAAGAACCAATTAAACTACAAGAAGGAGGTAGTAAAGGTAAATTACTAAATATAGCAGCACACGACCCACAAATGTGGGATACATTAATAGATCTATGGAAAGGAATAGTAGTAGCAGATTACTTAAGACATTATACAGAAACGGATATGAAAACAATGTACAAATATTTGGAAATCTTTTTAGGAGAATCTACAAAAGCCACATGGAAAATTTTTAAGACAAACTACCTATATGGTTTCCAAGTTCTATTAAGTATGGGACCAAACCCCTATAATTTCACAAATAAAATGCACATGTTATTAACCGGAAAAGATCCAAATAGTGGATTATTAGCATTACAAAAAGAAGCATTAATAAAACTAGAACAACTAAGTATTTCACATTGGGTATATATAAAAAAAATTCTACAAGACTATTTTTATTATTGCACTGTCAGCGGAAACACCTTTAATGAAGAATTATTTAATAAATTACCTGGAGCTTTAGGAAGAGAAATAGAAGATAGATGGTATAAAAGAGATGGTGTAGTAGCCAACCCAAACCTAAAATGGACAATAGGACAAAGAACGCAACATATAATGGATATACTAATAGAAAAATGTACAAACATACAAATACAAAAACAATTAAAAAGAAATGAAATGAACTTCTGTAAATCTGTTATATACACAACCCAAAATTATGATCAAAAACAATATAGAAAATATAAAAAGAAACATAATCAGAAACCATATAATCATAAATAATACTTCTTAAGAAAATCAAAAGCCAAAAAATCATGGTTAAATAGAGATAGACATGTTAGGAAATATAGAAATAATACAAATTATAAAAATAAATTAGAATGCTATACTTGTGGAAGCATAGACCATTTAGCTAATGTATGTCCTAAAAGATATAATAATAGAACTAGAAATTCTCAATTAATAGAGGATTTCCAAGAAACTTTACTAAATGTAGATGAATACATGTCAGATATAGAAAGTATATACTCAACAATAAGTATTGATATAAATGATAAAGATAATTCTAAATCTGATTCTTTAGAATCAGAAGAAGATAATTCAGTAAATGAATTAGGACAGGAGATAGAAGATCTAGGCTTAAACAATCTAGTAATCAATAATTTAATGACTGTTACTCAAGAATGTGTACATGAATTCCAAAGAAACAAAGGTTTAGACAGAATAGATATCGAAAATGCAATTGGTATCCAAGTAAAAACAACAGAGCTAAATGTAAAAAATGTATTTAGAAGCTTGTATAAACTGTATAGAAAACACTTTAAAGATAAAAATAGAATCACAAATAAATAGCGAACAGAAATATATAAATAATCAAACTTAAATTTAAGAGTATCAACTCTAGAAACCCGAGTAGATAATCTAGAACAAAGATTAACCATCCTAGAAAAAGGAAAAACCAAAATCACTATAGAAGAATCAAATACACAAGAAGCTATACATTTAGAAAAACTAGAGGCAGAACTTAAGAACTTGGAAGATAATGACACTAGCCTAATATGCAATAAAGATAAAGAATACTTTACCATAAAAGTATTAGTAAAAATTAAAATTGAAGATGTAGAGATAGAAACTTTAGCACTAGTAGATCCCGAATGTACTAGCTGTCTAATTAATAAAGAAATAGTACCATAACATTTACTAAAAATACTAGAAAGACCTATAACAGCTACCCAAACAGTTGGATCACAAAATATCTACAATTATTGCATAGAAAATGCACAAATAAATTTCTTAAATACATGTAATAAATTCTACAACCCAATTTACAATATTAATAGAATATTAGCAAGGGATTTAAACATAGGCTCAGACTTTGTTATAGGACTACGCTTTTATATCCAAAATAAAGGAGGATGTCTCTTAACAAGAGATGGAATAATACTTTTTAAAAATCTAATTTATACACCAGTACAAACTGTAACATTACCAACAGTATATAGAACATTAAAAACACATATAAAGAATTTAATTTCTAAACCATGTTGCGAAGACTACCAAAATAACCAATGCCAAAATAGAAACATGTTAAAAGAAAACAAAAAATTAGAAGGTAACTTAGAAGAATTTAAAAATTATACTCTACTTAATGCAGAAGGGCAAGAATGCTTAAAAGACATAGAAAAAGACTATACCTTAATAAGCACCGAAACTCAATTTTACAACTTTAAAAAATGAATAAACACAAGAGGAATAATAAATAATCCGAAAGACTTAGACAACGTAATAGAAATTTTAGATAAAATAGAAATAATAGGAGAAAAATCTTTAGAACATTGGGATATTAACGAAATAATATGTAAGTTAGATATAATTAACCCAGAATACACCATAAAGACAGAACCAATAGAAGCTAATAACGAAGATATAGAAGATTTTGAGAAACAAATAAAGAATTGTTAAAGTTTGAAGTAATTATAAGATCAATATCTAGACACAGATCAGCAGCATTTATGGTAAGAAAGCATAGCGAGCAAATCAGGGGAAAAGGTCGTATGGTAATAAACTATAAAAGACTAAATGACAACACCAAAACAGACGCATATAAGCTACCAGATAAATGTGAGTTAATTAATACAATACAAGGTAAAAAGATAAAGAGTAAGTTCGATTGTAAATCTGGGTATTTGCAAGTAAAAATGCATCCAGACACTATAGAATGGACAGATTCACCTGTCCAAAAGGAAATTATGAGTGGCTTACTATGCCGTACGGACTAAAAACAGCCCCACTCATTTTTCAGAGAAAAAAGGATGATATTTTTAGAGATTATAAAAACTTTATGTTAGTGTACGTAGATGACATTTTAGTATTTAGTAGAGATATGCAACAACATTTAGGACATTTACAAACGGTTTTTAGACTATTTGTCAAACACGGAATAATAATTAGTAAAAACAAAATGGAACTACGTAAAACACATATTATTTTTTTAGGAATAACTCTAGGAAATGGGAGGATTAAACTTCAACCTCATATATCCAAAAAGGTATTAAAAATGCCAAATAAATTAGAAAATACTAAAGATCTACAAAAAAATTTTGGGATTAGTAAATTATGCAAGGTATTTTATTCAAGATTTAGGAAAAATAGCTAGACCTTTATATGCTAAAATTGGAAGCAAAGGTGAAAAATATTTTAATAATGATGATATTAAATTAGTTCAACAAATAAAAGAAAGAGCAAAACATATTCCAAACTTAAAAATTCCACTAGAAACTGATTACTTAATTGTTCAAACAGACGGAAGCAAATTAGGTTGGGGAGCCATATTAAAAGCAAGACCTAATAAATATAGTGATAAAAATAAAGAAAAAATTTGTGCATACCAGAGTGGACAATATAAAGAAAAAGAAAATATACCTAGCATAGATTTAGAAGTATTAGCCATAATATATGGTTTAAATAGTTTTAAATTATATATCTTAAATAAAGAAGAAGTTTTAGTACGAACAGATTGTGAGGCAATAGTTAAATTTAGTCAAAAGTTAATGATAAAGCTAGTAATGTTAGAAGATGGTTAAATTTTATGGACACTATATCGGTATATAAAAACATTATTTTTGAATATATTAAAGGAAAAGACAATGAATTAGTAGATAAATTAAGTAGGTTACAATTAAACACAAAATCTGTTTAACCGGCTATATTTGTTTCAGCATACGACCAACTAATCAACACGCAACTAGCAAAGGAAAGAAAATAACGTCTTCCTCGTCTCAAGACATTTATTTTCAGAAAATGCTAGGAAACGTTAGATTTAGACCCCAAAACTCTATCGAACTCCAAAACTCCATGCAACCACTGGAGAGAATAGACTTTGGGCCTTTTAATTTAATTGTTTTCCCACCTAGTAATTATTCTTTTAACCTAAGACCAGAACATATTTTAGATAGACCCCAAAAATGCCTAATAGACAATTTGTGGATAGAACACCATAAACCAGACCATAAATATTTTTTAGCCGCCATGAATGCTTCATGTCAATATATATCAAATAAAAGTAAGCCTAGATTCAAATATTATGTAATTATAAATGATAAGACAAACGAAATTTTTCAGACATGGATAGAAGTACTAGAATCTATAAGTGGAATAAAAAATCCTCTTACAAAGGTTTCAATGATTTTTCTGAAGCTTCTGATTATGCAAGAGGACACCCAGGACCTAATTTTTTCTTATCCCCAGCATTAAGACAAAATCCTAACCAAATTCCTCAGTACAATATCTAAAAAAACTCAGGTAAAATAATTTTCTATAACAATTGCTACTCCATGACCGAGGCCTTCATGAGACTAAATCTTCAAAAGGAGGCTCTTATTACAAAAAACTATAGACTCATGGAGCAAATACCGACTCTATAGGACAAACTGTGTAAATTTCATACAAGAAAGACTAATACCAGTACTCAGACATAGAGTTCTCCATCTCCACAAAAAATGGATGAGAAGGGTGTGCATTCCCCTCTGAATGCTCAGAAATCCACTATACCGGATATTGGTGCAGCTAGTCCGGCTCAAAAGGTAATCGGTAAAGACAAATCAAATCCATTAATGGCTGTCACTTGGCCAAAAAGTGAAGATGATGCAAGACCTTCATCAAAACCACATAAGACTAGTACCTTAAAAAAGACATTAACGGCAAAAAGGAAGAATAAAAAAATTGAGATTATTGTAAAATAGATATTCAAAAAATTCTTTAGTAGCCAAGAACAAGATAAGCATATGGACAATAAAGACAAGTCATGTACAAGCACAGATAGGGTAGTTCCAGACATGAATCATACAGACATTAATATTCCAAGATCATCAGATAAAGAAGATGATAGATTTGAAGATAGTCTTCTCCAAGATGCTCAGGATCCATATGAAGTTGATGACTCTAGAATGAGTTTCGACACCATAGCCCTGCACAACTTGGAAACATAAGTAGACAAAGACAAGTAATAAAGGAGATTGATACTATAAGCTACAAGTATTGTAATTGTGATAAGAATGCCATGTGGGTATGCCCACTTTGAGTCTTGTAATTAAGTCTATGTCAGAATGAGTGTTTCCTCTATCATTTTTTTCCAAAAATAAAGAAAAACTGTTGAAGCAAGCGTTAGGAAAAAAGAGAAATAATAATGCATGTGACAATGGGGCCCAATGTATACCCGGCCTACATTATTAAAGAATCTTATTCTTACCTGTCGGCCATATTGTCAAGGCCACGTAGTTTGATTCTAGTCCACTCCTTTTTTCTTACTTCAGTCTATATAAGACTTGTAACTTAGTAGAAGAAAGCAGATCAAAAAAACCTTAGAACCTCTCAACATACTTTCCTATGTATAAATCCTTCATTTCCAACCAACCTTTCCTTTAGGTGTAAATCAAAGCTTGTAATATAAGGAAGTTGAATAAAAAAGCTTTCAGTTTTCCAAAGTCTTTAGGGGATTCCCAAAAGGGAAACCTCTATACCAGTTACTTCATGTAAGTTCTTATTTATTTTATATTTCCCCATCAAAAATATGTTTTAATGTTTTAAGAAAAATTTAGATGTTTATATTTTTAGAAATATATTAGCAGAACATAATGTAATTTAAATATTTGTTTAAATTCATCACCCTTAGTATATGGTTAATCTCTTAATTTCTTAATAACAACGATGGATTAACCTGTAAATTCTTAGGAATTCTGGCCTTGATAGTCCGTTCTGTCTGCAGAATAGACAAAGGATGAGTGTTAGTTACCGGATGAAAGTTCCGGTGTGTGGTTAAAGAAGTAAGTTGTTATGAACATAGGTTAAGAGGAAGAGATGAATCGGGTAAGATAAAAAAAAAGAGTAAAAACTTGGGGAAAATATAGAATATAAGAATGATAAACATGAAGAAACAATGGGAAAGAGGGAGTACTGAGTAGAATTTTACAACATAATTGATGTAAAAATTATTTCTCGATTTTATTTAAACATTTTTATTTAAACTTTGATTTATTAATCTTTATTTTAGCTTAATTTATTGAAATATCTTTATACTTTTTATCTTTATTTATTGAAATATCTTTATAATTGAAATATCTTTACATCGCCTACAACATATTTGATTTAAAAATTATTTCTCGATTTTAATTAAATACTTTTATTTAAACTTTTATTTATTAATCTTTATTTATTGAAATATCTATATACTTTTTATCTTTATTTATTGAAATATCTTTATAATTGAAATATCTTTACATCGCCTATATTATTGGTATCAGAGCGAGTAGGTTTTGGGAACAATACCTATTACTCGCATATATAGACAAGTGTATGAAAAGACATCCAGCATTTAGAGATAACATTTGGATGCTAACGAAATAATATGTAAGTTAGATATAATTAACCCAGAATACACCATAAAGACAGCATCAATAGAAGCTAATAATGAAGATATAGAAGAATTTGAGGAACAAATTGAAGAATTGTTAAAGTTAGAAGTAATTAGAAGATCAACATATAGACACAGATCAGCAGCATTTATGGTAAGAAACCATAGCGAGCAAATCAGGGGAAAAGCTCGTATGGTAATAAACTATAAAAGACTAAATAACAACACCAAAACAGATGTATATAAGCTACCAGATAAAAGTGAGTTAATTAATAGAATACAAGGTAAAAAGATATATAGTAAGTTCGATTGTAAATCTGGGTATTGGCAGGTAAAAATGCATCCAGACAGTATAGAATAGACAACATTCACCTGTCCAGATGGACATTATGAGTGGCTTGTTATGCCGTTCGGACTAAAAACAGTCCCACCTATTTTTCAAAGAAAAATGGATGATATTTTTACGGATTATAAAAACTTTGTGTTAGTGTATGTAGATGACATTTTAGTATTTAGTAGAGATATACAACAACATTTAGGACATTTACAAACGGTTTTTAGACTATTTGTCAAACACGGAATAATAATTAGTAAAAACAAAATAGAATTATGTAAAACACATATTAATTTTTTAGGAATAACTCTAGGAAATGGGAGGATTAAACTTCAACTTCATATCGCCAAAAAGGTATTAGAAATGCCAGATAAATTAGAAAATACTAAAGATCTACAAAAAATTTTGGGATTAGTAAATTATGCAATGAATTTTATTCAAGATTTAGGAAAAATAGCCGGACCTTTTTATGCTAAAACTGGAAGCAAAGGTCAAAAACATTTTAATAATGAATACATTAAATTAGTTCAACAAATAAAAGAAAGAGTAAAATATATTCCAGACTTAAAAATTCCACTAGAAACTGATTACTTAATTGTTCAAACAAACGGAAGCAAATTAGGTTGGGGAGCCATATTAAAAGCAAGACCTAATAAATATAGTGATAAAAATAAAGAAAAAATTTGTGCATACCAGAGTGGACAATATAAAGAAAAAGAAAATATACCTTGCATAGATTTAGAAGTATTAGCCATAATGTATGGTTTACATAGTTTTAAATTTTTTATCTTAAATAAAGAAGAAGTTTTAGTAAGAACAGATTGTGAGGCAATAGTTAAATTTAGTCCAAAGATAAATGATAAAGCTAGTAGTAGAAGAAGATAGTTAAATTTTATGGACACTATATCGGTATATAAAAACATTGTTTTTGAATATATTAAAGGAAAAGATAATGAATTAGCAGATAAATAAAGTAGGTTACAATTAAAAACAAAATCTGTTTAACCGGCTATATTTGTTTCAGAATGCGACCAACTAATCAACACGCAGCAGACAAAGGCAAGGGAACAGCGTCTTCCTCGTCTCAAGACATTTATTTTCAGAAAATGCTAGGAAACGTTAGATTTGGACCCCAAAACTCTATCGAACTCCAAAACTCCATGCAACCACTGGAGAGAATAGACTTGGGGCCTTTTAATTTAATTACTTTCCCACCTAGTAATTATTCTTTTAACCTAGGACCAGAACATATTTTAGATAGACCCCAAAAATGCCTAATAGACAATTTATGGATAGCACACCATAAACCAGACCATAAATATTTTTTAGCCGCCATGAATGCTTCATGTCAATATATATCAAATAAAAGTAAGCCTAGATTCAAATATTATGTAATTATAAATGATAAGACAAACGAAATTTTTCAGACATGGATAGAAGTACTAGACTCTATAAGTGGTATAAAAAATCCTCTTTACAAAGGTTTCAATGATTTTTCTGAAGCTTCTAATAATGCAAGAGGACACCTAGGACCTAATTTTTTCTTATCCCCAGCATTAAGACAAAATCCTAACCAGATTCCTAAGTATAATATCCAAAAAGACTCAGGTAAAATAATTTTCTGTGACCATTCCACTCCATGACCAAGGCCTTCAAGAGATTAAATCTTCAAAAGGAGGCTCTTATTACAGAAAACACTAGACTCATGGAACAAATACAGACTCTACAAGACAAACTAAGTAAATTTCATACAAGAAAGACTAATGCCAATACTCAGACACAGTGTTCTCCATCTCCACAAAAAACGAATAAGAAGGGTGTGCATTTCGCTCTGAATGCTCAAAAACTAATGCCATTACTCCGACACAGATTTCTCCATCTCCACAAAAATGGATGAGAAGGGTGTGCATTCCCCTCGGAATGCTCAGAAATCTACTGTACCGGATATTGGTGTAGCTAGTTTGGCTTAAACGGTATTGGTAAAGACAAATCAAATCCGTTAAGGGCTGTCACTTTGACAAAAAGTGAAGATGAAGCAGGACCTTCATCAAAACCACATAAGACTAGTACCTTAAAAAAGACATTAACTGCAAAAAAGAAGAATAAACAAATTGAGATTATTGTAAAACAGACATTAGAAAAATTCTTTAGTAGCCAAGAACAAGATAAGCATATAGACAATAAAGACAAGCCATGTACAAGCACAGATAGAGTAGTTCCAGACATGAATAATACAGACATTAATATTCCAAGATCATCAGACGAAGAAGATGATAGATTTGAAGATAGTCTTCTCCAAGATGCTCAGGATCCCTATGAAGATGATGACTCTGGAATGAGTTTCGACACCATAGCCCCGCACAACTTGGACACATAAGCAGACAAAGACAAGTAATAAAGGAGATTGATACTATAAGGTACAAGTATTGTAATATAAGAATGCTATGTAGGTATGCCCGCTTTGAGTCTTGTAATTAAGTCTGTGTCAGAATAAGTGCTTCCTTTATCATTACTTTCCAAAAAGAAAGAAAAATTGTTGAAGCACCCGTCAGGAAAAGAGAAATAATAATGCATGTGACGATGGGCCCCAATGTTTACCCGACCTGCATTATTAAAGAATCTTATCCTTACCTGTCGGTCATATTGTCAAGGCCACGTAGTTTGATTCTAGTCCACTCCTTTTTTCTTACTTCATTCTATATAAGACTTGTAACTTAGTAGAAGAGAGCAGATCGAAAAAACCTTAGAACCTCTCAACATATTTTCCTATGTATAAATCCTCCTTTTCCAACCAACTTTCCTCTGGGTGTAAATCAAAGCTTGTAATATAAGGAAGTTGAATAAAAAATCTTTCAGTTTTCCAAAGTCTTTAGGAGATTCTCGAAAGGGAAACCTCCATCCCAGTTACTCATGTAATTTCTTATTTATTTTATATTTCCCCATCAAAAATATGTTTTTATGTTTTAAAAAATAAATTTAGATGTTTATATTTTTAGAAATATATTAGCAGAACATCATGTAAATTAAATGTTTGTTTAAATTCATTACCCTTAGTATATGGTTAACCTCTTAATTTCTTAATAACAATGATAGATTAACCTGTAAATTCCTAAAAATTCTGGCCTTGATAGTCCGCTATGTCTGTAGAATAGACGAAGGACGAGTGTTAGTTGCCAGATGAAAGTTCCGGGGTTTGGTTAAAGAAGTAAGTTGTTAGGAACATAGGTTAAGAGGAGGAGATGAACCGGGTAAGATAAAAAAAGAGAGTAAAAATTTGGGGAAAATATAGAATATATGAATGATAAACATGAAGAAACAATGGGAAAGAGGAAGTACTGAGTAGGATTCTCCAACATATTTGATTTAAAAATTATTTCTCGATTTTATTTAAACACTTTTATTTAAACTTATATATATATATATAGATGCAAGTTGATGTGGCATGCCTCAATATCCAACATTAGCATTTATCTTTATTGTTTTGGCCTTTTATCTCATTTTTTTGTTTTAAAATTAAGTAATTTTTATGAAAAAAAAAAACTAAGTTAGTGAAAACGTAAAATTACTTATTGCAGTTAAATCAATTGGAAGTTTAATGTCCTTATTCATTTCCGTGATAATAACGGGTTGGGCCATAATGTTAAATTTTCAACCTTTTATATTCCTTGTTTGTTGAGGAAAAGAGAAAGCCTATTGTCTCGATCTCAGGCATTACTAAAAGAATCAATGAGACCTTTAAAAAACTTTTAAGATTTTTATTAATTAATTTGTAAAAATACATCTAATCTAAAACTGAATAATAATTAATACTCCCTCCGTCCCATTTTATCCGTCCCAAATTTCCTAATCTGGTGTCCCATTTTACTTGTCTTTTCTTACTTATCAAGACAAGACAATTTTTTTTTCTTCATATTTTTCCCTTTGCATTAATTACTTTTTCTTTAAATTAAAATGTAAACATCATTTAATAGGGGTAATATGGTAAACTGGCCATGTTATTTATTATTTTTCTTAATAGCTGTGTCATCCCAATTTGGGACGAGTAAAATGGGACGGAGGTGGTATATTAAAATGGAAAATATATTCCACAAAATGAAAGATTAAACTTCAATTTTCTAAACCTTTTAGTTTTTAACAGCATGTACGTTTTTATAACTCATGCCTTCTCATTTTCCGTACTTAATGTTAATGAAGAATAAAGTGGTCTTGCCTGATAAAAGTATTGTGCCAAAGTGTATTGGAGTCAACCTTATGCAACAACAATAATCGACAATATGTGTGATTTGAGCTTAGATTTTATTGAGACAACGAGAACCACGAAGGAAAAGAAATAGAGATTGATAATCCATTTACTAGCATATACTAAAGCTCCACCTATGAGTGTTTTGTTGCCTTGCTCGAAGAAGAGTCCAATAAGTTTGGGTCTATCAAGAGAATCGATGTATTAAATCTATAGAGTAATACAAAACAAGGACATTATTTTGATACGCATGAGAAGAAACTTCTCCCTTTTTCCCCTTTTTTGGTTTCATTTGGTATTATTTGATATTTACATTGAATTTTAATTAATTCAAATTTGACTGCATAGGATCCTATTGGGGTGAACACTCCCTATCAAGGACTTTTTCATGTTCTGAACTCAAAGTCGAGAGTTTTGATTAGGGAAGAAGCAATCTCATACTTTCATTACACCACATATTTTGGTGGTACATGAAGAAACTTTGTTGTTCTCAGAGAGTTATTTTCATTGTATTTCCTGTTGATTTCAAACTTTATTTAATAAATTAGTAACATATAGTTTGTTTTATGGTGCTTCATAATTGGAAATGACTATTAATCATAGTGCTTTGTAATCATGTATTTCCACAAAATTTGTTAGAATTTTCTTATTAAATAATTTCTAATAATAATTATTGTAAAAAGTTAATAAGCTCAGTGTTGGAATGCAATGTTCTTTGTGTAGGTTGTTGATTTCTTCTAAATCGTTTACTTAATGTCGTTTTTCGCTTTTGTTTAATGTTTATCCTTTTTAATGTTCAACTATTAAAAAGATAATTAGCTCATAAATTCAATATCTTTCATGTTCAAGTATTTTTTTAAAAAACATTAGTTGATAAATTCAATAAGATCTTTCATTTTTATATTTTTCATGTTCAAATATGAAAAAAAAAAAAAAAAAAAAACAGCATTAGTTCGTAAATTCAATAGTATCTTTCATGTTTATGTTTTCAATATTCAAATAATAGAAAAATATTAGTTCATGAATTCAATTGGATCTTTCAATCTTTCGTGTTATATTTTAAGATTTTCATATATTACAAAGAGGTTAATTCATAAAATTAATGAGATTTTCATGTTTATATTTTTTTAATATTCAAATATTTTAAAGAATTAGTTCATAAATTAAATTAGATCTTTTATGATCGTGCAAAGCACAGACAAATTTACTAGTGTATATATATAGTTATTGTAATCACTTGACCTTAGAAAACCTATGCTAGATTAATATTGGATCAATTTAATCATATACCAATTGATAAAATATTTGTATCTTTGAATTTGTTAGAATTCAAATATGCCTACCCTTTAAATCTTTAGCAAAAGTTCATCCATCTTCTCACATAAAAGTTACTCCCTTCGTTTCAAAACTAATGACCTACTTTCTTTTTAGTTCGTTTAAAAAAATGATCCTTTCCTTTTTTGATAATATTTTAATTTCAACTTTCCACTTGGCATGTTTAAGATTAAAAGATTAAAAGTTATTTTGATACATTTGACACAACTTTAATTTAAGGCCACAAAATTCAAAAGTCTTGTTTATTTTCTTAAACTCGATCCCAAATTAAAATAGTTCATTCTTTTTAAAACGGGGAGTAATAAGATGTTTCCATTATAAATCCTTAGCACTTATATAATTATATAATATACATCTTTTACTATTAAAAAAAAGTTAATAAGATGTTTCCATAATAATCATCATAGGAAGATAATTACTTAATCTACCTTGATTTTGAAGGTTTTTTCTGTGGGTGAAATTACAATAAAATTACAATTGATAAATTACAAATGAAGAAAATAAAAAATATCTTCTTCTTGGCTGAGGCGTGGATATCTCGCTCTCTTTAAAGAGATCCACGCCCACTGCTACAAATATTTTCACCGGTCCAGCAGTAATCTTCTTGACTTGTCCCCTCCAGGATACAACAACCTTCTCACAAAGAACAATTCAATAACTCTAGATATGAGCCGAGTTCAAAGCTTCACAAAAAAAATACCTTCCTTCAACTAATAAACTCTTTTTTTTCTAACTTTTGTTAACTCTATATTTTCTTATACATCAAAAAAATATGCAACACCCCACCACTATTTATAGGTGAGAAAATTTTTCATGCAATGAATAAAAAGATATAGTAGATAATAAAGAGGAAAAGATCAATGGTCTATATGTTAAGTGTTACAAAAGTAATGAAAATAATAACGATAGAAGTTACAAGAGTTATAAATAACTTATGTGGTTAGCGTTTAAAGGCACAAAAATTATAAATGAATGAGAAATGATTGCTTCACCTCCCAATAGTGAAACATATGGATGAAAGAGGACATAAAGTGCCATTTCATTTCAACGGCAATGCAGCAATTGAAGGTGCTATGTCTAAGCTTCAACAGAAGAAGTTACTGCACAAAAGTGTAACTTAAAAATAATAAAGGGCACTTGATGCTCAAAAGCAAATGAGCTGCCCACAACATAGCAAATAAAATAAAGAAAATTAATATTATGAAATATTAAAATGCCAAACCATCAATTCTCCACTCATTTTAATATTGGTAAGAGAGACCACTAGTTAAAGAAAGACTATCATGCATAGTGAAAATATGATCTGCACTGAACCTCCACTTAGTAAAACAGTAATTTTTACTTCAGAGTCATAGTGGTCTTAGACTTGAACTATGATTACTTAGCAGAAATAAAAAGTTACTACTTACACATAATAGTTAAGGTATTAACCTGAGTTTTATAGCCAACATATTATGGGCTTGTGCTATTTTGGTTTTATGAGTGTCATTGAAAATGAGCCTAGTTCTCATAGGAAGCAGTCTACCTCTACACTCACATATGTGAAATCTGTCGAGAGTACTTCTATAATTTTAGCATCCCACTCATACGAGCTACATATTTTTATTAAGAGTTACTTTAAAAAAAAAAAACTCAACCTCCACAACCATTACAGAACAAATGCACTCATACCATAGAGAGGGATAAAAAGTAGTGCATTTTTCACAACAAGTCATCATGTGATTCATTTTTTTCTCATTAAACCTGGTTATAGGATCTCTAGTCCTTAGGTTGGGTTTTCTTACATATGACACAAGAATTTATAGGCTTCAATTCCATCCCCTTCGATGTACTTCAGACCTTTTTACCTTGCTAAGGCCTTAGTCAATGGATCTGTAAGATTATCACAAGATTTGACATAATCAACATTAATGATATCATTTGTCAAATATGATCTCATATTACTGTGTTTTCTTCTTATAGGTCTGGATTTACTGTTGTAATAATGGTTTTGAATTCTACCAATTACAGCGGTGCTATCACAATGAATTAAAATAGGAGAAATTAATTTTTCAAAAAAAAAGTATTTGAAATAACAAATTTCTTAACCAAGTCGCTTCCTCACTAGTTGAAGCTAAAATAATTAGTTCAGCCTCTATGGTAGAATTAGCAATAATAGTTTGCTTTTTAGATTTTTCAACAAATAGCACCACCACCCAAAGTAAAAATATAACCAGTAGCAGATAAGAAATCACCTAATAAAGTGTTTTAATTAACATTACAAAAGCTTCAAGTACAACAGGATATTTTTTATAGAACAAACCGCAGGTTATAGCATGTCAATGTTCACTACCTGGCTTTCTAGTAAACCTGCTAAGTACACCTACTACATATGCAATATCAGGTCTAGTGCAATCAGTTACATATCTCAAACTTTCAATTATGCTAGCATATTTCTTTTATTGCATCATTTTCACTTTCAGCAGGAAACAAGTGAACAGTAGAATCAAAAGGAGTTACAACATGCTTGCAATCAAGAGAATTATATTTTTTTCAAAGTTTTCTCAACATTATGTTATTGGTCACGAAAAATTTCATCACATGTTCTAGTAATTTTTATTCCAGAAATGAAATTTTTCCCACCAAAATCTTTCATATCAAAATGACTTCTAAGAATATTTTTTGTTTTTCAATAACATGCATGTTAGAGTCAAAGATCAATAAATCATTAACATATAAGCAAATAATAATATGTGAATTATTTCAAGACTTATGATATATGCATTTATCACACTTATTTGTTTTAAATCCATTACCAATCATGCATGAATCAAACTTTTCATACCATTATTTTGGTGCTTGTTTCAAGTCATATAGGGATTTAGTAAGTTTACATATTTTGCTTTCTTAGCCTACTTCAACAGAATATTCGGGTTGTTTCATGTAAATTTTCTCATTTAGGTCTCCATTTTAAAAAGTTATTTTTACATTGATTTGATGAATTTGTAAATCAAAAATTGCCACAATAGCAATTAAAATTCTAATGGATGTAATTCTACTTACGGAGAAAAAGTATCAAAAAAATTTAGGCCTTCTAGTTGCTTAAAACCTTTAGCCACTAGCCTAATTTTGTAATTATCAACAAATTCATTCGATTTTAACTTTCTACGTAGGATCCATTTACATCCTATTATTTTATAACCCAGTGGTAAATCAACTAGCTTTCAAGTTTTATTGGAAATTAGTGATTTTATTTCATCATTTACAACCTCTTTCTCATAAATAGCATCATGTGAAGGCAAAACTTCTTTTAAAGTGAGAAAGTCATCACCAATATTAAAAACATAATAATCAGGATCTAAATCTTGTCCTACTCTACCTCTTTTATTTCTCCTTGATTCAAAATCATTATTTTCTATATTTTTCAAAATAGAAATAGAAGAACTAAGTAGTGACAAAATATTTTCTTCAGTCCTTTGACCAGCACTATTTTTAAAATCAAAAGAAAATTTATTTTCATGAAAAATAGCATCATCAAATTATATGATAATGCTATCTTCAAGATTAAAAAATCTATAGGTTATACTATTTGAAGCATAACCAAGAAAAGCACAAGTAGTAATTTTTTTACCCAACTTAGAGATTTTAGGATCCATTAACCTTACATAGGCTAAGCCACCCCAAACTCTAAGATATTCCAAATTTGACTTATAACCTTTCCACAACTCAAAAGGTGTTAATTTTGTCTTTTTATGAGGCACATGATTCAATACATAACAAGCAGTCAAAAGAGCTTCACCCACAACATTTAGAGGTGTACTTGACTCAATTAGCATGACATTAGTCAACTCAACCAAAGTTCTATCCTTTCTTTTCCCTACATCATTAGATGCAGGAGAATAAGGAGGAGGAGTTTCATGAATTATACCCAATGATCTAACAAAAGAATTAAACTCGTTTGACTCTTAATTCTTTTTACTTTTCTATCAAACTGATTTTCAACTTTATGGGGAAAAGTTTTAAAATTCTTAAAAGTATCACTTTTATTTTTCATTCAGTAAACATATGTAAACTTAGAAAAATCATCAATGAAAGTGATAAAATATCCATTTTCTCCACAAGTTAAAATTTCTCAAAGTTCACAAATATCAGTGTGAACTGGCTCTAATAAATTAATTTTTCTTTCAACTTGAAAATGAGGTGTTTTTGTGATTTTAACTTTACTACAAGCCTCACATTTTTCAAAATTCTTTTTAATTATAGAAATTAATCACAAACTACTCATGATTCCTACATAACTATCATTAATATGACATAAACGAGCATGTCAAAAATTAGTAGAAGAAAGTGTATAAACAGAAGTAAATATTTATTCATTTTAACATTCAGCTTGAACATCCCATCACAAGCATACCCTTTTCCTACAAAATTATTATTTTTCACAATTGCATATTGATCAGATTCAATAATCTGTTTAAAGCCTACTTTATTAAGAAGAAAATTAGACATCAAATTTTTTTCTCATGAAAGGAGTATAAAGTACATCTTTTAAAATTAATACTCTTTTAGAAGTAAAACTCAACTCGGCATCTCCCTTTCAAGACTTTAGTTGTGTGAGAATCTTCAAGCATGATGGTTTTGGACTCCTCAAAAGGAGTATAAATCTTAAATCATTCTTTGTCATAACAAACATGATACAATACAAACTTGGACCGTATCAAAAACAAGCCAAAACAATCCACTAAAAAAAAGGAAATAGAGAGAAACATAAGAACAAATCTCAGCCATAATAACAAGAAAAGAATGACAAGTTAGCAAGGTAATTCAACATCAAAATAGCCACCACAAACTAAGATTACAACAAAAAGATTATGAACAAGATGAACAATAATAACATGTCACGGATTACATTAACTAGAACACAAACTACATGAATTACTATAAAATAAAGGGATAGATAGTGTATCATATAGTATTACATGAACTAAGAACCTAAGTGTGTTTCAAACACAAAGAAACTTAATACAATGTTAATAAGAATACCTACACTCTTCGTGGACACAAGAGGGATCTCAATCTCTCAAGCACCCAACGTTCCAAGCCATGATCAAACAAAACAAGTGAATCCACACTTGGTTGAAACTTAGTTTTGGGTTTGCCTCCAAAAGGGAGAGGACTTTGTGTTTCAATGTCTTTCAAGACTTAAAACATTATCAAAATCTAATAAAAGAAACCCTAAATTGTTCTTTTTATATCCTATTAAAAATAAAAAACAGAATGACCAAAATACCCCTTAAAGAATGGGTGCCCATCAAATGTAAGTTAGAGTTGTTTTTGGTGTGTTTTAAGCCCTCTTTTACACTTCAATTGCACACTCCAAGCCTTGAATTCAATACACTCTCACATGTGTCCATATTTGTGGTCGTGCCCGTATCATCCTCCCCTTCTTGAAAAGGATTCGACCTCAAATGGATACCTTACAAATCAAATAGAAGACAAACAAGCACACATCCTCATGGCATGAGGGTTAGGGTTAGCAAAACAAACATATCAACATGCCAAGGTGGTATACACTTGAAATACAACGATGAATCCTTTGTTTTTAACATAAAAAAACTAAGTGAAAATGTCACAAAGGAAGTGGTTACGGCAAACATCAAGAGATAATGAAACTACAAAAGTCATAACGGCATCACTAGGTACAAAAGGTAAGATTACCTTTACCTTAGGAGTCATAAGACACAGTTGTCTCATCACCTCTTTATAAGACCACATCAATAGTTGTGCCTCAATTGAGGTTAAAGTCCACGAAAATATATAGAAATGTCACTCAAACAAGTGTACCAACCAACAAATATCCTACCTCCACATAAGGCCATTCCACAACTATCATGGAGGTCATTATTAGCAAAGAGGTAGTATAGAAAGGAATCAAGTGTAAAGGCATGCACGGACGAAGACAAAGAATTTAAGTACACACACATTCTTCCTTTCAAGCAAATAAACAACTTGGAATCCACAAGTTGGTTCATACAATTTAAGCATAAGTGTGCCAAGCAAGGATGTACCTTTAGAAACATTACCCCATGAAGTCAATGACACTTTTGCCCTCGAGTTTTCAAGAATGACTACACATTTCTTACCCTTAAGAGTACTCTCTTTCTTCAAAAAGAGATTTTCATCTTTAGGAGAAATGTTGTCACACCATAGTGGGTTGACATATAGCTATAGCCTTCAAGACAAGCTATACCTTCTAAATCATTATCACCACTAGGTTCATTAGGAGTGATTAGATCATCTTCAAATAAGATATTATACCTAAAGAGAAGGTGTTTTAGCACACACACAGATTTGGAACCTTCACTCTCTAAAGGATCATTATTAAGTTTCAAAGAGGTTTCAAATGCATGGTTATCCCTATGAGCCAAACAAGCATTATAACCCTTATCAAAAATTAGGCTCACGGGTTTACTTTTTTCTCTTTGACCAATATTTTTATTTTCATGAATTATATGAGCACAACTAGTAATAATGCCTTCATCACACAATATGCTCAAAGAATCATTTCCATCCTCATGATCAACTCTATTAACATCATCACTAACTTGAGATTCATCAAACACATCACACACATGCTCAAGTAGTGCAGCACATTTATGAGTAAGTTGATCATTATACACACCCTCACTAGTTGTCGGTAACTAACATGCCAACTTAGACTCACTTAGTTTTCACAAGGGTCAACTAGTGTGTGAATACTCTTCTCAATTGCTAATGGAACCTTATTCAAGTTATAAGTGCTAGAACTAGATAGACACAAATCATTCTCACGAGAAAAATCAATTTTGTTATCTAAAGGATCAACTAGTGCTTGCATACTTACAACAAGAGTTTGGTCCTCACGTGGCCTTACATCACCAAGAGTATCACAAAAGGAGGGCTCAAGCACATCTACTCTAGGTAAACCCACAACTACATCTAATTAGATACTACTAGCCACATCATAATATTCTAAGTTTATAGGAGTGTAGAGGATAACGTTTTTACCTCATAGCTCACATGAGCTACGACCGTCACCTTGGTGCGGGTCGGGGCAACCCACTTCTTCCTTTGGAAATCTCTCTCCACAAGGTGTTTGGACAAGAGGAATTGGATTTGGTGGGAAAAGTTTGGGTATTAATTGGCGTAGCTTTTCAACGTGTCGTTTAATATCTTCACAGTGGTCATCGAGGTGATCAAACATGGCATTGAAATTATTGGCAGCCATGGTACCTAAAGAAAGACAACAACAAACAAACAACAAACTAGTTAGCTCAAATTAGCCTCACCACACTCGCACACTTTGATTACCTCTCACTTGAATTCCACGAGGGTTGTAAGCCGGCTAAGAACCCGTGAGGAGATTAAGGATTGAGTCTACTCTTGTCCGGAATTGATTTTGGTTTGAAACTCAAACGAAATCTTGTGGGACTTAAGTCAAGAGCTAACAACGATTCGAAAAGACAAAAGCGCACAACAAACGCTAACACTAACAAACAAACACAAAAACTAACTAACAATCTAGTAGATGAGTACTAGTTTTCCAATTAGTATTGGAATCAACAAAATTGAAATTAAGGAACAAGAAAATGAAACTACGAAATCAAAAATTGAGTGAAAATTGTTGCGTGAACAGTAACAAGGTGATGTGGCAATCCACCATTGGTTGCGGTTTCTACAAGTTTATCAAGTTGTTATTTTCTAATTTCAAGTCTTGATCAATTTTCAACTTTAGAATTGTGGAATTTGGTTAATGGAGGGAATTACAAGTCTTGGAGCGAACTCGAAACCAAAATAAGCCAACAAATAAAAAAAATGACCAAAATAGGCCACCTATTTAAAAAGTTATCAAAATAGGCTAAACGTAATAATTTATTACGTTTTTCACTTTTTTCTTAACGGTCAACTAACGAAGTTAACTTTTTATAAAACGTAAGAAATTATTATGTTTTACATATTTATTTGTAAAACATAATAATTTCTTACGTTTTCTACAAAAAATATGTAAAACATAAGAATTTCTTACATTTTACATCAAAATTCGATAAAAAAAAAATAGTGTTTTGTCACATCCCTAATAAAGTATATTTTTTCTGAAAATTGTAGTAAAATGTAACAAATAGTTACGTGGTCCAGTTTTTGGAAAAATTCTACTGTTTTCAGTTGATATCACCGTGGTCCCCTCCCCCACCCCACTTTCTTTTCTATATCCTATTTCCTTTTAAGTTTCACTATTGCTAGTCCAAATAATTTATTTTTTTTCTCTGTAATAAATTTGTATGTTTTACATAAAAAAATTTAAAACTAATAAAAAAAAAAAAGAAGTATCAATTACGTCATGAACTTAGCACTTTTCCTATATTTATTCTATATCAAAAAATAACCACTTCTATCCTTAATTATCCGATTTCTCTCTAAAATAACTATACTTTAGAGTTTTTCTCTATTTCAAAATAGTGAAATGTTGAATTTTCATCGATCAAATATGCTATTATCCAAAAGAATTATATTTTGTTTGTGTGATAAAAATATGAAATTAATTTTTCCGGTTAGTGTTTCATTGTAGAAATTAATATGAAATACATTTCTTATTATAATTGATAGAGTAAAAAATCACAATTTGATTTAGGGTGTACAAAAATCATACCGATAAATTTGACTTATGAATTTTTAGTTGCAATTGAATCTTTGTTGCAACCAAAATACTACTTATACATACATATATATATATATATACTAGTTTAGGTGTACGCGCCTCGCGCGTGTACCTCACTTTATTAAGTTCAAACGTTACACTAAATAGGACTTTATTGGTACAATTTTTGTACACCCCTAAATCAAATTGTGATTTTTTACTCCATCAATTATAATAAGAAACGTATTTCATATCAATTTCTACAATGAAACACTAACCGGAAAAATTAATTTCATATTTTTATCACACAAACAAAATATAATTTTTTTTAGATAATAGCATATTTGATCGACGAAAATTCAATATTTTACTATTTTAGAGTAGAGGAAAACTCAAAAGTATAATTTATTTAGAGAGAAATCGAATAATTAAGGATAGAAGTGGTTATTTTTTATATAGAATAAATATAAGGAAAGTGCTAAGTTCATGAGGTAATTGATACTTCTCTTTTTTATTATTTTTTAAATTTTTATGTAAAATGTAAAAATTTATTACAGAGAGAAAAAATAAATTATTTGGACTAGCAATAGTGAAACTTAAAAAAAAATAGGATATAGAAAAGAAAGTGGGGTGGGGGAGGGGACCACGGTGATGTCAACTAAAAACAGTAGAATTTTTTCAAAAAATGGACCACATAACTATTTGTTAAGTTTTACTATAATTTTTAGAAAAAGTATACTTTATTAGGGATGTGACAAAACACTGTATTTTTTTTATCGAATTTTGTGTAAAACGTAAGAAATTCTTATGTTTTACATATTTTTTTTAGAAAACGTAAGAAATTATTACGTTTTACAAATAAATATGTAAAACATAATAATTTCTTACATTTTATAAAAAAGTCAACTCCATTAGTTGACCGTTAAGAAAAAAGTAAAAGACATAATAAACTATTATGTTTAGCCTATTTTGGTAACTTTTTAAATAGGTGACTTATTTTGGTCACTTTTTTTATTTGTTGACTTATTTTGGTTTCGAATTCTCTTGGAGCCCCTTTGAAATTCAAACACAAAAAGTCTTGACTTGACTTGTATTTTTCCTCAAAACATGGGTCCTTAAATCATGAAAAAGTGGTTGAGAAGTGATTGATAAGTCTTGGAGTGGATGTAAAGTCTTTCAAGACTAACAAGCTCTTACACCTTTTTCCTTCAACTTTTGGATCTAATGATCTCTTTATATTTAACAATTTTATGATGGAGGTGAAGAGCATCAAGAACTACAACAACATTCCACCAAGAACAACAACATCAATCACACGGTCAAGCCTACTCCACAACAACAAGACCAACAACAAAACCACCAACAAACGACCAAGTCTCTTTAGTGTTGTATTTTCGATTATAACATGCGATGAAGGTTGTAAAGAACTTCAAGAATAACAAAAACATACACCAAGAACTACAACATCATTCACATGGCTAACTTCAAATCCACAACAACATGAACAACACCACACGGCCACAACAATGTTCACAACAACAATATCACATCAAGGCTCAAACTTAGATCTAGACTCAAAGTGTTAGTGAAGAACAAAACTAACATCAGAAACAAAAAAGCAAATAAAATGACCCCTTGATCTAGACACACAACATTTCAGCCAAGACACAATAACAACAAGTTTACAACTCTCGGCCAAGAACAATCTTAGGAATACTTCACTTCACTTCTCTTTTTTTAAAATTTTTCAACAATCAAACCCGAGATGGATTTTGTTGGAAAAAAATCAAACATAAGTTCTGATATCAAATGATACAATACAAACTTGGATCGTATCAAAAACAAACCAAAACAGTCCACTAAAAAAAAGGAAATAGAGAGAAACATAAGAACAAATCTCAGCCATAATAACAAGAAAAGAATGACAAGTTAGCAAGGTAATTCAACATCAAAATAGCCACCACAAACTAATATTAAAACAAAAATATGATGAACAAGATGAACAATAATAACATGTCACGGATTACATTAACTAGAACACAAACTACACGAATTATAACAAAACAAAGAGATAGACAGTGTGACATACACTATTACATTAACTAAGAACCTAAGTGTTTTTCAAACACAAAGAACCTTAATACAATTATAATAGGAACACCTAAACTCTTCGTGGAGCCAAGAGGGACCTCAATCTCTCAAGAACCCAATGTTCCAAGCCATGATCAATCAACACAAGTAATCCACACTTAGTTGAACCTAGTTTCGGGTTTGCCTCCAAAATGGAGAGGACTTTGTGTTTCAATGTCTTTCAAGACTTAAAATATTATCAAAATATAATAAAAGAAACCCTACATTGTTCTATTTATATCCTATTACAAATAAAAGGCAAAATAACCAAAAGACCCCTTAAAAAATGGGCGTCCATCAAGTGTAAGTTATTGGCTATTTTTTGATGTGTTTTAAGCCCTCTTTTACACTTCAATTGCACACTCCAAAGCCTTGGATTCAATACACTCTCACATGAGTCCATTTTCGTGGTCGTGCCCATATCAAAACATGATGATTTACACTACAGTCATCCTACTATCCATCTACATTATCTACCTTGTTTACATTTGTTATCACCACCACAAAGTTCTTAGGTAACGTTTTCCTGAGTGTAGGTTCATGTTTTTAAAATTTGCAAAATCGAGCAATACGCCCGCTCTTCCCACAGACAAGCACGGTCTATTTTTTTGAACATGTTGATTTTTGCTTGGTTATTTTCACCATTATTTTCCTTGGGATGTCTATCATTATTTTTCTTGAATTTTTTCTTCTTAGGCTTCAAAGAAGTATTTTTGTTAGTTTCAGGGGCTGCATTGTTTGAAGTAGTTAAATTTACCTTTGGTGGATTATTGTTCTCTTCTGTTTGCATGAGTGTATCTTGGCTTGTTGCCTCTTCTTCCATGCGGATTATCCTTATCAAAGTCTCAAGAGAAGTTTTTTTTTGTTTGTGGCCCATAGTTTTTTGAAATTCCTTCCAAGAAGGTAGAAGTTTATCAATTATTCCACAAACAATAATGTTATCTCTAATTTTGACTTCCAACGACCTGAGCTCTCTAACAATCATTATGAATTCCTGAGCTTGGTCTACCACTGATTTCTTGTCAACCATTTAAAAATGAGAAAATCTGCTAGCCACATTTTTTTGCTCAAGCCTCCTCATATCATACATACTCTGCAATGCTTTCTAAATTTTCTTTGCACTAGAATAAGTTATATTATAATACTTATAAAAATTATTTAATAGATAATTAAGTAAAAATAGACCGACACTTGTAGGAGTCACCATGGTATTTTTAAACTTTCTCTTAAAGAGAAATAAGCTCTTCATCATTCATGGAAGAGTTATCTACTTTGTTTGGATTCTTCTCAGTTAACACATAAGACACATTAGAAGACGTAAGTAGAAAAGTACTTTACCCTTTTACCATTTGAAATGAGTATCATTGAATCGGAATGCCTTTTTAAGATCACCCATCTTGATATCTGCGGATTTTTTAATTATTGCTCTTGAATTTCCTTAAAATTGTCGGTGAAATTACAATGAAGAAAATAAAAAATATCTTGCTCTTGGTTGAGGCACGAATATCTCGCTCTCTTTAAGGAGATTCAAGCCCACTGCAACAAATATTTTCACCGGTCCAGCAGTAATCTTCGTGACTTGTCCCGTCCAGGATACAACAACCTTCTCACAACGAGCAACTCAACAACTCTGGACAAGAGTTAAATTCAAAGCTCCACAAAAAAAATATCTCCCTTCAACTAATAAACTTTTTTTTTCTAACTTTTGTTAACTCTATATTTTTTTGTACTCTAAAAAAATATGCAAGAACACCACTATTTATATGTGGGGATATCTTTCATGCAGTGAATAGAAAGAAATAGTGAAAATAAGAGGGAAGATCAATGGCCTATATGTTACAAGAGTAATGAAAAGAATAATGGTAAAAATTACAAGAATTACAAAAAATTTATGCCCACATTCTACCACCACTAATTATTATGTTTAAAGACATAAGAAATATAAATGAATGGAAAATTGTTGCTTCACCTCCCAGTAGTGGAACGTATGGATAAAGGGGGCATAAGTGTCATCTCATTTCCATGTCAATGCAGCAACCGAAGGTGTAATGGCTAAGCTTCAACATAATAAGTTACTGCAAAAAAATATAACTTAAAAATAATAAAGGGCACTTGATGCTAAAAAGTAAATGAGCTACCCTCTTCCCATGTATCAAACAAAATAAAGTAAATTAATATTATAAAATATTAAAATGCTAACCCACCACTTTCATCATAGCATAATAGAAATATCAAGTGATGAAAGATATTTCCTCCGACGAATGATTCTTTTTTGGTAGAAAATAAACTTTATTTATTTAACAAGGAGCCCGTTCTGCAGGCTCAGTTGTTACAAGAGTCGTAGCATATATAGTATTTACAACCTGATCAGTGCTAGAAGTAGTAGCATTCATAGCTATTATATTACATATAGTTGAGTGATCTGACAAGGTCTTCACTCTTCTAGGTATTAAATCTCTCTATTTGTCATAACTCAAAATATCTCGTAAGGATGGTGGAGATTCCCAAAAAATCACCATTGATGCCGAGTAGGTTCCATCAAAACCAGTAGTAGATACTAGGGCATTTGCCAGTCTATTTTGTTCCATATATACATAGAAAACCTGGGATTATGCACTGTGTGGAGAAGACACCTTCAATTAAAAAAGATTGGTGAATTTTGGCATAATGTGTCATCTGTCAAGTAAAAAACAAGTTAAAGTAAATCAACATTTATTTCTATTGGACTCAAATGATAGTCGCGTGTTAGTTTAAGACCTAAACTCAAAGCCTCAGCTTCGGCCTCAAGGGCCTTCGAGCTATAGATCATGCTTCTAAAACCAAGGACCCAATCCCCCATCCAATTTCTAAACACCCCTCCTATAATTGAAAGCCCCGTTGTTGCATCGAAAGAACAATCCGTATTAAGCTTGATGTTAGAGTTTGTAAGGGGATTCCATTTAACATACATTATAGTTAATGACATGGTAGGTTTTGGATTTGATATCAAAAATCAAAATTATCCTGCAAGTTGGGAGATATCTAATATTGTAGGACTGAAATGATGTCCCTAAAAGATGAATTTATTTCGTGCAACCCAAATAGACCACAAACAGAAACGTAAGGATATTTTTGTCGGAACATGATAAATATGATACCTTGGAAGTAGTTGCAAGAAGTTATGTAACCACGAAGAAGGATTATCCGAATTGGTTAGGAGAGTATTTATGTCGTTATTAAGGCCGATGGATGACCAAATATATTCCACTTTGGAGCAACGGAGTATAAGATGGGACATTGTTTTAATTTCACCAGTTTGGCATAATATATAGAAGGGATTAACTAGAGCCTTAATATGATGTAAGTAGCTCGCAGTTGGAAGTCTATCCCTAAGTAGCAACCAAAGAAGTTAATTGATTTTCGAAGGCAGTGTAAGTCTCCAAATCCATCCGAAACTTGGTGGATTAGGCAGATCCATAATTAAGTTATGGATCTGGGTGCATTGATCATCGGTAAGAATAGAGAAGCATGACTTAACCATGAATTGCCTCAAGTCAGTGAGGCCCCAAGTGATGCGATCAGAAAATCCCATTTCAGTAGGGACATGGATGGCCTCTATGACAGATGTAATTGTTAGCGGGAGAACAAATGATAGGGAATTAAAAGACCATTTATTGGCTTGTCTAAAATGGCTAACGGGTAGCTTTATTTCATAGTTAAGGAGAGGGCCCTGAATTAGGCTCTGAAGAGTAGTATTCGGCTTAATTCATAGGTCATGCAAAAAATTAATGTATTGCCCAGTTCCCGGGTGCCATTTAATTCCAACCCTACAATAATCCCAACCTTGTTAGATAATTCCAATTGGGCGAGCCAGAAGTACAATATCTAAGAATAGCTCCGTTGTGAGTGTAAAGATACTTGTTTTGAAGGATAGTGTCCTAGAGGGTATTTTTAGAGTGAAAGTCTCCAAGTGGTACCAGCCAGCAGAGCCTTATTCTTAGTTCTTAGGTCTTGGATACCTAGGCCACCGCTGTCTTTGGGCATAGTGATTTTGGACCATTTAAGAAGATGGATTTTCTTATGGGTTGAAGTTGTTCCCCAATAGAAATTTCGTTCACATCGCTCTATCTCTCTTATTATGTTAGGAGGAAGCTTAAAAAGCTGCATAATATGACTAGGAAGAGCATTTAAGGTAGAGCGGATAAGAACAACTCTTCCCGCTGTGGAAAGAAGATTTGCTTTCCACCCCGCAAACTTGGTTTTGAAATTGTCCGAAAGGAATTTAAGATCCTGTTTTAAAGGTTTGCCCCTGTAATCGGGAAGCTTAAGTATTTTCCAAAATTGACTCTCTCTCTAATTATAAGGATGGGTTGGGCGAGATACTTGTTGGCAGGTAAGGTGTTAGCTGAAAAAATATCCGAGATTTTGCGCAATTCACCTTTTCACCCGAAATGGTATTAAAGTGAGCCAAAATTCTAGACATAGCGGAACATGTTATAGCATTGATTTTAGCACAAAGAACAATATAATCCACAAATAAAAGACGTGATATTGGGGGGCCTTTGGGATAAAGGTTGATCGGCGACCACAGGAGGTGATCCACAGCCGTATTATTCCAGCGAGATAGTCTTTCCATACGTAAAATAAATATGTACGGTGATAGGGGGTCACCTTGTCAGACACCTCGGGTAGGGGAGAATTAAGTTTTAGAGCTGCCATTAATAAGAATAGATACAGAGGATGTAGATATGCATGACATAATAATCTTGACCAAGTTTAAAAATGAAAGATTTCCTGGACTACAATTGCATTGTCTGCAGCCCGTCACTTCGCTAAGAAGCTCGATTGAGAAGGACCAATTAGAATAGGGAGCAAAGGCTTGATCTGATTGACCACTATTTTGGTTATCACCTTATAAATAGTATTACAAAGACTGATTGGGCGATACTGACCAATGGTTGCATCTGACGAGCATTTGGGGACCAGACAGATTAGGTCCTATTGATATCTTGGGGGATATACCAGCTGATGAACACCTTGGTACAAAAGTCAGTAACTATCTACTAATGATATTCCAAATTTTTTGGGAAAAAAAGGGTGCAGACCATCGGGACCGGGAGCTTTGTAAGGCTTAAAAGAGTTAATCGCCCCCAGAATTTCTGGCTCAGATAGGTTTTTGAGGAGTGTCTGATGGTGCAACACCGCAACAAGGAAATGGGAAGGTGCAACCTCCTCGCGGCCATAACTTAAAGATAGATTCGTAGTGTAAAGAGATGTGTAAAAATTAAGGATGGGACTCTGAAGGGCATCTTTATCTGTAATCCAAAGTCCATCATATAGTATCGAATGCAAAAAAAATAAAAAATAATAGTCAATTTCACAGCGGATGAGGACCTAAAATGCCCTTCAATTATGTGAAATGATGCAAAAATGCCCTTCGTCTACCTATTGGACCTAAAATGTCCTTCCTGTCTACCTATTGGGCCTAAAATGCTCTTTCTATCTATTTATTGGGGCTATTTTGCTAATTTATTTAAGAAAAAAATATATAAACCATAACTTATCTTTATTAAACTACATAAAATTCCTATCATTTTTATTAATATTAACCAAATTAATAGTGCACAATATCAATTTTTCGGCATTCTAAATTGATCTGATAAATTAAAAAACACAACATAAATATCCATTTATAAAAAAATATTACATATACATAACCGTATTAGTTGGTTGTCAGATATAGCATATAAATATTTACTTTTATAACAGATTCTAATATATTAAAAAATAATTATGTATTAAATTTCCATATTTCTTGTTTATTGTCTATTTTTATGAAAGCCTTTGTTCATTTATTTTTTATATACTATATCAAAATTTTATGTTTTGCATTTTTATTGCCTGCTTTCACAATGCCTCCATAAAAATATATGGTACATTTATATCATAGAAATTCATGGTATATTTATATATTATAAAAATTATATTTATATCATAAAAATACATGATATTTTTATGCTATACAAATTATATTTATACCATAAACATACATGATATATATTAGATATAAAAAGTGCATACCATGTAATACTGAAAATATATATTTATATTTAACAAATAATTTTGTAACAAGAAAAGTACTTCCCACATAATGAGATATACCATGAATATTTATCCTATAAATTAAATCAAAACTATAATAATAATAATAATAATAATAATAATAATAATAATAATAATAATAATAATAATAATAATAATAATAATAATAATAATCTAACTTTGATATAAATTATATTTATACAACAAAAATACATGGTACATCTATACTTCCAACATAATGACTTTTATACCATAAATATTTATTCATAAAAAATTATGGCTAACCCATTAAATTAGAATTAAAAATACACGATAATGAAATAATATTAGATGACTAACATACATGAAAATAAAACGAAACATACACGAGAAAATAATGAAATACTCAGTTTATTTAAAAATATTTTAATTTTGAATATAAGAGAGAGAAAGATTTGAAAGCACGGACTATCTTTTCCACTTTTAATTTGAAGATTGAAAATATATTTCTTAAATTAAGGTGAATTAAAAATTAATTATAGTATTAAATTAGAAATTATAATTATATTTTTTAATTTTTTTTAAACGGCTATATATGTAAAAAAAACTTTTATTTTTGTAATATTGAAAAATTACTATTATTTACGTAATTAAGTTTTAAGGATGAATTTTTCATGTAATTTGCCTAAATAAAAGGGCAAAACAGGTCCAATAGGTAGACGGTAAGTGTATTAAGCCCAATATGTAGGTGAGGAGAGTATTTTAGGCCCAATAGGTAGACAAAAAAAGCATTTTAGGCCCAATGGATAGACGCATGACGCTTTTGCATTATTTTACATAGTTGAAGGGCATTTTTGGCCCTTTTCTGATTTTACAATATGATTTTCAGAGTAGATTTCATGGGTGGCCATCCAACTTTGTATTTTTTTCCCAAAAGTCACTTTTCTTTGTGTTGTTACGCAAAAGTCATTTAACTTTGCCTCATCTTTTAAAAAGTCATTTTGATATAATTTGGTCAAAATCCTACATAAAATTTGAGATGAAATAAAAAACAATCTCTTATGTTTAAATGTAGGTTCAAAATGGCCCCTCACATATACTTTTAAGTAGTTTTGATTCACTATATTGCTAATAAAAATAAATTATTTTATTTTCATATGTTTGACAAACTCTATCTACTAAATTAACGATATTGAGAAATGGTAAAATAAAAAATAACTAAATTGAAATCTATTTATCATAAATGTGTAATAATTACATTTTTATTTATTTATCCTTTTACTGATATACTATTTTGTTTGATTAATTTATAGACATTTTTTTACGGTTGCTACATATTATTTTGTTCATATTATCAGTACACTATTAATAAGTAGATATGATTTTCAAATTACTTAGTAATGATTTCTATGAATTCTATTTTCAATATATTGACTATGCAAAGTAAACTGGAATAAATTTTAGTAAATAGAGTTTGTAAAAGAAACAAAAAATAAAATAATGTTATTTATTCTGAAATAAAAAATTTTGGATGATAGATATTTGGGGAGGCTGGGGATGGAGCTAAAAGATTTGTTGAAATTTCATAATGATGGCACTTTATAAAAGTATTTCACTCCTTGGTATTTCAATTATTTCATAAAATAATTAATTCCAAGTATACAGTTTTGTATAATGATAAATAAATTTGTCACGACCCAAAAATGAGGGTCATGATGGCACTTGTCGTGGCGTACCTTGACAAGTAATCCTATCACCAAAATTGATACGAAAAGAAGAAAAGACAGAAATATCCCATGGTAAGGCTTCTAAAATGAAGCCGAACCATATAAGTAATCATAACAATGTGGAAAGAACTTATCCAAAATACCAATCATACCCAAAATCAGGTGTCAATGGTGTAAGAACTCCTAATACAATCCAAGAGTCAAATGCATCGGAGAAATAACCACAAATGAATAATATCTGTCTCTGAATACTAATAAAGACATAACTACTGTAGAAAGATAGAGGTGAACTTCGGACGCATGAATGTCCAACCGCTACCTTGAAAGCTCTAACAATCGCTTGAGTCAATCAAGCTGAGGCACACTCAAGCTAAGACCTGCACCGAAAGGGCGCAGTAAGCATAAGTACGGTCCACTTGTACTCAGTAGGTATCATAGGCCGACCAAGCAAAGTAGTAAATAAAGCATGCAAAATATACACTAAGGGCATGTCACCTACAATCAGAAAATATCCCACAATGGTAGCCCACACCGTTTGCACTAACAGTTCCAATATATCTCATATATATTACAACAACACACCAAGGTATAGAACACAAGTATACATTATGACACATATAAATAAAACAAGAGAGAACATGTAGATACAAGATCATCAAATACAAGTAAAGGAAGGTAAGATAAATACATAGATGACAAGTCAATAAGGCAATACAAGACAACATAAACACAATAAAGTAAGTGCAATTTATATGATGATGATGACGATGATGCACGAGGTCTTCGTACAACCTCCGAGATCATCGTACAATCCCTGTATACACCTACGGAGCTAAAGCTTCCCGACGTAGGACCCATGGGGGGTTCGTCAACCCGTATACAATCCACATAGCTCATATCTCTATTTCGGCACATCCCTCAGAAAGGGTTTTATAAGGTGTTACAATATCTCTTCCCTGGTCCATCCCTCAGGGATGGTTTTTAAAAAGTGTTGTCAGTGTTTTTCAGATGTTGCCACGGTGGTACCAATGTTTCATAAATGAGTATGATATGAAGATGTAATAATCATAAAATCACAATGAGTATTTCCACAACCAATCACATGATATATTTCCATAACCAATCACAATAATACATTCCCACAACAACATGAGCCAATATCCATTTATTATTTTCGTTTCATCCATGAATTTTCACATGTCTCATATGCCAAAAAAGTATGAATATAATCACAATACACCAATAGTACCACATTAAACAACAATTATTCACATGTATTTAAGGCTACCAATATCACATATGACCCCACACGGATAAACATATCACATAATATCTCAATTTCGACAATTACATCACATATAGGGCCCCACACGAGCACAAAACATAGATAGCCATTTTCATGATTAGTTCCCACCCTTAACATGCATTTTGTACCATCATTTACTACCCAGCCCAGTCTGAAAAGTTAAGTCATAACCTACCTCGAAAGCCAAAACCGATCCGCTACACTTGAACCCGTGACCTTAATTTTCATGAACAATCCTGAACTCCACTAAAAATATCAAATATGAAATCTACGCTTCAAGACAAAACCAACGACACCCATATTAACTACTTTTGATTCGGGGTCAAAACGGACCCACAAAATGAGTTTTCAAAAAACAAGGGCAAAATAGAAACTTTACTTCAAAAACATGTTTTTCATATTTTTAGAAATCTACAGCTGAAAACTCAAGTTAAATCGAGTCAAAAACGGGATTCAAATCGTAGAAAAACTATCTTTGAGCTTTATCAGGTAAAAATCTTTGAAATCCGGGTTAAACTCAAGAATCGGAGTTGTTTTGAAGGTTAAATTGATGAAAAACTAGTAATTATAAGATAAAAATATTATTTAAGAAAAAGGGGTGAATTTAGATTTAAAATCATACCCTAAGATTTGGGAGGTTTTGGGGAATTTATTAAAAAATTACTAAGAAAAGGGGTGAATTACTAGCTTCCCAAGCTCTCACAAACTTTAATTTTAAGCTCCCATACTATTTTAGGGTTTAACTCCCAAAAATAGAGATGAAAAATTGTATTAATGAAATGAAGATATATGTATTAATGAAGATAGTAGTAGAAGGATATTACAGTAGATATTATACGCCTATGATAGATACAGGAGCAGAAGCTAATTTATGTAGATATAATTGCTTACCAGAAAGTAAATGGGATAAATTAAAAACACCAATAATAGTTAAAGGATTTAATAATGAAGGAAGCCTAATTACTTATAAAGCTAAGAATGTAAAAATACAAGTATGGGATAAGATATTAGCAATAGAAGAAATTTATAATTATGAATTAACATCAAAAGATATACTTTTAGGAATGTCATTCTTAGATAAATTATACCCACATATAATAACCAAAACAGACTGGTGGTTTACAACACCATGTAAACAGAAAGTAAGAGCAAAAAGAGTTAATAATAAAATAAGAAAGAAAACTGATTGGATAAAAGGAAGTGAAAAAATTACACAAAAATTAGAAAATATAAAAAATACTGAAGATACAATAGAACTAGTAGTATTTTTGATAAATAAAACAGAAATAACTATATTTTCAATAAATAAAATAGAAATAATTCAGAAAAAATTAGAACAATTATATAGTGAAGATCCATTAAAAGGATGGGAAAAACATAAAACTACTATAAAAATTGAATTAATAGATAAAAATAGCATAATAACTCAAAAACCATTAACATATAATTTTGATGATTTAAAAAAATTTAAAATGCATATAGATGAATTATTAGAAAAACAATATATACAAAAAAGTAATAGTAAACATAATAGTCCAGCATTTATAGTAAATAAACATAGTGAACAAAAAAGAGGAAAAGTAGGATGGTTATTGACTATAGAAATTTAAATGCAAAAACTATAACATATAATTATCCAATACCAAATAAGATATTAAAAATAAGACAAATACAAGGATATAATTATTTTAGCAAATTCGATTGTAAATCAGGATTTTACCACCTAAAGCTAGAAGAAGAATCTAAAGAATTAACCGCATTTATGGTACCACAAGGATTTTATGAATGGAACGTATTACCATTTGGATATAAAAATGCACCAGGTAGATATCAACATTTTATGGATAATTATTTTAAACAATTATCTAATTGTATAGTGTACATAGATGATATATTATTATATACAAAAACCAAAGAAGAACATTTAAAATTATTAGAACAGTTTACAGATATAATAGAAAAATCGGGAATAAGTCTAAGCGAAAAGAAAGCTGAAATTATGAAAAATCAGATAGAATTTTTAGGAATACAAATAGATAAAAGTGGAGTAAAAATGCAACAACATATAGTACAAAAAATAATAAATTCGAAAGAAGAATTAGATAAATAAAAAAGAAATTACAATCATTTTTAGGACTAGTAAACCAAGTAAGAGAATATATTCCAAAATTAGAAGAAACTTTAAAACCACTACAGAAAAAATTAAAAAAGGATATAGAATATAACTATGATGAAAGAGATAAAAAACAAGTTCAAAAAATAAAATTACTTTGTAGAGAATTACCAAAATTACAATTTCCAGATGAAAATAGAAAATTTATATATATAGTAGAAGCAGATGCTAGTGAATACAGTTACGGAGGAGTACTTAAATATCGATATGAAGCAGAAAAAATAGAAAACCATTGTAGATACTACTCAGGTACGTTCAACGAGACAGAAATAAAATGGGATATAAATAAAGAATTATGTTCATTATATAAATGTTTATTAGCATTTGAGCCATATATTGTATATAACAAATTTATTGTACGAACAGATAATACACAGGTACGCTGGTGGTTAACAAAGAAAATATAAAATTCAGTTACAACAAAAGAGATTCGGAGACTAGTTTTAAATATATTAAATTTCACATTTACAATTGAAGTGATCAATACTAACAAAAATGTTATTGCAGATTACATATCAAGACAAAGCTACACAGACTGAAATAATAGAAGAAGATACTCTAGAAAAAATACTTAACACCCTAACTACGCTTTCAATAAAAGTGGACAGTATGGGTAATGAGATAGAAAAGCTAAAGACTAATGAAGATAAACTGAAGTCTATAGCTACAAATCAGCTAACTCAGCAGTGTGCAGAGCTATGTCGATCGGAAGACATTAAAGTTCCAGAGCTAAAAGGAGACGTTGGGACACTCCATAAAACCCATAACATTTATCAATCTACTTCTGCAGGTACAAGCAAAGGAGTTAATCGATCAAGATACCAGAATATAAATATGAATAAAATATTTGAAAAACCATTTACACCAAAAACACAAAAAGACCACTTGTTCATACCCCCACAAGTTAACACATACCGAGATAGCCTAAACCAAGACAAAAAAGTTTACAACTACACCGCCCAGAAATACATAGAAAATATATACAGAGTACAAACCTTTCTAAACCATAACCCCAGAGCTACAAATATCAAAGAACCAAATACCAGCTATATAACCCAAAAATTACAAGGATATAACAAACTAATTGCACTACCCAAAACTAACCCAAGCCTTCATGCGTTGAAGCAAACATTCTCTCCACTCCACAACAAACTTCAGAAATATCAAAACTACCCGAACAGGTATATTTATTTATGATTATGAATAGCTAAATTCATAATTCCCAACAATCATGATATGATAAAATAAATTCATATTAGTTACTTTATAGTAGAATTATTCGAAGAATAATATGTTAAGAAGTTTATTAACAAAGAGGAAACGGAGAAAAATCCTTAAGGACTATGCCATCCTAAAGGTGAAACCAATGAGGCAAGAAGCCGTGGCGGGGAGTAACCAGAGTAGAGGCGCTGTTTAAAGGAAAAAGTATCCGGATTACCATGTTAATAGTGACCGAAGAACATATTATTTAAGAATAATCTAGTATATAGTAAGCTAAGATGACCATATTTTGTTATGTACATGGTTGAAGGGAATATTTTGAAAAAAGCAATTTTATGAAAATGATGATTATTTATCTGATGTGATGGTAGATAAATTCAAAATACTTATTTTGTATGCACTTAGAGATATAAAAGTAGCAGATATAAGAAAAATCATATTAGAAAAAGCTTTTGGTAAATACTACATGACTAGAGTAAATTATATACCATATCTACCTAACTACTCTTACAAATACTTACGATGATAAGTTACATGGAATTTTTAGAAATAGATATAAGAAACATACGGTTACTAGAAAAACAGATAAAAATAAATATAGACAAATACATGGAAAATAAAGATATAAAATACATAGAATTTCTTAATAAAAATATGCAAAAACTACTAAGGCTAAAACAAACAACTACAAAATATTATAATAAAACCAATTTTAAAAGATAGATCATTTAGATTATCTTAAAGTATTAATCTTATATATACTTAAAGATATAGAAATTATAGATATTAAGAAAATAATATTAGAAAAAGTAATAGACTACGAAATTGAAACTATAAATTGGCTAGAACAGTTATACGAAGAAATTTACCCAGAAGGATATTATTCAGATTAAGAGATGTTAGAATATATTAGAAAAACTAGAGAAAATTAAGAAAATCTAAATAATAAAATTAATTATAGAAACCAAATTAGAAAAATAATGGAAAACCTAAAAGAAAAATTAATATGGATAGAAAAAACCTTAGAAAATTTAGATAAAAGTACATGTGATAGTTTATATAATTTAAAAAACTCACTATGAGAAGAACAACACAAGATAATAAATAACATTGAAAATATAGAATTAGATATACATTACAGTACAGATAGGATAAATTATTATACAGAAATTTGTAACTCTGCAATTACTACAGGATAAAATAATTAATGAATATATCTTACGAAAAAAGTAAATCATTAAAAGATATTGAAACAAAATTTAAGAAATATCCACGCACAAATAAAAATAGATTCACTAGAAACCTAATAAATCTATTAGATCTATTAACTCCACGCACCCCCCTACTGTATCTTTGTTATATGTTAAGGTTAATTGTGTATGTTCTATATTATATGGTTTTACTTGTTCTAACCATTTTATTCCTAATATTATATCTGCTTTTTGCATTTCTTCCTTTACTTCGAATTCTATTTTTATTTTTCTAACTCCTATTATTATTTCTTTTTCTGCTATATTTTTATTATTTATTAAACTTCTTGGTAGATCTGGGCACATATCATTATCAGTCTTTATTTCTTCATTTTTTACTAGATATTTTGCTATATAATTTTCTTCTTGTCCTGTATTCAAAAGTATTAAATATTTTTTTCATTTATTTTTCCTGTTATGTAATATTGGTTTAAATTACTTATTGAATTTGTTTCATAACTTGTTCTTTTTTATGAGCTTGATGATTCTGGTTTTTCATTAGCTATTCTTTTCATTGTACTTATTCTATCATTTACTATTTCTAAATTTTCTTTTGTATTTATGTCTCTATAGGTATAATCATTATAATCTATTGTTTTTACAATTTGTTCGAATGGGCTTTCTATTTGTATTTTGTTAATCTTATTTTTTCCTGTTATTTTATGTTTTGTTGTTAATACATATAGATTTTTACATCTTGCTGTGAATATTTTACTTCCTGGGGTTAATTCTATTCCTGATATTTTCCAATATAATACTAATGATTTATCTATATTTCTATCTGTTACTGCTACTGAATAATTTGCACTTATTATAAATTTAAATTTTTGATATATTAGATTTCCTTTTACGGCAGTTATTATGTTTTTTTCTATAGGTTTTATAATTCTATCATCAGCTAAATATAATTCTATTGGTGTATCTATTCCTTCTCTAAAATATGCTTTTATTAATATCTCTGTACCTCCAAGGTGTACATATTTTATTGGATCTCCTTTACTTTTTATATCATTTATTTCTTTATTAATTATTCTTTTTGTTACTAGTGGTATACTAGCTTTGCCTTTTGCATATCTGCAGTCTATTACATGTTCTTTTTGGCATACTACATAATATTCATCCTTTTTCCTAGTAAAAATATTTTTTATTGTTGGTATTTTAAATATTTTCTCTACACTTAAATCTAATTCTTTTCCTTTTATTTCATCAAATATGTTACTATCAAATATTATTTTTTGTTCCGTTCCTTCATCATTTAAATATTCTTCCTTTGTTATTATTTTTATATCTTCTTCAGTCATTTGATTCACAAATTTCACTATCTATTTCATTATCTGTTTTATTTTCTGAAATTTCATATATACTATTCTCACTTTCTAATTCATAATCTATATAATCTATCTGCATATATTCTGTATTATCTATTTTTATTTCTGATATTTGTTTATTTTTTGGATTTTTAGGTAATTTACAATCTCTAGCTAAATGGCCTAACTTTCCACAATTATAACAAGTACATTCTTTTATAGATTTCTTCTTTCTATATGGTCTTTTATGTTTATAATTTTTTACATAATATCTTTTTCTTAGTTTCTTATATTTATATTTTGATTTTTTATATTTTTTATATTTCTTATGTCTTTTTCTTTTCTTATAATATCTTTCTTCACATCCAAATTGGGGTGCTATTTTATTTTTGCAACATGCTAAATTTCTTATTAATGTTTTTTCCATTTTTAATTCTTCTCTATATTTTTCACATAAGTTTCTATACCATTGTTGTAAAAATTTTATTCTTGCTCCTAACGTATCTACTATTTTTGCTTCTTCCCAACTTTTTATTATTTTCGAACTAAATGGCTCGGGTAATTTATTAAAATATAACTTTCTTATTTCTTTACTTTCTTCTATACTATATGCTCCTTTGTAATAATATTCTTTAAATGCGCAAGTATATTCATCTATATAACACATATTACATATTGCTAATTTTAACATTAAATTTCTATTTGTATCTTTTTCTTTATTTTGTTCTTCTTGGATTGTTGTCGTACTACCAAATTCATCTTTTATAGCTGTTTCATATTTTTTTAATAATTCTATAGGGGTTAGTTTAGTTGTTGTCGATGATGTTCCTTCTATAGGTTTATTAGTTCTTAATACTTTTTTGCTATTTTCAGTTAAATTTGAAAACCATAGTTTTACTGATCCTATTAGCGTTTTTTCTATATATTCTGGTACATCTGTTATATTTATATTATTATCTAATAATTGTTTTGTCATATATCCTATCCATAATTGTATTGTTTTTTCTGTATCTATTACACAGTCTAGGTCTAAAAAGTTATAATTTTTATTAATTATTTATTTTGGTATCCATTTGTCATATTCATTATATTTTTTAAACTTATTCTTATAATATATAGGTTTTTTTATTTCTGTTGTTTTAGGTATTATATTTTCATTTTCTTTTTTATCAAGAGTATTTATTTCTGTGTGGGTATTTTCTAAATTTTCCTCATTAATTTCTTTTTGCTCTTCATTGATTTCTAAATTTTTTGTATTTGTTAATATTTCTGTATATGTTTCACTATCTTCGGACTCATAATTATCTGTCTCTTCAATATCTATATTATTTATTTCTAATTCTTCGTTTTTTATTTCTAATTTTTCCTTAAATTGATTTATCTCGTTCAGTAATTTCTGTTCTCTATCTTTTTCTTCTTTTTCTTTTTGTCTTTGTTCATACAACTCTTTTAATATTTGTAGTTCTTTTTCTAATTCAGCAATCCTACTATTTTTAGTTTCTTCTATTTTTCGTATTTCTTCCGTAGTTTGTTGTTTTATTTTTTCTATTTCCTTTTTCCTATCTATCTCTTCATTTTCTTTTTCTATTCTTACCATTGCTGTCAATTTATCTTCTAATTTTAATTCTTCTTTTTCTAACATTAGATATAAATGTTCACCTATTTTCTTATATCTTCGTCCTAGATTAGAAAATACTATTTTTATTCTTGATCCTTCGTAGTTTTCATATATTTTTTCATCTATTATAAATTCTTCTTTATTCATTTTATTGTGAATAGTTCATGTTGATATATATATTCTAAACTATCTATTTGTGATTCCAATTTTGATATTTCATCTTTTTGTGTATCTATTGAATTTTTACTAACTCCGGCAAATATATTATAATGTAGTCTTTTTATTCTTATTTTTAATTCTTTACGTTTTTCAGAGATAATTTGTTTTAATTCTTTATATTGTTGTACTTTATTCATTTTAAATTATATTTATAATATCTTGGTGGATATCTAAATCTAATTTTATCATAATTAGGTGGTATGTGTTTCATTCTTCTGGATTTTAAATGTGTTATTAATTTTGATGCAATACTAGATATTAATGTAATTAAGTAGGCTAATTTTTGTGGGTTTTCTTTTGTTTTATTTAGACTTATATATTCTGAATAATTACTAATTAAAGATTCTTTAATTTTTCTAAAAGCTTCTCTATTTTTAAATGGTCTTCGCATAATTAATTTAATAATTTTGTAGGTAAATTTAATAACTCTAACTCTAACTCTAACTCTAATTCTAACATATATCTCTCTTCCGTACTTTTTAAATTGCTGGGCTCTGATACCATTTGTAGGTGGTGAATATCTTGTATAATTCTTCCATAGCTGTTAATTCTTCTCCGTCTTGGGTATATATGGTGTTTAATAGTCCATAGTCAAAATAGGTCCAAAAAGAGGTATTTATAATGTAGATTTTTCTGCACTGCTGTAAAAAAAACTGTTTTTTAAACTCAATTAGGACTTCAACGGGGTGCCCGTGATTCATTCGGAGTCCGATACATGCAAATGAACTATGCAAATATACTAAATTCGACGTTCCGGATGCAATGATGATATCAAGTTTTTTAAAAAATATCATTTTCACAAAGTTGACCCCCGAAACTCGAAATTATAATTTTCCAAACCGAGGGTTGAAATGAGATTTAAAAAGCCGTAAAATCATACCAAATATGCTAACACCCTAAAATTGACATTCTAGATATGCTGGCAAAGTCGGATTTTCCATCCGAGGTCGTTTCGATCAAATGTGGGTCCCACACCTATATTTCTAATTTTTCAACTTTCTGACCAATAGGTCGAAATGAGCTCGGGTGCACCGAGACCCAAACTAAAGGTCTACCTAGCCTAAAATTGATATTTTGGAGCTACTGGCGCAATCCATTGGGCCATCCATCGCACGGATCAAAAGATATCCCCATAAGTCTCAAATAAAACTCTCAAAGCCATCAAAAATCACAATATTGCATAAATGATACCAAAATGCATCAAAAATCATGTCAACCACTCCCACACCCCAAAAATATCATAATGCAACTACGAAGAGGGATAAAATAGTCAAATCACACAAAATCACAAATTTCACATATTTCATCAAATATTTAGGTCGTTACAAGATTAAAAGAATTGTTATAAAGAAATCAAAACAATCAAAGTAGGTGTGCTATCATATGTAGCATGAGAGATCAACTTTCAAAAATAAAATTTGTGAAGGGCTCTATGAAATTATTCTACAAATAAATAAATTAATCTAGAAAGCTACACCAAATCCTATAATAAATCAAAAAAAATTGCATCTAATAAACCTCTAAATGTGACTCAATATTAAATTCTTTTTTTTCAGAATTTTATAAAATTTAACAATTTAAGTTTGTTAAGTATTTGAAGAAAATCAAATATACTCACATATAGTAAGCTTAAAGCACCAAAAATTCTCAAAAGTATATTTGAGGGGTCATTTTGAACCTACCCTCAAACACAAGAATTTTTTTTTTTAACTTCATTTCAGATTTTAGCTAGGGTTTTAACCAAATTATATCAAAATGACTTTTCTGAAAGATGATGCAAAGTTAAATGACTTTTGTGTAACAAAATATAGAAAAGTGACTTTTCGGTAAAAATACAAAGTTGAATGACCACCCATGAAATTTACTCATGGTTTTCATTAGCAAGTACATGCTTAAAAAACATTCATTAGTCGTCACAGGTTAGTTAGACAACAAAAAAGTCTCTTGTATCTCCACTTTAAATAGTAGTAGATTTTAAATTAGAGAATTTTTGTAGCTCAGTACTGATAAGAGTTTGATTTCTCACATTGTAACCCCCTCTCTCATTTCCCTTTCCCCTGCGCCAAATTTTGAAAAGACAAAAGAAGTAATTTTCAAATTTTACACGTGAATTTGGCAACTGCAAATACAAAGCCTCTTCGTGTCTCTTTAAAGCATAAACACAGTAACAATATTTCTCTTACGTGCTTGGTGTAAGTCACATCCTCCGAGAATATCTTGACAAATTCTCTAATGTCTTTGTAAAATAGACCCGGATGCTTTTTATTTCACCTCTTCTCGGCCTTCTAATAGCAAGATTGGTGATGGCTTGTGTTTACGGTGTTGTTTTGCACGGCCCTTTCCAACTCCCTTGCCCCTTTTGTCTGAAAGGAAAATTTGAACCATAAGATGAAGAGAATTTTTAGGATTTTACTATAGAGGTATTTATAATTAAATTGAACTATCTTGAGTAAAAGATGGAGTCATTGTTTTAAGAAATGAGATGATAGACTACCTACAGTACTATAAATTTAACATGCATTTTATCAATTCAAATAGAAGTTCAACTTAGAATAATAGAGAAATTTCTTAATTGACACATACCTACTATAGACTATAAACATATAACATGAGAAAAATGACGTACAAATATCACACAAGATCATAGTTCAATTATTTTTATGTTACTTATTTCATCTTATTACATATCTCCGATATCTAATATAAAAATAATCACTATGAAGTTCCTCCAAAAATCTGATATGTGCCACTAATTATTACCTATATTATAAGAGGGAGTTTTGGTGCCAAATTGCAGCCGGAGGTTAATGCCTGCTTTGGCACCTAAGGGAATTTTTGTCATTTCAGTTTGTTCCATACTATTTTATTATTTGTACCCTCTACTTAAGTTGTTGCAAGTTTATGTGCAGTTCACTGTGATGGACGAAAATGTTAGTTGCAGTCTGTCCTTACTAGATCTGTCTTTGTCCTTACTTTGTCCAATTGGTACTTAACTTCTTTACATAGTTTTCTGTGAATCTACCATACTTTATGCCCTCTATGGTAAATTTATTATGCACCACTTTTTGATTAAATTGTTGCAGAATCTCATTTTATATAGCCTCTAGGGACGTTTTAGTAATTGAATGTTTAATTTGTTATTTTTTATTGGTCCATATAATTTGTTACTGTAGCTATAGAATTATATTTTGTTTATTCGGACATTTTATCCTTCCCACAGTACATTATGAATTGTTACTTCCTCCATTTTAAAATAAGTGATATTTTTTGTATTTTCAATTTATTTCTAAATAAAAATGAGTGGACATTAATGATATTCTTTTAATTTTACTCTTATTAAATAAAAAAAGGCATAACCAAAGAGCTATTAAAAAGCAACATATTTTTTAAAATATTATTCGAAAATGTATTACCGATCAACCATGTTATCTCCAAAAGAACAAGACACATTTACGAAGTGGTAAGAGCTGTGGAATAGGAGTAAATTTCATCCATGGTCACTTAACTTTGTGTTCATTACATAAAATTATTTTTCTTTCATTCATTACACAAAAGTCATTTTACTTTGCTCCGGCCATCACAAAAGTCACTATGACCAGATTTTAGAATAATCTCACCGAAAAAATAATATGGCAATCTTAATTAATTTTTAATTTTAATTTAAGAGATATAATATATTAATCATATCTTGACCCTTTTTATATGTACCAGCTCAATTTTTCTAATGAATTATATAATGGAAAAATACCAATTTTTTAAAAGATTAAACTACCTAGTGAAGACTATTTTCATAAAAAAAAATTGGTTGATAGTTTTATGAAACTAAATTATACTCTCTTTTTTTGGTAAGAAGGAGATGCATTAAAGTAAAAAGGAGTAAAAATAAGTTTGTTACAAGCCTCAGAACTAATCTGGGTTCAAAACAAAGACATCGAGATTTTCCCCTTCAGTTGCCAGATTACAGTTCCTGATATGCCTTTCAAAAAAAGTTCATGTTATGTCTGCCCAAGGTACATTCTGAGCACACACTGGTGGAACTTTAAAAAAGAGGGTGTTTTGATGATGACCTGTTGCTGCTCCAAATTTGGCCAATAAGTCGGCCACATCGCTTTGCTCCCTATAGCAGTGAGAGATTGGAGGGCATTCTAACATTCTTAGTCTTAACCTGCATTCATCAAGCAGAGCATTATAATGAAGGTTCCCTTGTTTTAGCATTATAATGACCTCCTTAGAGTCAATATTGATTTTCAGGGGAACGAGATTTTCCCTTTCAGCTATGGTAAGTCCCTTTACTAATGCAATGAGCTTCATTTGGTTATTGGTGGATATTAGGAAGGATTTGGAGAATTGTAATGCCCCAAAAATGGGTCCCGAGATGTCACATGGTGCTTAGGGTCACAAGTGATCCCAAGCTAACCCTTCTACTAGCATACTTACAAGCAACTGAATAAAATACATAGATCTGAATAAAATCAGTGGAAACATAAAACTTCTTTGACCTTGATCAATACAAGTCGAAATTTACAAGATTACAATTCTGCTTTTAGTACAAAACTAAAATTAAATACATTAACACCACTGACTGTCTATGAAGCCTCTACTAGTACTGACTATGGTTAGCCGGGTCATGACTCCCAACTATCCCAACTCAATATGACTGAATAAAGAAAATATAACACTTCTTAAGTCGTATAACTGACTCGAGCCCATGAATCAAAAGGACTCATCACCTGCTGACTGAAAGCTGCGGACTGACTGAATATGGTATATGAGCTACTACTTGTACCTACATTATGAGACAATGTATCACATAGACATATATGTGGATCGATACTTTGAGGCTGTACTAAGTATATGGGGGTGTATGGAATAGTTAAATAATATCATCATTCTTTATAGAAATCATGCATGCTGATATTAATGACTCACATAGCTTGTACAAAAACTAAAATCTAAATCCCATAAACCATGAATAAGGAAGCATGTAGTATAAATCTCGTGAGTCATTACACCTTATTCTAAAATCTATATCCTCTTCTTGTTCTCAAACCTTGTTAACTGGATGAAATCTTAAAACAATAACTTTCAAAATATATTCTAAGACTTTAAATCTATAAACTATTTAAAGAGTAGGGGTCTTCTTTGGGAGGTTCTTTTAACTGAGATAAACCATGTGAGCTAACATAGAGTCCAATGTCTTACCCATGTTGGGGAGAGCTGTTCTACCCTTGCCATCGGAATAGAACCTTAACTTTAGTGATCACTATCTTGGCCTCGGGCCCATAAATCTCAATCCTATAGTGACACGTAGTTCTAGGGCATAAGACCTTGGAATCATACCCAACTCGGTGCTAAATACTACTCCCATGCTTAGGCTCAGAACTTTTAGAAAATTCACCTTAAAATAGCATAAGGGTTTATAATAAAAACCAATTATGCTTCTCTTTGCTATAAATCATGAACTATATGACTATTAAGTTGGTCGTTCGGGGGTTTACCCTGAATGTGTGTAGTGCTTATGCGCCGCAAGTGGGATCGGAGGGGGAGGAGAAGATGCGGTTTTGGGAGGCTTTGGAGGAGGTGGTGAGAGGCGTGCCTAGTTCGAAGAAGATTGTTGTAGTAGGGGATTTCAACGGGCACATCGGGGCGCTACCGGGAGGCTTTGGTGACGTGCATGGTGGTTTTGCTTTTGGGGAGAGAAATGAAGAGGGGGCGACCCTTCTGGAGTTTGCGAGGGCCTTTGGGCTGGTGGTGGTGAACTCGGGCTTCCCGAAGAAGGACGAGCACCTGATCACCTTTCGAAGCGCGGTAGCCAGGACTCAGATTGACTTTTTGTTGCTTAGGAAAGGGGATAAGGCGTTGTGTAAGGACTGTAAAGTCATCCCAAGTGAGAATCTTTCAACCCAGCATAGGCTCTTGGTTATGAATTTGGGTATAAAGAAGAATAGAAAGAGGAGTACTAAGGAGTGTAGACCGAGAATTAAGTGGGGCAGCCTGACGCCAGTGAATGCGTGGAAGATAGGAGAGAGGTTAGCGGGAATGGAGGTGTAGGAGTAGAGGGGGGACGTGGATAGTATGTGGGACAGGGCGGCAAGGTGCATCAGGGAGAATGCAAGTGAGGTGTTGGGTATTTCTAGGGGCTGGGCCGGCACCATCGGGGGGATTGGTGGTGGAATGAAGAGGTGGAGAAGAAAGTGGGGACCAAGAAAGGGGCGTATGCTAAGTTGGTGAAAAGTAAGGACGAAGAGGAGAAGCGGGTAAACAGGAAAGAGTACAAGCTATTGAGGAAGGAGGCGAAGTCAGCAGTCACGGCAGCTAAGACGGCCGCTTTTGAGAGCTTGTATGCAGGGTTACAGGAGAAAGGAGGGGAGAAAAAGTTGTTTAGACTCACTAAGGCTAGGGAGAGGAAGGGTCGTGACCTCGATCAGGTGAGGTGCATTAAGGGGGAGGACGGTAGAGTGTTGGTGGAGGACGGCCACATTAAGAAGAGATGGCAGTCGTATTTTCATAGGCTCTTGAATGACGAAGGGGATAGAGCTATTGTGTTAGGGGAACTGGAGCACTCAGAGGAGTGTCGGGATTTTAGCTATTGCAGACGTTTTAAGGTAGAAGAGGTTAGACAGGTTGTCCGCAGGATGCGAAGGGGTAGGGCGACGGGGCCGGATGAGATACCGGTAGAGTTTTGGAAGTTCGTTGGAGAGGCTGGTGTAAGGTGGTTGACTGGATTATTTAATGAAATCTTCAGGACGGCAAAGATGCCCGAGGCGTGGAGGTGGAGTATCATGGTCCCTCTCTATAAGAATAAGGGGGACATTCAGAGTTCCAATAACTATAGGGGGATTAAGTTATTGAGTCACTCTATGAAGATCTGGGAGAGAGTGGTCGAGGTGAGGCTGAGACGGATAGTGTCTATTTTGGAAAACCAGTTCAGATTTATGCCCGGCCGCTCGACGACGGAGTTAATCCACCTGGTGCGGAGGTTGGTGGAGCAGTATAGGGAGAGGAAGAAGGATCTACACATGGTGTTTATCGACCTGGAGAAGGCATACGACAAAGTCCCCAGGGAGGTGCTTTGGAGATGCTTGGAGGTGAGTGGAGTACCGCTGGCATATACCAGAGTAATTAAGGATATGTATGATGGAGCGAAAACCCAGGTGAGGACGGCGGAAGGGGACTCAGAGCATTTCACTGTCCTGACAGGATTGCATCAGGGATCTACTCTTAGTCCCTTTTTGTTTGCGTTGGTGATGGATGTGTAGACGCGGCGCATTCAAGGGGAGGTGCCGTGGTGTATGCTTTTTGTAGATGATGTAGTTCTGATAGATGAGACTCGAGGGGGTGTGAATGACAAATTAGAGGTGTGGAGGCAAACTCTTGAGTCTAAAGGGTTCAGGGTGAGCAGAAGCAAGACAGAGTATGTGGAATGCAAGTTTAATGACGTGAGGCGGGAGAATGAGGTAGTAGTGAAGCTTGAAGCACAGGAGGTATGTAAGAGGGATAAGTTCAAGTATCTTGGGTCCGTGATCCAGAGTAACGGTGAGTTGACGAGGATGTCTCGCACCGTATTGGGGCAGGATGGATGAAGTGGAAACTCGCATCGGGGGTGCTGTGTGGTAAGAAGGTGCCGCCCAAGCTTAAAGGAAAATTCTACAGGGTGGTAGTCCGTCCGGCCTTGTTGTATGGAGCGGAGTGTTGGCCAGTTAAGAACTCCCACATCCAAAAAATGAAGGTGGCAGAAATGCGGATGTTGCGCTGGATGTGTGGACTGACTAGAGGGGATAGAGTTCGGAATGAGACTATCCGGGAGAAGGTTGGTGTGACTTCAGTGGAGTGCAAGATGCGGGAAGCACGATTGAGATGGTTCGGACACGTGAAGAGGAGCGGCATGGACGCCCCGATCCGTAGGTGCGACAGGCTAGCGTTGGATGGTTTTAGGCGGGGTAGGGGTAGGCCGAAGAAGTACTGGGGTGAGGTGATTAGGCGGGACATGGAACAGTTACAGCTCACCGAGGACATGACCCTAGATAGGAAGGTCTGGAGGGCGCGAATTTCGGCAGAGGATTAGGGCCAGTTTGGGTCGCTAGTGTAGGGAATTACTTGGTGGGGGTTTTATTCCTGTTATGATTCCGTGTTCCGTGTTCCATGTTCTATTACGAATTTGTGTGCTTTTCTCTGCTTTCCTCTGTTTTATATTACTTATGGGTGCCGTATTTATGTTATGTAATCTGCTTCTGTGCTTTACTATGTGTTTGTGTGGTATCTCGTGCCTTGAGCCGGGGGTCTATCGAAAACAACCTTTCTACTTCATCAGAGGTAGAGGTATGGACTGCGTACATATTACCCCCCCCAGACCCCACTAGGTAGGAATACACTAGGTTTGTTGTTGTTGTTGTTGTTGAAATATCAAAACTCAATCTCAGGGATTAAAGCTCATGCTTCAAACTCATGTCAAAACATCTCAAAATTCATGCTTGATAACATAAACATTCGTAAATCATATTAAAATCTGGAAATTTCAGCAATGCTCACGAAAATATAAACAAACTCATGAAATTTATCTTCAACGGCTCTCAAAAACTCAAAATCTTGTAAATAGTGATAATGGGTATGAATTCCAATTTAGAACTCATATATAAACATTCAAAATCATAGTAAAACATCCAACTCAATATGCTTCTTGAAAATACTTCAACACCATCAAAATAATAAGGTCAAGAATCTCAATATCATACTTAAACTCACTTTCAAAAATCTGAAAAATTGCATTATGCGCATAAATACATGAAAATAGTCATGCCATTCAATATTCAATCACTTGTAAACTCATAATCTTCAAACAAGATAAATTGGGTATAAACCCTAACTTAACTTTCATGAAAATCATCTTAAAATTCAGAAATTCATAACTTAAAATAAGTTTTGGGCACAAGGACGAAAGGATTGTCCTTGTTGAAACCCCAC